>NW_024081238.1:865782-1235600 GCF_003009895.1 Hyaena hyaena | reverse complement strand
ATGAACATTCAAACTTGATTAAATCAACACTTTTTGTTTATATGCATATAACCACATAAATTCTATTTTAAATATAAACTTTTTTTTTTTTTTTTGCATTTTTCACAGAGGGCAGTACGTGTGGCGATATACCTGGACTTGATTATGGCTATGTTGTTGAGTCTTCTGCCCCTCCCTATCACCATGGAGCTTCAGTGGAGTTCAAGTGCAGAGAAACATTTATATTGATTGGACACAGATCAATTTACATGTGTTAGTGGAATGTGGACCCAACTTCTTCAGTGTGTTGGTGAGAACAGCATTTCTTGAATTGCCATTCAATAAAACTTAACATTTTTATTATAAAAACTATGCCTGTCACAATGTTTTTGAAATTTAGAGATATTTGTCAAACATGTCAGGTCTTAAATTATAAACAACAAATTCAAACATTTGTTGTTATGGTTCAATATGTACCAACAGGGGAAAAATATAAACTAGCAATTGGATTTTATGACTCTCCCTGTCCCTGATACTGACTTTACTTCTTTACTTATACTTGCAGGTATATATATAAAACCTGCAAATTTATAACTATCTTTACATAAATGGTTTTTTTTGTTTGTTTGTTCTTATACGGCACTTCTTCTTTCAGGCCCTGGAAAACAAGGAAATAAGTTGACAGAAAACCACCAGCTATACTCCCAGAGGAATCTTGCCTCTCTCAAGTTTTCTAACATTGGTGATTACTCAGGCAGTTTCAAATGCAGCAAAAGAAACTCATGTGCTGGAGGGTGGGCAGTCGGTAGTATAACTCAGTCACAGGAGGCAAGGGAGATTGGGCCAAGAAAAAATTCAGATACTATAAGTGAATCATTCTGCACTCTGAGGACAAATTTGAAGAACCTTGGGGGCCTCCTTTCACTTTACCCTTTGGATGAGTTCTTTCCAAGAGTTTCTCTGGGTTCTACGTTCAAAGAGAAACCAGGATGTCTAGTCTTATTTATTCAGCCAATTTCTAGGCATTAATTAATCCCAAGAGAAGATACAGCTGGGAGTCAATCTCCATGACAACAGGGTTTCATACTTCACTGATTTATTCCCAATACTCAGAAGACTGGCTGGCATAGAGAAGGCACTCAACAGGAGTTTGTTAAATAGATCAATAAATTTTGTTGCTTATTAAACATCGTTGCTAAATACATTCCTGTCAAAGGTACTGCCAGTCCCCGAAGACCAACTTCATGTTAGTGCTCTCCTAGTGCCACAAATGATCTCACCTCATTTCTGTCATTTGTGGGAAAAAACCAAAGGTGAGATCAGGCATGAAAACTCTCATCTTTTCATTATAACTTAACATCAAAACATCTGCTTCAATGATTACTCTGCTCTGGTCTCAGAGTTTTCCTTAATGTGAATCCTCTGCCTATATTACATTTAATGTAACATTTCCAGCTACCTTAGATTTTACTCCAGTTTTCCTCTCTCAGTGTTTATTCTGTACCTCCACTCTTCCTTTCACTTTTCTCCATAGGTTTATTTTCTCCTCACGAACAAAGAAATCCTTTTGAAAATTGGACATGATAACAACCACCCCCACTCCTTTTGATTACAGATCTTTCTTCAGTTACTATCTCTTGAAGAATACCTTGTTTTATCTCCGTCAACACTTGGGACCAATTCTAAAAATAGGACTAAGACTGGAGCCTCTAGTTTGTTTTAAATTAGACTCCTTTTTGTTCATTTTTTCTTAAGGTTGCATTTCAAAATCTTTTCTTTGGCCAATTTATTTGAGTTTGCCTCCTTCATCTTGTTAATTTAAACAACAAATACTAGCAAAGACCTATGAAGAGATTTATCAACTTCAAAAAGGACTCCCATTCTTAACTGAATTATTGAAATATATAGCTATATAAAAAGCTTCTATAGTCTATATGTAACATATTGAAGCTAGCAAAAATTTATTATTATGACATTATAATATTATTGGATTATAGGATGGTTAGGTGTAAAAAAATAGCTTCTCAAAGATTCTAAGAGCATGTACAGAAAACAGTTCATGACTTTAAATAACCAATTTCTTTTCTAAGGTCGATTTTAATTTTCATATGTATATATATTTATAATTGACATACAGCATTATGTTCATTTTAGGTGTACAACATAATGATGTGATATTTGTATACATTGTGAAATGATCACACTAAATCTAACATCTATCACCATATACAGTTATAGATAGTTTTTTCTTGTGATGAGAATTTTCAAGATCTACTTCTCAGCAACTTATAAATATACAGCACAGTATTATTAACTATAGTCACTATGCTGTTACATCCCCATGACTTATTTATTTTATAACTGGAAGTTTGTATCTTTTGATTCCCTTCGCCCATTTCACCCAACTCTACCCCTGCCTCTGGCAATTACCAATTTGTTCTTTATATACATGAGTTTTTCAATTTGTTTTTTAGATTCCAAATATAAGTAAATAATATGGTATTTATCTGTCTGACTTATTTTTCTTATCATAACTCCCTAAGGTCTATCCATGTTGGTGTAAATGGCAAGATTTTATTGTTTTTTATGACTGAATAAATATTCCATTTTATTTATATGCCACATCTTTATTCATGTGCCAATGGACATTTAGATGGCTTCCATATCTTGCCTATTGTAAATAATGCTGCAATAAATATGGGGTGCATATGCCTTTTCAAGTTAGTGTTTTCATTTTTTTTTTCAGATAAATACTTAGAAGTGAAATTGCTAGATCATACGGTAGTTCTATTTTTAATTTTTTGAGGCTCTTCCATACTGTTTTCCGAAGTGGCCGCACAAATTTACATTCCCACCAACAATGCACAAGTGTTCCCTTTTCTCCACATCCTCACCAACACTTGTTATTTCCGTCTTTTTGACAAGCCCATTTCATGCAATATGATCAGGATGACTTGGTGGGATTTGTGAGCATAAAATAGACTATTGACTCTATTGCTATTTTTTATGTAGTAGTTTTGATTTTTATGATTAGTCTTGTCAAGGGAATATTTTAATTTTATAGCAACAAATGAACTTAAGAAGTGTAAATCATCACAGTTGTTTTCATATGAGGTGATTGAATTTGATCATAATACCAATATGCATTACAAATGTAGAGGAAGATCAGACTACAAGCACTTGATCTGCGTAAATGGAAGGTGGGAGCCTGAAATAACCTGCACAGGTAAGCTCTTATTTATAATGTTTTAAAGAATTTATTTGATTTCTTTCTAACTTGTAAAAGAATGATCTTTGTGCCTTAAAAAATTAGCTATTTATTATTACAATTTTCAAGCTGGAAGGTAATTTTAAAAATAGCGGAAGCACTGCTTCTAAATATTCATTGTATCATTGTTGTATTAATATTATTGTATCATTACTGTATTAGTTAGCTGTGTAACATACCACCTACAAACCTGGCTTTAAATTAACATCTGGGCAGTAGGTGTACTAATTACTATTGGAATACCATTGCTCTTAACTCCCTTTATTACACACAAAGGTACCTATGCCTCTGCTTACAACTAGTATGTATCTACGTACCTGTCAATATATCTATTAGTGTATTCATATAAGTATGTATCTATTTATGGATGAAGGCATCTCTCTTGTCACCTGTTTATTTATGTGTTTATCTGTCTTGAAACCTCTACATCCTATTAACACCACCAATTCCTATTGAATAGATCAGG
This sequence comes from Hyaena hyaena, assembly GCF_003009895.1. Classification (NCBI taxonomy): domain Eukaryota; kingdom Metazoa; phylum Chordata; class Mammalia; order Carnivora; family Hyaenidae; genus Hyaena; species Hyaena hyaena. Next base: position 1,231,887 of record NW_024081238.1, on the reverse strand, counting down.
CCTTATTCCATTTTTCCACTTTTCGTATTTGTATCTCTCTTCTCTGTCAGTAGGACACCTTAACTTACTATTCTCAATTATTTTAACCAATTTCCCCAAGCCTAGAATACATGGAAAGTGGCATCACATCAATATCAAAACCCAATCTACTATCTATGGTTCAACATATTTTTCGTTCTCTTGTAAAAGGAAATAAGAAATATTTACATGGAATGAAGCATATATGCTCTACATTTTCTTCTAGAAGCTTTATAGTTTTAGCATTTATATTTAGGTATATCATCCATATTATATTAATTTTTGAGCTTGGTATAAAATAGGGGTTGATTTTTTAAAAATACAGGTAGCAATTGTTCTAGCAATTGTGTGGAAAAGACTTTGAAATGAAAATCAGTTACCTATGTAAGTATTGATCTACTTCTAGACGCTTTACTCAGCCTATGTATCTATTTATCTATCTTTATTCCTGCCCCATTGCCTTGGTGACTATAGTTTATAAGTCTTGAAGTCTGATTTGTGCTAATATATTCTTGCTATTCAAAATTGCTTTACTTATTCTTGCCTTTTCCTTTCCATAAAAATTTCAAGGAAAGCTTATAAATTTCTATAAGATATCTGCTTGTATAATCAAATGGATGGTTTGTATAATGAAAAATAAATTAGGGAATATTATCATCTTAATCATATTGAGTATTCAATCCATAAACATACTAGATCTCTTCAATTATTTTTTCTGCTTCCATTTTCCCAATAAAGTTTTAAGTGTAGAAGTTTTATGGTTATAAAAAAAGATTCCTATTTCATATTTTTATGCTATAAATGCAATTTTTCAAAATTATATTTTCCAGTTTTACTGCAAATATAAAGAAATGCATTTAATTTTATTGATTTTTAGTTTGAAACTATATTAAGTTGCCTCATTTTATGTATCACTTTATAGATCTATTACAATTTTTGTTTTTAGATCTGTTACAATTTTCTATCAGCAGTTATATCATTGCAAATACAAGATTTTATCTGTCAGAGTCTGTTCTTATTTTTACTTTTTGTTTATTTTCTTATTGCATTGGCTAGGACCTTAAATAAACTGTTTAAAGGAACAAACATCTTTCCCTTAATCCTGACCACTGGGAGAGGGCATTTAACATTTTATCACAATGATAATGTCAGCTTAGGATTTTTATAGATATCCTTTATTGGATCAAAGGAATTATTTCCTATTCCTACTTAGCTGAGTCAATTTTATCATCAACCACTGATGTTTCAAGTGCTTTTGATGTACTATTAACATGATAATATGGCTTTCTTAATTCTGTTATTATAATGAATTGCATATATAAGTTTTTAAATGTTGAATAAATTATTTATTTATTTATTTATTTATTTTAATGTTTATTTATTTTTGAGAGAGGGACAGACTGTAGGAGGGGAGGGGAAGAGAGATGGGGAGACATAGAATCCAAAGCAGGATCCAGGCTCTGAGCTGTCAACACAGGGCCCAACTCAGGGCTCAAACTCATGTACCACGATCATGACCTAAGCCGAGGTCACACTGACTTAGCCACCCAGATGCCCCTAAATCTCTCATTTCTTTTTTTAAATTTTTTAAATGTTTATTTATTTGTGAGAGGCAGAGAGAGACAGAGCACAAACAGGGGAGGAGCAGAGAGAGATGGAGACACAGAATCAGAGGGAGGCTCCAAGCTCTGAGCTGTCAGCACAGAGCCCGGTGCAGGGCTCGAACCCATGGATCCTGAGATCATGACCTGAGCCATATTTGGATGCTCAACTGACTGAGCCACCCAGGTGCCCCTAAATCTCTCATTTCTTAAGTCAACTCGGTTAGTGATATATTTTCATGTACTAAATTTGCTGATATATTTTTAAGATTTTTTTTACATCTGTGTTCATGTGGGATATTAATCTACAGTTATGTTTTCTTGTAATGTCTCTGCCAGGTTTTGTTGTCAGGGATATTATAGACTCAGCAATCTAGCTGAGAAGTGTTCTGTAACCCTCTATTGTTCTGAAGGTACATGTGCAATATTATTACACATATTATTATTGTACTCTTTTTCCCTTAAGTAACTGATAAAATTCACCTATGAAGTCACCTGATATACAGATGGGGTTTAAAAAAAATTTTTTTTGATAGAAAATTTAATTTCTTCCATAGGTGGTAGGGGCTATTCAGATTTTCTATATTAATAGTCTTTTGTCAGTGTGAACAAGTTGTTTTTTCAAAAAAATCACCATTTTTTCACTATTTAATTTATCAAATTGGTTAGTATACAGTTGTTCTCATAGCCAATATTCCATCTTCCTTTTAATTCTATAGTATCTGTGATGATAACACTTTTTTCATTCTTGATATTGATATTTGTTTGTCTTTTATCTAGATCACTCTTTCTAGGTATTTTTAAATAACCAATTTAAATACTCTTAATTTTCTCCATTTTCTTTTTTCTATTTTTTTTAGATTTACTAACATTCATTATTTTTGCTTTATTCATTTTCTCTCTTCTTTTTTACATGTCTTTCTCCATTTTCTTTGTTTTCTCTCTTCCACTGATTTGTTTTCTTTCTTGTAATTACTTTGATTTTAATTTTACTTTTTCATATTTCTTTTTTTAAGCTTATTTATTTATTTTGAGAGAGACAGAGAAGGCACGAGTGGGGAAGGGCAGAGAGAGGAAGAATCCCAAGCAGGTTGCATGCTGTCAGTGTGCAGAGCTGGATGTAAGACTCGAACCCATGAAATTGTGAGATCATAACCTTAGCCAAAATCAGGAGTTGGATGCCTGGGGCACCTGGGTGGCTCAGTGGTTGAGCATCTGACTTCGGCTCAAATCATGATCTCACGGTTCATGGGTTCAAGCCCTGTGTCCGGCTTTGTGCTGACAGCTAGCTCAGAGCCTGGAGCCTGCTTTGGATTCTGTTTCTCCCTCTCTCTCTGACCCTCTCCTGCTTATGCTGCCTCTCTCTCTCTCTTAGAAATAACTAAAACATTAAAAAATTTAAAAGTTGGATGTCTAACTGACTGAGCCACTAGATGCCCCTCTTTTTCTCATTTCTTAAGGTAGAAATTAAAAACATGGGCTTAAACCATCCTATTTTTAAAATATAAACTTTACAACTACATTTTGCTTTCTAAGTACTATTATAGCCGTGTCTTGAAAATTTTTATATGCATTTTATTTTTTATTAAATTCGATGTAAGATATTTTCTTTCTAATATTCTTCTGATTTCTTCTTTGACATGTCAGTTATTCAGAAGTTTGTTGTTTAATTTCCAAATGTTTGTGTTTTCTAATCGTTTTTCTTTTTATAATAGTTTTATTGTGGTATGGTTGTATAAAGAACAAGTATATGTAGTGTGCACAATTAGGTGATATCATGATAAAATTCAGCTAAATTCAACCTCTGGCAAGACTTATCAAGAGGAGGGGCGCCTGGGTGGCTCAGTCGGTTGAGTGTCCGACTTCGGCTCGGGTCACGATCTCACTGTTTGTGAGTTCGAGCCCCACATCAGGCTCTGTGCTGACAGATCGGAGCCTGGAGCCTGCTTTGGATTCTGTGTCTTCCTTTCTCTGCCCCTCACCCGCTCATGCTCTGTCTCTCTCTGTCTCTCAAAACCTGAATAAAAATTAAAAAAAAATTAAAAAAAATAAATATAGCAAAAAAAATTTCTTATGAAATATACAATACTCATATCAGCTTAGAAGTAGAAAATCTGACATTAATAGCTTGAATAAAGTTTGCTCAAATATTTCCCTGAATTAAATGTAAAATGTGGACAGTTGAAAGGATTTAGAGTATACACTTCCTGGTGTGTATTCACAGAAAACCTTTATTTAGTGCCTGATCCTGAGTAATTTAGCTAGAACATCTTAATAGTTAGAAATAATTAAAAGAGGTCTTATATAAATTATGATCACAGAAAGAATAAAAGGAAGAAACAATAAAGAAAACCATGAGAATAAGCCAAATGTGATACACTGAAGTATCAAAGAGTATAACATATTTAAATCCAGAGCATGCCATTATTATTTGACCATTTATGATACCTCATTTTGTTTTCTGCTACATCATCCTCTTGATATTTTTAAGTTCTGATTTTTATTCAAGAAATCTAATTTTAATGCTTTTAGAGCTACAAATGCAGTCATGACCACCTTCACCTCAGATTCCCAATGCTCGAGATATGACAACTACAGTGAATTACCATGATAGAGAAAAAATGTCTGTTCTGTGTCAAGAAAATTATGTAATCCGTGACACAGTAGAAATTGTGTATAAAGATGGAAGATGGCAGTCAATACCACGCTGTGTTGGTCAGTAGCGCATAATTTACTTTATGATGTTCTTTGAAATGAGGTTAGCACTCCCCTGTGCTTTGTATAAATGAACAAGATGAAGCCTTTCTCTATATTCCACTTTATCTTGATACAGTAAATTACAATCTAAGTAAGTCAGTCACTGTTCTTTCACTTCTGTGAAATAAACACAGACAAAACTTATGGGTTACTCTGTAAATATGGGATAAGAATTCTATTTCTGCCTATTTTACTCCTTACGATGAACAAGACAAGAATGAAGGGGCATATTGAACAAGCGGAGAGTAGCATAGATATTAGGGAGACATATATCCTCGCAAGTTTCAAATATTTTCAGTTTTAAATAATTTAATTTGTTCAAATTATCCATATTTTAAAATCCCCAGGCAGTATTTGTTTGTATTTTTCAATGTAAACATTATATTTGCGCCTGACTCTTTGTTCTCTCTTCTTCATACAGAGAAAATTCCACGTTCTCAACCACCTCATGTAGAAAATGGACTCATTAAAGGAACACTTGAAACCAGGCTTTATGCACATGGCACTAAATTAAGTTATATTTGTGAACGTGGTTACAAGATATCCTCAGAAGATATCCCCATTACAACCAGGCAGGGTGGAAGTCCACGCTCTTCACTTGGTCTTTGGATCCAGATGGGGAGAGAGGTGGTCTTAGGTTTTTTTCTCTGATGTTTTTCTGAAGTAATTTAAGTATTATAAAAAATGCTTACCTTGCTAAGTTGCTCTTTTCCTGAGCCATTGTCTAAAGAGATAAAGGAAATTCTTGGAACCTTTTTTTTTTTTTTTTTTGCCTGAACTTGATATCATTTCTGGCTTACACTCTTCTTCAGTGCCCAGTCTAGGATACACAGAAGGCACAGTAAAAACCCAAATAACTCACTGCAGTGTGATTCTTTGAATTCTGAGGTCCTCGAAAGACTGACTTCTTGTCTACATCTTTCACAGTCTCTTATGTTGGATTTTGCAGTATGTTCAGGATGAAGCCCTGAGCCAGCATGGAAGAATGCACTTGAAAGTCTGACATTCTGTGGAAAATATTTATTTACTACTTAATGTTTTATGTTCATTCTTTTGTACTTTCAGGTATATGTGTTATATCAGATGAAATCTTGGAAAAACATAGCATATGGTTACGATGGAGTTTTAGGAATCAAATTTATGCTAACCCAGGGGATACTGTTGAATGTGTGTGTCAACTTCGATATTGTAGACAGATGTCACTTCATACATTCCAAGAAGCCTGTTGGGAAGGGAGACTGACGTATCCTGTTTGTGTACAAACCAATGGCTAAAATGTAGTCCTAATATTAAAATATGTACACTTATTCAGAATTTTTCATGGTTAATTCAATTCTCAGTTTATTTTTTCAAGCTTTAATAATTTTTATTCATAAATCAGAATACGTGTTTAAAACATGTGGATAGTATAATTATAATCTAAGAGAAAAATGAATCACTTCTTAAAAGCACCACATTAAAAGTTGGCAAACCAAAATACTATGTGTCTTATTCATAAAATATGTACGGTAAGAAATTGGGTTCTATCACTTTCAGTGCCCGCTTCTCTATCCATTTTCCTCCCAACTTTCTCAAAGCTCCCTCCATAACTTCTGAGGCTTCCTGAAACTATTTCAGAGGAAATGGAAGAAAATGCTTTTCTCCATTCCAAAATAACATCACTTCCAAAACACCGAACTATGTCATACCTGTGTTAGCAATGAGATGTAAGCAGTTATCACTTAACTTTTGCTTATTTTTCAATAGATATCTATACACCAAAAAATGATGAAATGCACAATCTCTTACAGAGGGCTATCTAGCACACATAAAAATTAAAACAAATCATAAAAAGAAATTAGAATCTGATTGGGTACGTAATTATCATTACAGCACATGAAAAGTGACAAAAAATCCAATATCAAGTGTAAACATACACACATACATACACTATGCTTTGAACACTGAATAAATGTTTATAGAACCAATGTCAGCAGAAGTACAATGGAATATTTATAATAACTATAGTTAGAAATACCAATGGTCAGAGTTGGTATTTAACCCCTTAATACTTAACAGTATCCTCCATTTTTTTCTGCCTTTACCGTATATCACTTTTGGACCACAAGAATATATTATTTTAGAATAAACATATATTAAAAACTAAGATAATACATGTTGAAAACTATGAAAGCCTTTTTGGTAATGATCTTCAAATCTAATGATCATTTTTCAAATGGTAGATAGGGTTTTGGAAACATTCAAAGAGTTAAAATCAGTTGACTATAAACATTTGAAGTGTCAACAAAAATATGAAGACAAGGGTATAAATAATTAAGGTAAAAATATCTTAAGGTGATATCTTGTTACTTCATACTGCACCAAATCAAGTGGCACTCCTGGCATGATCGTTTTCAGGGTCTTCACTCTTTTCTGGGGTCCCCATGTCCAACTAACATCAGTTTTATTTCTCTGGAATAATTTCTTTTCATATTACTTGTAGCATGGATAATTTGCAACAAATTCTCTGAAATAATCTGAAAAGGTGTTTATTTCACTTTTGTTTTTGAAGAATGTTTCTGATGGGTATTGTGTTCTTATTTGACAATGTGTACATGTGTGTGCGCACATGCACATGTGCGGGGTATGTTTAACACTTGATTTTTTGTGTGTTTAATACTTTAAAGACGTAATTCTATAGGTTTCTAGCCCCTAGTTTTTGACGAGTGGTCTGTTGACAATATTAGCTCTGTCTGTGGATTGTCATTGTCTATGTATGTTCTTTCTCCGTTTTTTTTTCTAGGTGCTTTCAAATTTTTCTTTTTCATGTTTATTTTTAACAGTTTTGGTATTTTTTAAGTTATGGTTTTCTGTGTATTTGTCATTCTTGATGTGAGCTGAGCTTCTTGGTTCCATGGCTTCATGTCTTTAATAACATTTGGAAGATTGCTGTCCATAATTTTTCAAATTGGTCTGCCCTGAACTTTCTGTCTTCCTGTTTGATCACATGATACTGCCCCACGGATCACTGAGTCTTTAATCTTTTTATTCTCATTTTAATTTTTAACATATTTATTTCAGATAATTTTTATTAGCTTACTTTGAAGTCCATTTATTTCTTCTTTCACATTTCTCATTCTGTTCTTATTTTTCTAGTTTTTATGAATATTATATTTTTAATTCTAGGATTCACATTTGGTACTTTCTTAGAAACTGTCTGCCTCTATTCTGAAAGTCAACATTTCTTAACCCATTATATATAACTTTCCCTGTAAGTTCCTTAACTTCTATTTGATAGTCATTGAAAAGTTATGTTTATCTTATTTATTCTCACATACTCTTTGCCTTTAGGTGTGTTTCTTTTGGTAGTTCATTTCCTCCTCTGACTATTCTGCATATTTTCTGCTTCTTTGCATGTCCAGTACGTTTTTAGTCTACAAGGAACATCACCTACAAACACTGTAGAGATTTATAGATTCTGGTATTTACCTCTGAATAATATAGATTTTTCTTCTAGTAGAAGTTCCATTGTAAATTTTTTAAATTTTCTATATGTTATGATGGTTTGATATCTTACAAAACCTTCTGACTGAGGAGAGACTACTAAATCTTAGAGATACCAAAGAACCCCGACAGGAGCCTGTCTTTGATCTAACCAATTCAGAGCCATACCTTTTCTATCTGGCCCCCAAACCTTCCCCTCATCCCTATCTTCTGACTGCCTTCTTGGACTTGTGAGTATAATAAACTTTGTTTTTTCCTAAAGCTATCCTCCGTCTCCTTTTACGGCCATCATATCTGGCTGACTGTCTAATAAAAGAATACAAAACAGAAGTTATGTTCCTGGTGGAAAACTGTAATCCTTTTCAGTAATCTTGGTTTTCAGTTTTTTTTTTTAAATTGATCTATTTCAGTGTTGCCTTAATACAAGGATATAGTCCTCAGTCAACTCCTGGGACAGAGTATTTACTCCTGAGATGTATCTGTCTGGTTCAAGCAGAATGTGAAGACTTTAATAAGCTATGCTGGCCTGGAACTCCAAACCTGTTCTCTTCCACACTCATTACTACCTGAATTTTTCAAAGTTTTCAGCCTTGCAGCAGTTTCTTCCCACTGGTCTGGCAGTTCTGCCCCATGCAGGCTTATATTGATTAGGAAATAATTTAAGAGGACATATGGAGATTAATAGGGGGTTTCACTGATGAGGCTCCAGGCCTTTCTCACCTGGCAGAGGGTCTGCCAGGCCCATACTCAGATCCCTAAATTGTGCAAGAGACTCCTGCTTTCTGCCTGAGTTCTATCATCCACACACCATATGGATGTAGGTGTTTCTTAATTCATAAAATAGACAAAGATGGATCTCACAGTTTCATTCTATTCTTTCAAATATTGGACACTTTTCACTTTCTGCTTGCAGAAACTCAAGCAGTTCATTTTTGTAATTTGTGTTTATACTTGTTATTTGTAGGAGGTTCAGTTTGTTATTTTTAAATATTATTTTATTTATTTATTTATTTATTTATTTATTTTTGAAAGAGTGAGAGACAGAGAGAGTAGAGGAGGGGAAGAGAGAGAGAGGGAGACAGAATCCCAAGCAGGCTTCACATTGTCAGGATGGAGCCTGATGTGGGGCTTGAACTCACAAACCGCAAGATCATGACCTGAGCCAAAACCAAAAGTGGGATGATTAACCAACTGAGCCACCCAGGTGCCCCTAGGTTCACTTTAATATAAGCTATTTTGCTCTTCTGGAAGTATTAGTTGTATATATTACTAAATTTTTTACTATTTTAAAACTATGTAGTTATAGTAAGAAAATAAACAAATTTCAATGCATTAAAAGTCACAGTGATGACTGATTTATTTTCTCCTCCTTTATAGTAATAATATGTTTTCCATATTAATTATCTGCTTGAAAACAATGCTCTTATATTAAGTAATTGTACCTTAGAAGATGACAAATATAATTAGCTACAAATATGTAAATATGCCTGTATGTCTGAAAAAAATTTGAACAAATGCATTTAATAAATCAGTGAAAGGACAGCTGTGCGGGCGTTTAAGTTATATTCCTAAAACAAGAGGGAAATCACTGCATGCCTCTGAATATATTGTACCCCTAAAATAAAACGTGCCCTAAAACATGTTAGTTAAAGGATATTTAAATGCCAAGAATATGCTGAAACTCTTGCACTCTGTAGTGTAATCTGTGAGTTTAAGAATCAAGCAGTGTTTTCTTAAGCATAAGAATATACAGATAATGGAATAAGGTCCAAATATATACACTGGTTTTCATAGACCACTGAGTAATGAAGTAATGAACATAAGTAAAGAGTAAGAGAAAAATACAATGACAGAGATTCAGTTATTTGCATATGTTTCATCTGGTTGAGAAAGAGCCTTACCGATTTTCAATAGGAGTTTAAAGTTTAGTGTGTTTTATCACTTTTGGAGCTAACCTATTACTGTCCCTAAAGAAAGGTGTACAAGTACATATCAGGGAATGAATTCAAGAAATTATTGTGAAACCACTAACAGGAATTGAGGGATTTTGCAAACTCTGTTGAACTTTGATATTTACTAAGTAACCTCAATGAACAGGCTTCATGGTAGTGCACTTAAATACATCACACTTGATAACTGCTAATAAAACGGATTTGAAACCACAAACAGCACAACTGGAATATTTGTATTGATATATCATTGGAGATAATTAACATGCTGTTACTAATCAGTATCATTCTCACTTTGCGGGTTTCCTGTGCTCTTGGACAAGGTAAGTTGCAACAAGATCTGAATACTGAATTTCCCTCTTAAATGTAACTGCATATCATATCTAGTTTCATGTGTCTGTATTTTTTTTTTACAAATAGTTTATTGTCAAATTGGTTTCCATACATGTGTCTGTATTTTTTAATGAATTTACTAATAGAAAGGTCAGTATTGTGATACCATAATGGGATAACTTTTTAAGGAAAATTACCTCATGTTTATCTAAGGGGAAAATAAATACTTTTTTCTGTTTCTTAAGTTTCACAGAAAAAAGGACTCTCAATGCTGATTATGGAAATATTGTGAGTATGCTCACACAACTTTAGGCAATATGTCACAAGAAGAGTGAGATTCTGACTTCAAAATTTATGGAAGTTTCTTATTTTTATTTATTTTTATTATTTATTTACTTATTTTTTGTTTATTTTGAGAAAGAGAGAGAGGCCACAAGCAGGGGAGGAGCAGAGAGAAAGGGAGATAGAGAATCCCAAGCAGGCTTCACACTGTCAGTGCAGAGCCCTGTGCAGGGCTTGAATTCATGAACTGTGAGATTATGACCTGAACTGAAATCAAGAGTCCCAGATGCATAACCAACTGAGCCACACAAGCAGCCCAAGGTTTCTTATTTTTAATGGAAGAAAACCTTTGGGAACAATGGATATCTTCATAATCTTGTATATGATGATAGTTTCATGAATTCGTAGGTCAAGACTGCTTAAATTTAGGGAAAGTAAAATATCTGTCATATTTATAAACTATTGAGGACCACTTAAAAATCTGAATTAATCAGTAATGATCAACACTTAATAGCAATTTCTATCAATACAAAAGGATACTTTTTGGTGGGGGTAAAGTCATTCTAAAATATTTTGGATTTGAACAAGTAGTGAAGTCAGTGTTATTATTCACAATATGTGGATATTTAATGTTTTTAAGTATATGTGTATATACATATTAATTAAAACTACTTAAAACCTAAAAATATCTATCTTTACAGTATAGAATATGTATTTGTCATAAACTAGTAGTTTAGTAAAATAAAGTAAATGATGTTTTATTTGGAGAAAACTGATATCCCCAGTCACTCACGCAAAAGAACTTATTAAATCAGACATTTCAAATACATGCAGTTTCCTGTATTTTAATTATACGTTAATAAAGCTGTGATAAGCAATGATGATCAATTTAATATTTCAACAAAATTAGCATTAAGACAATAAATTTTAATTTACATCTCTGAGTCCACTGGTAAATATTGGCTAAATAAAAATTTTCAGAGCACTAACTGTAGCACTGATTTGTTTACACCTTTGGAGTAATATATTTTCTAGCTTATATCTCTGCATCCAATCCTTATGTATTAAAAATTATAACTTATAACAAACATAATTGGTAGATTTTTAAACTTGTCTTTAGAGAGCTATTTCTTTTTGTGTATCAGTTCTAATAGCTAGCTTTCTCTTACGTGTATAAAAATCTTTAAGATTTTTATTTATATAACTACATTTGTCTCCTTCCTTAACATCTTTACAAATTCATCATTATGATATCTTTTAAAGTTTCTTTTAAAATCAAAGCTTCTCATTTCCAGATGATTGTAAATGAAATCTCTAATGTGCTTTAGGGCAATTCATTACAGTATTTATGAATAGGACATAAATCACTATGCTTTACTCCTGAATTTACTAGAAGGTATTTTAGTAATTTATTTTCTATGCTATTTAAGACTATATTCAGGCAATTTCCTTTCCTAGCAACAGCAAAAAGAACAATACAACAAAGTATCCCTTCCAGTTAAAACTATCCTCATTCACTGAACTCTTTTCTGGAAGTAGCTTTTAAGAAGAATGCCCTATAAGTTTGGGTTGTACCAATGTTTCTCAAAGGAGACATGAACCCGCTTGGTGCAAGTACACTGTTTTGTAGATAGAATGCATCTTTTTTTATTTATGTTTTATTTATTTCTGAGAGAGAGAGAGAGAGACAGCATGAGCAGGGGAGGGTCAGAGAGAGAGGGAGACACAGAATCTGAAGCAGGGTCCAGGCTCTGAGCTGTCAGTACAGAGCCCGACACCGGCTCAAACCCACGAACCGTGAGATCATGACCTGAGCTCATGTTTAACGGACTGAGCCACCCAGGAGTCCCAATAGAATACCTCTTTGTGTGTTTAGTGGCATGGGTTGAATTGTGTTTCTGCAAAATTCCGATGCTGAAATCCCAACTCCCAGGACCTAAGAGAGACAGGGTCTTTAAAGAGGAAATTAAGTCAGGGTTATCCGGGTGGGCCCTCACCTAATAAAACTGGAAATTAGGACCCATACATATAAAGGGAAGAAGATGTGAAGATACAGGGAAAAGAGGCCACCTACAAACCAGGGAGAGATGCCACAGAAGAAACCATCCCTTGCTAATACCTGATCTCGGACTTCTAGCTTCTGGAATTACAAGAAAATAAATTTCTCTTATTTAAGACACCCAATTTATAATTATAGTTTCATATGTGTGTATGTTAGTATATCCTATGTAATTGGGATACTAGAGTTGTCTAGAGTAGGAGAAGAGGGATGGAAGTGGCTACGATTTCTGAGGGTAGATCTGCGGAAGATTTTGGAAGAAGAGACACCGGAAGTGAATGGAGAACTACAGATAGTATGAGCGTCCCACCAGGAGCAAAGTTCTTAGACCTGGGAAACTCGCTGGATAGACCCACTTTTATTGTCTTCCTCGGTGTTTACCTTTTTCTGTGTGATCTTAATCCCAGAAATACTTCTGAAGAACTCAACCCAAATGCCTCACATATTTTTGTATTCTTATAGATTGTCTCAGCTCTTGAATCACAAATACAAGTGGAACAATTAATTTAAATGGAATCATAAATTCCTCAATTGATTATTAAAGTAGAGTTACTCATGTATGATACTATTTTTTTTTCGTAAGGAAGAACTTGTGATTTTCCAGAAATAAAACATGGAAACATATATGATGAAGACAGATATAAACAAACCTTCCCAGTTGCTCTGGGAAAGTATTTCTACTACTCGTGTGATCACAGCTTTGCATCTCCTTCACAATCACTCTGGACTAAAATAACCTGCACAGAGGAAGGATGGTCACCAACGCCAAAGTGTATCAGTGAGTAAATACCCTGACTTGTCTGGATGAATTATTCAGTGTGTTCAGTGAGTGGAGAAGGGGCTGGGGAGGGGTCACAGAGTTTAGACAGTCATAAAGTCAGGGTTTAGAAGAACCAGCAAAGGCAAAATAGTGTTTCCTCCTTTTATAAGAAGCTGTTTGTGGAAATCAAATCAGAAAAAAAAAAGATATAAACTTTTGTGGAATATCTAAATCTTTTCATTTTATTTATTTATTTTAATGTCTTTTATTTTTATTTTGAGAGACAGAGAGCAAGTGGGAGAGGGGCAAAGAGAGAGGGAGATATAGAATCTAAAGCAGGCTCCAGGCTCTGAGCTATTACCACAGAGCCTGATGAGGGGCTCGAACCCACAGACTGTGAGATCATGACCCCAGCCGAAGTTGGAGGCTTAACCAACTGAGCCACCCAGGAACCCCTAAATATTTTCATTTTAAATACTGGTGGTCAATACTGTCAACTGCTAGTATTTAATTTAAACATACTCATTGGTAATTGTATGAATGTAGTAGGTTTTCTCAAGAGAGTTTATTGTTATGTGTAATATCTGATTCAAAATGTGCTGTTTCTTCCAATATCCAAGAAGCATTTTGTTTACTATTATCCTCAATTTTGTGTTTTTCATTTAATCACATCTTTGGGTTTTTAAAAAATTTTTTAATATTTATTTATTTTTGAGAGAGAGAGACAGAGACAGAATGCAAGTGGGGAAGGAACATAGATAGAGGGAGACACAGAATCTGAAGCAGGCTCTGAGTGGACAGCACAAAGTCCCACGTGGGACTTGAATTCACCAACTGTGAGATCATGACCTGAGCTGAATGAAGTTGGATGCTCAACCAACTGAGCCACTTAGGCGCCTCACACATCTTTGTTTTTTAAAATTATATCTGCCTTACTCTCTATATGAGTACAGAGAAAAGCAGAGAAGTAAAGAAGACAGAGTCATGAAAGAGAAAAGCAAAAGAGGCAAAAGAGATAAAAAGTCATCTCCTTCAGAAAGCAATTTAGACCATCAAATGAGAAACAAAAACTAACTTTTCTGATATCTAATGGAATTTTACAAGTGTAGAATATTTTATGTATACACATGATGATTGATGACATTACATATTATTCTTTTCTTTTTAACTTGCATGAACTCATTTAAAAAAATTTTTTTTAATGTTTTATTTATTTCTGAGAGAGACAGTGTGAGCAGGGGAGGGCCAGAGAGAGAGGGAGACACAGAATCTGAAACAGGCTCCAGGCTCTGAGCTAGTTGTCAGCACAGAGTCCAATGCAGGGCTCGAACCCACGAACCATGAGATCATGACCTGAGCTGAAGCCAGTTGCCCAACCGATTGAGCCATCCAGGTGCCCCTCATGAACTCATTTTTAAGAAACGAATTTTTGTGCCTGATTTCTCTTTTGAAGCTTGCCAAATACTCCTTCACTGCAAGATTTATATTAGTCATCTTTTGGGTTTTTAGGACAGTGCTTTTTCCCTTGGGTGGAAAATGGTCATTCTGGATCTTCAGGACGAACACATCAGGAAGGTGACAGTGTGAAAATTGTCTGTGGTGCGGGCTACCACCTTCTAAATAATCAGAGCAACATCACATGTACAGAGAGTGGCTGGTCCACCCCTCCTAAATGCAGATCGATAGGTAAGTAAAATACCGTCCTTTGGGATCCTGTATTCTTTTTTATTTTACGAAGAAATAACATCATGAAACATATGCAGTCTTGGGTTGTTGCTATTTTTACCTTTATAGTTTTAGGGTTTCATTTGTGTCTGCATAGATATGAAAGTCTCTGGATAATCACTAGAAAATCATTTTGTCCATTTACATGAATTCGATGTAGGCAATATTAGAAAACACTGATCAAGAGCATAATGAAAATTTTTGAAAGGTACTGCATGTTTTAGTGACACAGATTTAATGTTTATAATGAAATTATGCAAAATCAGTTGACATAACACGAGAATACACTAGATTTTACAAAGCGTGATAGTTAAAATGCCACATTTGCAATATCTTATTGCTAGGAAAAACATAGCTACTTGGCATTTATCTGTTTTGGCAAATGCTAAATTTACATCATTTAAAGAGTAGCACAGATGTATTGATAATTTCCACATTGTTAGAACTTTGCACTTCTGAAATTTAGATTCCCAGAATATAATTTATAACATAGAAAACTCCTTCATAAAAAAGGATGTCAAAAATAGGAATATATTGGAGCTGAAGTTGAGTTGGAGGTCTTCATACTTGAATGACGGTCTCAGGAATAATAAGATTCCCTTTTAAAAAATGTTTTATTTATTTCTGAGAAAGAGAGAGAGAGAGAGAGAGACAGCATGAGCAGGGGAGGGTCAGAGAGAGAGGGAGACACAGAATCTGAAGCAGGATCCAGGCTCTGAGCTAGGTGTCAGCTCAGAGCCCGATGCGGGGCTCGAACCTACAAACTGTGAGATCCTGACCTTAGCTGAAGTTGGATGCTTAACCAACTGAGCCACCCAGGCACCCCTAATAAGATTCCTAAAACATAGTCAAAGTCTCTAAGGGAACAGTATCTATTCTAGTCCTCTATATTTCCCCATTCATTATTAATTCATCTGATCAATATTTATTGTGAACTTTTATATGCCAAGCACTACTAAAACTGTTGGAAATCAATGCTCTCCAAGAGTCAGTATCTCATTACTCATAGAATATTATCTCATGTGGAAAACCAACAGTGAAGATAATAATTTAAAAAAAATAGAAAGTTAAAGATTAAAAATCATGCACATTATAAAATATAATATTAATAGTGACTTGAGGAAGGTCATATTTCACATAAGATAGTTTTTGAATCTTTTCCAACCTTCAGGAAAAGGTTGGCATCTGGAGAGATTAATAGCCTTAAGGCATCAAAAGGTTTGGACTCCTTGAAGCTAAACAAGGAAGCCAATGTAGCTGGCCCATAATGAGGTGAAGTGTTGAATTAATTAATTTAGAAGTTATAGGCCATAAATTACATTGCAGATTTTAGTCTGTGCGCAATTGGAAACCTCTGGGAGATTTTAAGCAGGCAAGTGACACAAAATGAGTTTAAAACAAGATCATTATGATTGTGATTTTGAAAATGAATCTGGAGTGATCCAGAAGAGAAGGGAGGAGTGCCAGTAAGGAGAATCTAGATGTCGCATGCTCTGGGGTACAATAAAATGGAGAAAATAAATATTTTTCTGGCATTTTAGTTTATGTTATTTGCAATGTAGAAAGAGAGAATTGGACTGTCTGATACAGGTTGAATATTATAGTATGTCAACTATACTTTTAAAAAATGGAAAACAAAAAAATTAAAAAGAATCTTAAGAAATTCCAGGGGATATATATATATATTTCCATATATATTCTCTATATATTTCCATATATATTCTATATATATATGGAAATAAACAATATGTAAACAAGTTGGGTCTGACAATTTGTTCATGCACAAAAAAATCTGCAAATAAAAATCACAATGAAGTATCACCTCATTCTTGATGGAATGGTATTTATCAAAAACACAAGAGATAGCAAATGTTGTTGAGAATGTGGAGAAAAGGGAAACTTGTGTACTGTTGGTGGGAATGTAAATTCGTATAGCTGCTATCGAAACCAGTATGGAGACCCCACAAAAAACTAAAAGTAAAAATACCATGTGATCCAGTAATTCCACTACTGAGTATATATCCAAAGGAAATGAAATTATGATTTTGAAGAGATATCTGCCACCCGCATGTTCATACCAACAGTATTCACAATTTTCAAGAGGTAGAAGTCATGTAAGTTTCCACTCATGGATGAATGAATAAAGAAAATGTGGTATATAATGGAGCATTATTCATCCCCAGAAAAGTAGGAAATCCTGCCATTTGCAACAATATGAATGGACCTTGAAGGCATTGTGCTTTGCGAACTAAGTTGAATAGGAAACACAAATACTCTATGATCTTGTGTGTGTGTAGAATCTAAAAAAGCCAAACTCATAGAGACAGAAAGTAGAATGGTGATTGCCAGGGACTGGGGGTTGAGGAAAATAGGGAGATGTTGATCAAAGTGTACAAATCACCAGTTATGAGATAAATTAATTCTGAGGATCTAATGTACAGGATGGTGACCCTAGTTAACAACACTGTACTATAAACAATATTGGAAGTTGCTAAAGAACAGATCATAAATATTTTCACCACATACACACACACACACACACACTCCACCCAAGTAATTATGTAAGGTGATATATGTGTTAACCTTTTTGTGGCAATTATTTCACAATATACACAAGTATCCAATCATCATGTTGTAAACCTTAAACTTATACAATGTTATTTGTCAAGTATATCTCAATAAAGGGGGGGAAATAAAGCATTTCTTATAGACAGCATATATGTGATTCCCATTTTTAAAATCCTTTCTCCCAAAGTCTGCTTTTTAATTGGAGAGTTTAATCCCCTTAAAGTAGTTACTGACAACAAAGTTCTGACCATTGCCATTTGGTGTTTAATTTTGGTATGTAGCCTATCTTTTTTATCTTTAACGCTTTTTCAAAAAATGTTTAATGGAGTTTTTAATACTGAACCAGTCTGATTCCCTTTTCATTTACTTTTCTTTCTATTTTTTAGGGATTATTTGAGTGGTTTCTTTGGGAATGACAAATTACATCTTAAATTTATGACTACCTAGTTTCAGTTAGTACCAGCCAACCTTCAGTAATATCTAAAAATCTGCTTCTATAGATCTTCATTCCTTTTCCTTTATATGTTATCATCACACAGTATGTCTTTGTCCATTGTATTTCCATTGATTTACATTTATAATTATTGTTTCATGTATTTGTCTTTTAAATCATATAAGAAAAATAATTAACATTTTTATTTTAATTTTTTTGAGAAAGAGAGTGAGAATGTGTGTGTGCATGCAAGTGGGGGAGGGACTGAGAGAGTGGGAAGGAGAGAATCATAAGCAGGCTCTATGCTGAGCACAGGGCCTGATGTGGGGCTGCTTGATCCCACAACTGTGAGATCATGACCTGAGCCAAAAATCAAGAGTTGGACACTCAGCCACTGAGCCAGTCAGATGCCCCAAGGAAAATAATTTAAAAACACAAATATAATAAAAATGGCTTTAAAAATTTTTTTAATTTATTTTTTCAATGTTTTATTTCTGAGAGAGAGAGAGAGAAAAGAGAGAGAGAGAGAGAGAGAGAGCGTGAGCAGGGGAGGGTCAGAGAGAGAGGGAGATACAGAATCTGAAACAGGCTCCAGGCTCTGAGCTAGCTGTCAGCACAGAGCCTGATGTAGGGCTCAAACCCATGAACCATGAGATCATGACCTGAGCTGAAGATGGACGCTTAACCGACTGAGCCACCCAGGCACCCCTAAAAATGGCTTTTACATTTACCTTTATTACCTATAGTTACCTAATAGTGACCTTCACTTATAACAAATCCCCTTAGCTTTTGTTCCATGTCTTCATTTCTCCTTCAGTTTTGAATGGTATGATTAGAATTTCACCAATGAATTATTTATTTCCTCAGAATCACATGAGTCTTGATATTACATATTGTGCTGCTTCTTTGATATATAGTATATTTTGTATATAATCCCTAATAATTTAACATAATATAGCAATACGTTAAAAGAAGCCCTCAGCTTGTATTATGCTCCCTCATCCATCAGGAGTGGATGGTATATGGAAAGGAAACACAGGGAGATGAGAAAACTGGCTTTATTTTAATTGTGCAAAAGCAAATTGTAAAACTGATATTTTCAGTTATCGTATATGGCTTTTACCTTACATCTATGGAGGTCTTTTTGTAATCCAGACTGAAATTTGCTGAACTGAAATTTGTTCAACTGGTGTGATAATCTTTTCTATTATGATATGTGTGTGTTTTTTCCACACCACCAAGCAATGACTCAACACCAGCAGGGCGTCCTACTATTCAACTCAATTCTGACACTATCTACCTGGAGATAGCATAAAATCCCACAGATTGAGGGCTCAGTCCTACAAGACCTCCCCCAGCCCCTTCACAAGCCAATTGCTAGTTCAGCGTGTCCCCTGTGCTTCTAACCAAATAGCTATAGATCAGAGGTTTCTAGGACCTTCTCTGGTTCAATTAATTTACTAGGGTAGCTCACAGAATTTAAAAAAAAAAAACACTCCATTTTGTTTACTAGGTTACTAGTTTATTATAAAAAGCTGTTACTCAGGAATAGCCAGATGAAAGGGGTGCACAGGGCAAGATCTGTGGTAAAGGGCATGGAGCTCCCACGCCCTCTCTGAGTTCACCACCCACCGGGCACCTCCATGTGTTCCCCATCCCAGAAGTTCTCAAAACCCTGTCCTTTGGGGTTATTATAGAGGCTTCATTACATAGCCCTAGTTGATTAAATCATTGGCCATTGGCAGTGGATTCAACCTCCAGCCCCTCTCCCCTCCCTGGGGGTCAGGATGGTAGGGCTGCAAGGTTCTGACCCTCTAAAGACAGGGCTGGTCCCTCTGGCGACAAGTCCCCATCCTTGGTATTTCCAAAAGTCACCTTATTTACATGACTGAAGATACCTTGATCACACTCATCATTTAGGAAATCCCAAGCATTTAGGAGCTCTATGCCAGATGTGGGAACAAAGACTAAATATAGATTTGTTATAAATCATATCACAGCTTTTAACAATGTTGCAAGTAAATCGGAATTATGCATGTTGGCAGCATAATATCTCACAACTCTTTTTTGTTTGCTCAAAGAAATTGTCTTCCATTCATGTTTATGAGAATTTTGTTGATTATGTTTTCTTTTTTGATCAAGTATTGAATTGTATTTGGTTATCAGTTTATCCACATTGGTTAAGATGTTTACTCAGTAATAACATTCTTTCTCCAGACTTGAAAGTTTGTACCCTGCTAGTTTTGGGGGTAGGCCCTAAGATACAATGCTTTCCCTAGGGACAAGTCAATATTTCCTTTTATGGAAAGTTGATGGTAAATTTCTTATCTTGGGCCTCTCATGTCATTGAGCTAACAGGCATAGACGTGGATTATTTACACAGGCTGGGGATATTGAATTGAATTGCAACAGGGTTATTGTTTATTACAGGGAAATTATATTTGAAAGCAGAAAATTCTGAGGCTCTTTCTTTACACTTCTCCTTTACACTGGGAGAGATTTCAATGGTAAAGCCAAACTGACCCACTTCAAAATAACCAGTGTTGGATCTTTGGCTGCAACGATGTGCTGGAATTTCTCTGCTAGACTCCTGGACGTCTACAAAGTCTTCTTATCCAGGGGTAATTGCTGAAATTGGCATTCTCTAGGAGATCCTGGACTGTGACTGAGAGGGGCTGGTGCTGATTCGCAGGCTGCTTCAGGGTCCAGAGCCAGGGCCAAAGTCTGTGTACCTATTATTATAGGCATGGGTGGGTGAGACACCTCCCATATCCCTTGGTGGGTGGTGCTGGTTACAGGGTCAAAGTCAAATGGGTCTGTAGCCCAGTCCTTAGGGTTATAGAGCTGTTTCTGCAATTCCAGCTGGGGTGATGGGTGGTAAGCTGGCTGCCTGGGTGCAGACTATCTTCTCAAGCAGCTCTCCTTGTTCTTAGATTGCACCAGGATTTCACAGTCTCCTACCTGGATCCTATATCTCCCATAAAAGGCACTTTTGCCTATGGATAGATGCCACTTGGTAATTACTGGGAGGAGGGATTTATGAGAAATCTCTTTTCGGCCATCTTACTGATGTCACTCATTCCTTGTGCTATTTTTGTCTTTATGTCTTAGTTTTTTTCTGTTCATTCTGTCTGGAGCTTCTTGGTATTTGGCTTGATTTTTCTCATAATTCCATGTATTTTCACTTTTTATTTTTTATTTAGACAGATTGCTTTGGCCTTTTTCTTCTCGTCACTAAATCAGTAATCACTAAACTATGTTTAGTTTCCACATGCTCATTTTAAAAATCGTCTTTCTTCAGATATGAATTATATATAATATAAGTGACACATATCAGTGTGCAGGCCAGTAATTTGACAAATGTGTACATGTATGTAACCACAATCTCAATGAAGCTAGACACAATTTTGGAATGTTTCCAACAAAACACTTTAGGTTTTGGCAATTCTGGTTGAGCTATTTTTTATTTATTAAAATTATTATTATTATTATTATTATTATTATTATTATGTATAGAAACAGACAGAGCGTGAGAGGCAGAGGGGCAGAGAGAGAGACACACACAGAATCCAAAGCAGGCTCCAGGCTTTGAGCTGTCAGCACAGAGCCCAACACGGGGCTCAAATTCACAAACTGTAAGATCATTACCTGAGCCAAAGTTGGATGCTTAACTGGCTGAGCCACCCAGGCGCCCTTATGGTTGAGCTATTTATGAACATTTAAATTTAAGTCTTTGAACATATATTTACTACTTCTTGGACAAATACTTAAAAGGGAAACTTTTTGGTTACTTGATGTTTGTGTGAATAAATTCATGAGTGACTGCCATACTGAATTCCAAGTTGACGGTAGCATTTTACATTTCCGTCATCAATGTTTGAGAGTTCTAGTTGATTCTCATCTTTACTAACAAACAGGATGTTTGTTAACCACAATGATGCATGTATAGTGGTATGTCATTGTGCTGCAATTTTACTTTCCAGGTTAGTCACTGATGGTGAGTACCTGCTTATCTGTTTGTTGACCTTTTTTTTTTAATTTTTAATTTTTCCTTATTTATTTTGAAAGAGACAGAGGCAGTGCAACTGGGGGAGGGTCTGAGAGAAAAGGAGAGAGAGGATCCAAAGCAGGCTCTGCAGTGCTAGCACAGAGCCCAATGCAGGGCTTGAACTCACAAAACTACAGGATCATGACGTGAGCTGAAACCAAAAATTGGACACCTAACCAACTGAGCCACCCAGGCACCCCTACTAGCCATTGTTACATATTCTTTTGCGAAATGTTGAATTTCCCCCAATTTTAATTGGGTAATTTGTCCTATAATTCAGTTATAATAGTCCTTTAAATAGTTGTGATAGAATTCCTTTATCAGATATGTAATTTGCAAATATCTTCTCACATTCTGTGTCTTGTCTTTTGTGTTTCTAACAGTTAATTTTCAGTAACAGATGTTTTAGCCTTTGATGAAATACAGACTGGCCAATTTTTTTCAAGTCTTTCTTTAAATTCTAGCTAGTTAACATATAGCGTAATATCGGTTTCAGGAGTAGAATTTAGTGATTCATCAATTACATATAACACCCAGTGCTCATCACAAATGCCCTCCTTAATACCCATTGCTCTTTAACCCAATCTCCACCTACCTCCCCTCCAGCAACCCTCAGTTTGTTCTGTATTGTTATGGTTTGCCTTCTTTTTTTCCCCCTTGCCCTATGTTCATCTGTATTGTTTTTCAAATTCCATATATGAGTGAAATCATATGATATTTGTTTTTCTCTGATTAACTAATTTCATGTAACATAATACTGTCTAGATCTATCCACATCCTTGCAAATGGCAAGATTTCATTCTTTTTGATGGCTGAGTAATATTCTACTGTATATATATCTATTTATCCATTTTCGGTATATATATATATCTATTATCTCCTCTTTATCTATTCATCAGTTGATGGGTGTTGGGCTCTTTTCATAATTTGGCTATCATTGATAATGCTGCTATAAATATTCGGGTACATGTGCCTCTTTGAATCAGTATTTTGTATCCTTTAGGTAAATAACTCATAGTTCAATTGCTAGGTTGTAGGGTAGTTCTATTTTTAATGTTTTGAGGACTCTCCAGACTGTTTCATCATATCTGCTACCAATATCTGTTGTTTCCTGTGTTGTTAATTTTAGCCATTTTGACAGTTATGAGGTGATATCTCATTGTGGTTTTGATTTGTGTTTCCCTGATGATGAGCAGTGTTGAATATTTTTTTCATGTGTCTGTTGGCCATCTAGATGTCTTCTTTGGAAAAAATGTCTATTCATGTCTTCTGCCCATTTCTTCACTGGATTATTTGTTTTTTTGGTGTTCAGTTTGATAAATTCTTTATAGATTTTGGATACTAACCCTTTATCTGATATGTCATTTGCAACTATTTTCTCCCATTTCATCGGTTGCCTTTTAGTTTTGTTGGCTGTATCCTTCGCTATATAGAAACTTTATCTAGAAGTCCCAATAGTTCATTTTTGCTGAAGTTTCCAGACATGTGTCTCTTAAAAAGTTAAGGAGATAGATGCCAGTGTTTTTCTCTAAAATTTTGATGATTTTCTGTCTCTGATTTAGGTCTTTCATTCATTTTGAATTTATTTTTGTGTACAGTGTAGGAAAGTGGTCCAGTTTCATACTTGTGCATGTTGCTGTCCAGTTTTCTCAACAACATGTGTTGAGAAGACTATCTTTTTTTCCATTGGATATTATCTCTCGCTTTGCTAAAGATAATTTGACCATAGAATTGTGGGTCCATTTCTGGGTTTTCTATTCTATTCTATTGATTTATGTGTCTGTTTTTGTGCCAGTACCACACTGTCGTGATGATACAGCTTGATGACTATAGCTTGAAATCCAGAAAGGTGATGCCTCCAGCTTTTCTTTTCTTTTTCAAGATTGTTTTGGCTATTTAGGGTCTTCTGTGGTTCCATACAAATTTTAGGATTGTTTGTTCTAGTTCTGTGAAAAAACCTCTTCTATTTTGATAGGGATTGCATTAAATGTGTAGATTGCTTTGGGCAGTATAGACATTTTAACAATGTTTATTTTTCCAATCTATGAGCATGGAATGCTTTCCCATTTCTTTGTGTCCTCTTCAATTTCTTTCATAAATGTTCTATAGTTTTCAGAGTACAGAACTTTTATTACCTCTTTGGTTAGGTTTATAGGTTTATAGGTAACCATAGGTTACCTTATGGTTTTTGGTGCAATTATAAACGTGATCAATTCCTTGATTTCTCTTTCTGCTGCTTTATTATTGGCATATAGAAATAGAACAGATTTCCTTATGTTGATTTTGTGTCCTGTGATGTTGCTGAATTTGTGTATCAGTTCTAGAAATTTTTTCTTGGAGTCTTTCAGGTTTTCTGCATAGAATATCATGCCACCTGCAAAAAGTAGAAGTTTGACTTCTTCCTTGCTGATTTGGTTGCCTTTTATTTCTTTTTGTTGTCTGATTGATGAGGCTAAGACTTCCAGTACTATGTTAAATAACAATGGTGAGAAGAGTAGACAGCCCTGTCTGGTTCTTGACCTTAGAGGAAAAGCTCTAAGTTTTTCCCTTTTGAAGATGATATTAGCTTTCATATATGGCCTTTATGATATTGATGTAAATTCCCTCTATCTCTGTTTTTTGTTTTTTTTTTTAATCAAGAATGGATGCTGTATTTTGTCAAATGCTTTTTCTAAATCTTTTGGGAGGATCATATGATTCTTATCCTTTCTTTTATTAATCTGGTATATCATACTGATTGATGGGCAAATATTGAACCAGCACTAGAGCCCAGGAGTAAACCTCACATGATCATAGTGAATAATTATTTTAATGTTCTCTTGCATTCTATTTGCTGATATCTTGTTGAGAATATTTGCATCCATGTTCATCAGGGATATTGGCTTGTAATTCTCATTTTTAGTGGGGTTTTGTCTGGTTTTGGAATCAAGATAATGCTGGCCTTGTAGAATGAGTTTGGAAGTTGTCTTTCTGTTTCTATTTTTTGGAACAATTTAAGGTAAATAGGCATTAACTCTTTAAATACCTGGTGGAATTCCCTGTGAAGTCACCTGGACTTTTTGTTGGGAGATTTTTGATTACTGACTCAATTTCTTTTTTAAAAATTTTTAAAAAAATGTTTTATTTATTTCTGAGAGAGAGAGAGAGAGAGAGAGAGAGAGGCAGCGTGAGCAGGGGAGGGTCAGAGAGAGAGGGAGACAAAGAATCCAAAGCAGGCTCCAGGCTCTGACCTAGTTGTCAGCATAGAGCCCAATGTGGGTCTTGAACCCACGACTGTAAGATCATGACCTGAGCTGAAGTCGGATGCTTAACCGACTGAGCCATCCAGGAGCCCCTACTGATTCAATTTGTTTGCTGGTTATGGATCTTTTCAAATTTTATATTTCTTCCTGTTGCAGTTTTGGTAATTTATGTATTTCTAGGAATTTACCCATCTCTTCCAGATGGTTCAATTTGTTGAAATATAATTTTTATACTCTTCTGTTATGACCTTTTATATTTATGCAGTGTTGGTTGTTATCTCTCCCTTTTCATTCATGATTTTATTTATTTGGGTCCTTTCTCTTTTCTTCTTGATAAGACTGGCTATAGGTTTATCAGTTTTACTAATTATTTCAAAGAACCAGCTCCTAGTTTTATTGATCTGTTCTGTTTTTTGTTTTGTTTGTTTCCATATCATTTATTTCTGTGCTAATCTTTATTATTTCCCTTTTTCTGTTGCCTTTGTGCTTCATTTGCTGTTCATTTTCCTAGCTCCTTTAGTCGTAAGGTTAGGTTATGTATTTGAGACTTTCCTTACTTCTTGCTTCTTTCTGATGACCGCTTTTGGTGCATCCCAAACGTTCTGGACTGTCATTCGTTCATTTTTATTTGCTTCCATGTATTTCATTGTTTAGTAGGGTGTTCTTTATGCTCCATGGATTTGTGGTCTTTCCAAATTTTTTCTTGTGATTGATTTCAAGTTTCATAGTGTTGTGTTCTGAAAATATACATAGAATGATCTCAATCTTTTTGTACCTGTTGAGGGCTGATTTGTGACCCAGTATGTGACCTATTCTGGAGAATGTTCTATGTGCACTTGAGAAGAATGTATATTCTGCTACTTTAGGATGAAGTGTTCTGAATAAATCTGTTAAGTTCATCTGGACCAGTGTGTCATTCAAAGTCATTGTTTTCTCTTTGATTTTTCTGGTTAAATGGTCTGTCCATTTCTGTAAGTGGGGTGTCAAAGT
Organism: Hyaena hyaena; assembly: GCF_003009895.1. Lineage (NCBI taxonomy): Eukaryota > Metazoa > Chordata > Mammalia > Carnivora > Hyaenidae > Hyaena > Hyaena hyaena. Next base: position 1,205,639 of record NW_024081238.1, on the reverse strand, counting down.
TGCCTACTATTATTATCAATGAGTTTCTTTGTGTTTGTGATTAATTGATTTATATATTTGTGTGCCTTCAAGTTGAGGACATAAATAATTACAATTGTTAGATCATCTTGTTGGATAGACTCATTATTATGATATCATGCCCTTCCTCATCTCTTGTTACAGTCTTTGGTTCAAAATCTAGTTTGTCTGATATAAGTAAGGTTTCTCTGGCTTTCTTCTGATGTCCATTAGCATGATAGTTCATTCTATCTGCAGATGTCTTTATGTCAAAGATGAGTCTCTTGTAGGCAGCATATTTATGGGTCTTGTTTTTATCCATTCTGGTACCCTTTGTCTTTTGATTGGAGCATTTAGTCCATTTACCTTCAGAGTGATTATCGATAGATATGAATGTAGTGTCATTGTGTTACCTATAAAGTTGATGTTTCTGGAGATTTTTTTCTGTTCCTTTCTATTTTTGTTGCTTGTGGCCTTTCTTTCCCATGCAGAGTCTCCTTTAATATTTCTTGCATGGCTGGTTTAGTGGTTATGAACTCCTTTAGTTTTTGTTTGTCTGGGAAACTCTTTATCTCTCTTTCTATTCTGAATGACAGCCTTGCTGGACAAAGTATTCTTGCCTGCACATTTTTCCCATACAGCGTGTTGAATACATCATGACACTCCTTTCTGGCTTGCCATATTTCTTTGGAGAGATCTGCTGCTGACTTTATTTGTCTTCCCTTGTAAGTTGGGATTTCTTTTCCCTTGCTGATTTCTGGATTCTTTCCCTATCTCTGAATTTTGCATATTTGACTACAATATGTCTTGGTGTTGTCCTGCTTTTATTGATTTTGATGGGAATTCTGTGCCTTCTGGATTTGGATCTCTGTTTCCTTCCTCATTAGGGAAGTTTTCAGCTATACTTTGCTCAAATAAAACTTCTGTCCCTTTTTGTCTCTCTTCCTTCAGGACTCCTATGGTATGAATGTTATTGTGCTTTATGGAATTGCTGACTTCCCTAAGGAGTATATAGATAATCACTACATTCATGATCTAATATTTTTCTTCCCCTCTTTATCTTCTGTATCACTTATTTGTTTCTGTTTCTTCCATCCTTGTGTTCATTGCATTCAGTCAGTTTAGTATCTTGGTTATATAATTTTTAAAATTTCTACCCGACTATTTTAATCAAGTACATAATTTGCAAATATTTTCTCACATTTGTGTCTTGTATTTTGAGTTGCAAATAGTTTATTTACAGGAACATATGCCTTAACTTTCAATAAAATCCAAATTGATCAATTTTTTATTTTTTTAATTTTGTGGCCTATATAGGACATTTTTCCAACTTCAAAGTTGCAAAGATTTGCCATACTTTTTTTTTTTCTAGAAAGTTTACTTATGTACTTTCACATTCATGTCTGTGATTGATTTCCAGATATTTTGTGTATGGATTAGGGTTCATCCTTTTTTTTTTTTCTCATATGGATTTTCAGTTGATTTACACACTTTGCTGGGAGTGGTATCATTTTCTCACTGAATATCTTGTCATATTTGTAAAAAATCCACTGAATATAGGGGTATGTGTGTTTGTCAATTTATGGACTTTAAGTCTTTCCCACTAATATTTATATTTATCCTCATATCTTTATGCCCTACCTTGATTACCTTGTGAGTCCTCCAATTTGTTCCTAGTTGTAGAACGCAGAATAATGGCCCATGTCTGATCTCTGGTACCTGTGATTATGGTACCTCACATGGAGAAAGCAACTTTGCAGATGTTATTGAGGTTAAGAGACTTGAAATGGGAAACTTATTTTGGATGATCTGAATGGGCTCGAGGTAATATCATGTGGAAAGGGAGTGGGATGGAGACAGACAAAGAGGAAGAGAAAATGAATGGTGAGGTGAAAGAAAGGTCAGAGAGAGAGAGAGAGAGAGAGAGAGAGGCTGGCTTTGAAGACGGAGAAAGAGACCATAAACCAAGGAATGCAGGTAACATCGAGAGGCTGGAAAAGGCAAAGAAACTGATTCTCCCTTGGAATCTCCGGAAAGAAAGAGAGTCCTGCCAACACTTTGATTTTAGCACAGTAATATCTGTATCAGAATTTGTCCTACAGCATTTGAAGATGATAAGTTAGTATTGTTTAAGCCTCTAAATATGTGGATTTCTCTTGTAGCAGCAATAGAAAACTAACATATTAGTTTTTAAAACTGTTTCTGTCCTAGCTGTTTTCCATTTTCTTTGAGTTTTAACGTCACCTTGTCAGCTTCTACAGAAAGCCTACTTTATATGTCTGTCTCTGTGTCTGTCTGTCTGTATAGTTGACACATAATGTTACATTAGTTTTAGGAGTACAACTAAGTGATTTAACATGTTTATACATTATGCTATGTTCACAAGTAGAGCTACCATGTGTCACATTACATTGTTATCACAGTGTCATTGGCTGTATTCCTTATGCTTTTGCTTTTTATTCCTGTGACTTGTTCCATAATTGGAGGCCTGTATTTCCCTCTCCCCTTCTCCCTTTTGACCCAACCTCCCACCCCTCTTCCCTCTGGCAGCCGTCAGTTTGTCCTTTTTGCTTATAGTTCTGATCCTGTTTTTTGTTTATTAAACTTTTTAAAAGTTTGGTTGTGAGTGGAATCATATTGTATTTGTCTTTCTCAGTCTGATTTATTTCACGTTACTTAATACCCTTTAGGTCCATCCATGTTGTCTCAAATGAAATATGTCCAAGTCTTAATCAAAGTAAATAAATTCTTGATTTAGTCTTTAAGGAAGTGACTATTTATGTCTATTTTACTAAGGCCAAAATTACAATTCAAAAACAGGATAATTGTAAACCAAACTCCGATGTCAAATAATCTCTTTTTAAAATAATTTTCTTGTGGTTTATAAATTCATTTAAAGTTTATCTAATTTATATATAATATTTATTTTACTAAACTCAAAGGGAAATATCCAGGAAAACTCTCATCTATAATGGCCTCTACAAAAAGTCTATTGGGGCGCCTGGGTGGCTTAGTCGGTTGGGCGTCGGACTTTCGCTTAGGTCATGATCTCGCGGTTCGCGGGTTCAAGCCCCGCATCAGGCTCTGTGCTGACTGCCAGCTCAGAGCCTGGAGCCCGTTTCAGAGTCTGTGTCTCCCTCTCTCTCTGACCCTCCCCTGCCCACGCTGTCTCTCTCTCTCCTAGAAATAAATAAAACATTAAAAAAAAATCTATCAACCTTCTAGTGATGGATGGGAGAGAAATGTAAGGTCTAGAAGCTTAAATCTTATAAAAAATATTGTTTTATCTCATTTTCCTCAGTCTTACATGTAAATTTATTATAAGTAGAAATGTTTTTTTAGTGACAGTTCAACTATTGATTTTCTTTAATTTTTTAAAAATTTATTTCTGAAAGAGAGAGAGAGAGACACAACGTGAACAGGGGAGGGTCAGAGAGAGAGGCAGATACAGAATCTGAAACAGGCTCCAGGCTCTGAGCTAGCTGTCAGCACAGAGCCCAATGCGGGGCTCAAACCCGTGAACCATGTGATCATGACCTGAGCCGAAGTCGGATGCTTAACCGACCCATGTACCACAACTATTGATTTTCAATCCTGCTTGAAATATATTTGAGATCCCATATGTTGATTTGCTACTCACATTATAATTACATTGGAGATATATTTATTTTCTATTCAGATGTTTCTGGTGTGAATCCACCCATAATAGAAAATACTATTATACAAAATAAGATACTTAGGTATCTATCTAATAAGACAGTACCTTATGAATACATCAAACCTTTAGAATTCTTTGATGAAATAGAAGTAGTATATTTAAATGGAACCTGGACAGAACTACCTCAGGTGCAAAGGAAGATTATTTCATTCCAAATTTTATTATTTATAATTTCATCTCCAAATTTTCAAGAACATATTAAAGATAAAATATGTTGCTATAAATATGTAATGAAGTAGTTCTTATAGAATATTTTAAATATACAAATAAAATGATGGTATTTCAAATCCAATTTTTTTCAGACTGAACTAAATAATATAGTATATTTGTTTCATAAAAGGTTTGACCAGATTAAAAGAACAGTTAGAATCATGGAAAATTCCCCTATCATAAGCATTAAGACAGTTATTTCCTGGGGAGTAAATGTATTGAAGATACTTTAAGTACATTTGACAGCCCAAGAAATTCCACTTTGAGACCTAAAATAGGCAGCTGGTGTGTGATCGTAGAATGTGCTATAAATTTAGGCTCCTTCAACATGTGGATTATATTTCAAGATAGATAACTAGCTGAGTTTGTCCAGGTAATTACTGTATACCAAAAAAGAAGTCGGAGAACTTGGTGATAGGACACGCTAATATTTAGAGTTCAGGAAATAAAGGGAGCCAACAAAAGAGATCTTATATTAGCCACTTGTAGTTTTTCAAATCAACTTTTGCCTGGCACATATATTTTCCAGCCTTTTACTTGGAGCCCACCTATATTTCTACGTTTGAAGTGAGTTTCTTTTACATGCCATACAGTTGAATCTTGTTTATTTGTCCACTTTGCCATTTTCAGTCTTTTAACTGAAGTATTTAAACCATTTACACTTAAAGTCATTATGGATAGATTAGGCACCATGTAAGCCATTTTATTGTTTTGTTTTGTGTGTGTTTCCTGTGTTTCTAATTCCTGTTTTCTTGCCTTCCCTGTGGATTTTTGGAACATTTTATTTTATTTATTTAAAAAATTTTTTAAAAATATTTAATCTTGAGAGAGAGAGAAAGAGAGAGAGAAAGAGACAAAGCAGGAGTGGGGGAGGGACACACACAGAGACACACACAGAGAGAGACACACACAGAATTGGAAGCAGGCTCCAGGCTCTGAGCTGTCAGCACAAAGTCTGATGTGGGGCTCGAACCCACAAACTGTGAGATCATGACCTGAGCTGAAGTCGGCCACTTAACCTACTGAGCCACCCAGGTGCCCCTAGAACATTTTAAATTCATTTCATTTTGATATCTAGATATTGTTTTTGAGCATATCTCTTTGTATAGTTTTATGAGTGTTGCTGTAGGTATTAAGATGAACATATATAGCATATCATTCCCCCTGGTATTGACATTTTACTACATCAGGTGAAATGTGGAAACCTGGCTTCCACGTAGGGCCAGTTACTCTCCCCACATTAAAGTTCTTAAGTATTTCCTATACATGCATTATCATGTGATATGGTTTTCCTCAAATATCAAATCGTATCAAATGATGTAATTTTATACAAACATCAAACATAGTTTAACCAACTAACTAGGAAAAAGTCTGTTCTATTTCCCCCATTTTTATTAATTCCATTGTTTTTTCTTCCTTCCCAAAGTCTTAATTCTTCTGTTATCTTTTCTTTTCTATTTAAAGAATTCCTTTAGAAATTCTTTAAGGACAAGTCTGCTGAAGGCAAATTCTCTCAGTTTTCCTTTATCTCAGAATGTATTCATTTCTCCCTTAAATCCTTTAGAATAGTATCATTGGAAATAGAATTTGGGGTTGACAGTTATTCCTGGCTCCGTGGTCACAGATGAACACCCCACTGATATCTATGTCCTTTCTCTCCCAAAGGTTTGCATAATTTCTATTTAGCTTCTTTTGGTATTTTTTCCTTTCCTCAATTGTTTTCAGCAGTTTGATTATGATGTATATTGGCATGAATTTCTTTGGGTTTAATGTGTTTGGAGATTTCTCAACTTTTTTGGTATATACGTTTATGTCTTATGACCAATTTGGGAAATTTTCAGCCATTATTGTTTGAAATATTTTTTTTCATCTCCAAACCCTTCCTCTTTCTTTTCCTCAGTATCTACTCTTTGCTATCTTCCTGTAGGTCCCTGAAGTTCTATTTTTTTTTTTTTGTTGGCTTCTTTTCAGTCTGTTTCCAAAGTGAATAATTTGTATTGCTCTATATTCAAGTTTATTTATCCTTCTGGCATCTGTAATCTATTACTGAGGCCATCCAGTGAGTTTACTCTTTATTTTCTTAAAATTGTTTATTATTTATTTTTGAGGGGGAGAGAGAGAGAGAGAGAGAGAGAGAGAGAGAGAGAGAGAGAATGCAAGTGGGAAAGGAGAAGAGAGACATATACAAGATCCAAAGCAGGCTCTAGGCTTAGAGCTGTCAGCACAGAGCTGGATGTGGGGCTCAAACTCACAAGAACTGTGAGATCATGACCTGAGTTGATGTCACATGCCTAACTGACTGAGCCACCCAGGAGTTCCACTTTCTTGAATTTTTAAAAGCCATGTTCTAATAATTCCAATATTTGTGTCATCTCAGTGTGGTCTTCTGTTTATTTTCTTTTCTCTTTTGAGATTTTCCTGGTCCTTGTTTTGATGAATGATTTTCGATTGTATTCTGGACATTTAGAGTATTATGTTTTAAAACTCTGTATTTTATTGAAATATTTTGTTTATTAAGTCCTCTCTACCATCATTCAAGGTACAAGTTCAGGCTTCCCACTTGACCTCTACTAACACCATGGGAAAGGGGCAGAGTATCTTATTCCCTAGGAGTGTAGGTAGAAGTCTAGGCTCCTTACTTGGCCTTTGTTGAGCAAGATGGAGAAAGGGGTGGTTTTAGGTTTCTTCTATGGTGTTTCTCTGGAGTAATTCAGGTATTGTCAGAAATGTCTCTGTCTTGCTTGCTAGGCCTTATATATGTCTTATGTTGCTTTTTACAATATGTTCAGGATTTTTAGTCATACTTCGCAAAAGGAATACACAGAAATGTTTTTCCCTCATCTTGTCCAGATTAGGAAGCCAGCAGTTCCCTCCCACATTATACAAATTTGTAATTCTTTGAACGTTATCAAAGGAATAGATATTTATTTTGTAATAAAAATGAAAAAATCTTTTTGATTGCTGAGTAATACTCCATTGTATATATATACCACATCTTCTTTATCAACTATGTGGATGGAACTAGAGGGTATTATGCTAAGTGCTATCTGTCAGAGAAAGACAAATATCATATGCCTTCACTTATATGAGGACTTTAAGATACAAAACAGATGAACATAAGGGAGGGGAAGCGAAAACAATATAAAAACAGGGAGGGGGACAAAACAAAAGAGACTCTCTTTTTTTAAAAAATATTTTATTTTTTTATTTTTGAGAGAGAGATAGAGACAGCATGAGCAGGGGAGGGTCAGAGAGAGAGGGAGACACAGAATCCAAAGCAGGCTCCAGGCTCTGAGCTAGCTGTTAGCACAGAGCCCGATGCGGGGCTCGAACCCACAAACCCTGAGACCATGACCTGAGCCGAAGTCGGACGCTCAACCGACTGAGCCACCCAGGCACCCCATGAGACTCTTAAATATAGAGAACAAACAGAGGGTTACTGGAGGGGTTGTTAGTGGGGGGGACTAAATGGGTAAGGGGCATTAAGGAATCTACTCCTGAAATCATTGTTGCACTATATGCTATTTAACTTGGATATAAATTTTAAAAATAAATGAAAAATCAATAAAAATGACTAAAGATCCACTAGACATTACAATATGTTGTATATGAAAAAAAAGGTATTTCTTTAAGCTCTCCAGCTGTTCAGCATACATTCTCTAAGGAAAGCATTTTTTAATACTGAAATAATGCAAAGCAGACATATTTGTTAATATTTTATGTGTGCTTTCATGTGGGCTGAAAGGAAGGGTTTAAAAGTGTAACTCTCATTTAAAGTGATTAAAATGTCTTTAATGAATCATTTATGTCAGCAGAAATCACAGGTCTCAATAATAAGTACTGAGCTATATTTTTATCGCTTTATTTTAACCTGTAATTTCCTTTGGTTTTTCAATAAATCAAATTATGTTTTTTTTTAGACCCTAAAAGAAAGTGTGGGCCCCCTCCACCTATTGCCAATGGAGACATTACCTCATTCCCATTAGCCGAGTACGCTCCAGGATTATCAGTGGAGTACAAATGTCAGTCCTTCTATGAACTTCAGGGAAACAGGCGTGTAACATGCAGTCATGGAGAGTGGTCAGAGCCACCAAAGTGCTTAGGTAAATATCTTAACATTCTCATAGATCTTGGGAAAATCTGTGTAATGAATATGACGTATTTGCAGAATTTGTATTTGTAGAATTTTCACGGATTAACAAACAACCATTCTGTTGAATGACAGACTACCAAATATTAACATGTGAGGAAATGAAATTGGAAACATGCTTCTTCAAGCCATAACAGCAACAGATTCTTTAATAAAAGCTCTTTCCATGATAACTGACATTTGTATCTTTGATTATAATATTTAATTATTACACATTAAACATAGTCCCTCATTTTTATATCCTGAATTGTTTAAAATGATTTAAATCTATATGATGGATTTTCAGTGAGTTGGTTTGGAAAGGTTTGAGAGTGAAGCCCTTGACCAGTGTAGAATATTCTACTTAAAAGTCTGAAATTCTTTGGAAAATATTTGTATGCTACTTAATGTTTTATGTTCATTTTTTATACTTTCAGACGCATGTGTGATATTAGAAGAAACCATGGATAAACATAACATACAGTTACGATGGAGTCACACACAAAAAATTTATTCTAAAACAGGAGATACTATTGAATTTGAATGTAAAACTGGATATTATAAAAAGACACCAGATCGTACATTTCGAATAACCTGTCAGGAAGGGAAACTGGTGTATCCTACTTGTATAAAAAACAGTGGTTAAAATACAGTCCTAAAATTAAAATATATACATTGATTCCAAATTTTTCATTATGAATCCAGTTCTTCCAGTTATTGTTTCAACTATTGCTTAACCAATTTTCATAAATCAGAATTTGTGTTAAATATTATGTGGATGATATAATCTGAGACTCAAATGAATCATTTCTTAAAAGCACTGCATTAAAATTGGTAAACCAAATGCTGTGTCCTATTTATGAAATATCCATGGCAAGAAATTAGATGAGATCACTTCAGTGCCTGCTTCTATCCATCTTTCTGCTAACTTTCTCCAAGATTTCTCCGTAACTCCTGAGAATGCCTGAGGCTCTCCATGTCAGGGGAAATTGGGGGGATGGGGGGAGAAGCTTGCACTCATCTTCAAAATAATATTACTTCACAAACATATAGAAACCTATGCCATATCTATGTTAGTAATAAGATGTAATTAGTTATCATTTACTTTTGCTATTCTATCAATGGGTATATATGCCAAAATTTATGAAATACATAATAATCTCCTACAAGATATCTCTCTAGCAAGCATAATAATTCAAACAAATCATAAAGAGGCATTTAAATCTCATTAGGTACATAGCTATTATAACATGACATTAAAAGAGATTTTAAAAGTCCAGTAACAAGTATAGACACACACACACACACACACACACAAACACACACACACACACACACACAATGCTTTGAACACTGAATAAATGTTTATAGAACAAAGGTTGGCAGGAAGTACAACAGAATATTTATAATAACTTTAATTAAATTTAGATCATCTCTAAATTCTCCAACTTAGAGGATTTATTCTCTAATTTTTCTATCTTTAATATTACCTTTGAACCATAAGATATGTTATTTTAAAATAAATACGTATAAAAAGTAAGAAAATACACAGTGAGAACTATAAAGACCTCTTCAGTGATGCTCTTCAGATCTGAAAACATTTTCATAATTTTGCTGTCATAGAGGTCTTTGGAAACATTCAACAATAAGAGTCCAAACTATGATTTTTATGTTTATTTCAAATAATAATTAGTTAAATTTAGTTGACTATGAACATTTTAAATTTCTACAAAAATACAACTTTAAGTTGAAAATAAGGATATATACAATTAAGATAAAAATATTTTAAGGTGATAGCTTATAACTTTGCATTGCATCAAATCAAGTGGCATTCTTACTTAGAATGAGGAATCTGGCTGTCAGCAATGGACTCAATTTGTCTAAAGATGAATCACTGGACAGCCAGTTTTCTCATATCTGAAGGAACACTGTTAACAATTGGCAAGTTATCTTTGCTATTAATGTTAACACTGGTGTGTATACTATTCTCCAAAATCTTTCACCTGTTGGTGGATCTATTTCTGATACTTGTATATAATCAATTATTTCATTGTGTGCTGCAAAATAGAGATTTTTAAGATCAATTGTATCATTTTTTTTGCACTTACTGTCATTCTTGTGTGAAGATGAGTGTCAGTTTATCAACTCTGTTTAAATTAAACTTTCACCTAAAATGATTTGGTTAATCTTTATTTTTGCCCTTTATTTCCAGCTTTTGGAATAAGGACTTAATGGAATAGTGAGCTTCTGTGGTCACTTTAAAAAATTTTGGGGGGGTGCCTGGGTGGCTCAGTCAGCTAAGTGTCCGATTTTGGCTCAGGTCATGATTTCATGGTTCATGAGTTTGAGCCCCACGTTAGCCTCTGTGCTGAGAGCTCAGAACCTGGAGCCTGCTTCTGATTCTGTCTCTCCCTCTCTCTCTATCCCTCCCCCACCCGCACTCTATGTCTCTCTCAAAAATAAATAAACATTTAAAAACTTTTTTTAAACAAGGTATCAGCCTGGATTTGTGAACTTTTATTTATTCAATTTGGCACAGTTATAACCACTATTCTTTGAATTTATCCCAAATTTGGCTAACGAGTGCTGTACAACTAGCTCCTGATTGCTTGGTTATAACCCCTCTCATCTCTGAGTATTTGTCTTCTTTTTAGCACAAAATGACATTCTAGGCTTGCTGTATACTTCCCCTGCCCCATACCCATAGTCATACACCTTTCTAAGAAGCTCTCATTGTTCTTTTTGAAGAACAGTGATTAGAACCCAAATCATATTACTCGTGCTAGATAGGAATGTTCAATACTCTTAAAGTGTCTTTACTTCCAGGGTCCTTTGGTTGACGGAAATTTGAAAAGGAAATGAAATTTAAGATTCATTAGTTCCTATTGGATTTTCCAATTCAAGTTAATAATGAGGGTTAAAAAAAACCCTTTATAAACACATCTTCCCTTTTTTCTTTTTACATATACATTATTTTTCAGTATCCATGAAAACAAGATCAAGAGCACCATGAAAACATAACTATCACATCAAAACATTGACTCTCCCTTGGTCATGATTCACAGATCCAGGGATCAAAGGGTAGAAATGAGAATGATACCACTCACATTACCTCTAGTAATCTACTAGCAAAAATTTTGCTTCCTGAACCTGTAGCCCAATGCTCTGCTGGTCTGAAGATCTTATTCCCACAAAGTAGAATGCTTTTAGTGAAAGATACATGATCTCATTTAACTTAAATTTGAGACTCACCTAGGCAAGCATAGAGTTTTCATTTAATATTTTAATATTGTTTCTCCCTTTATTAACATTCTTTACTGGATGAGTCATTGTCATAGATGTTCCTTTAATTCTTTAAATGTGTTTCTAGTTCTTGGAGCATATTTCTGGTAGCTGGGATTTTTTTCCCCCTTAGCCCAATATCTACACCCTTTTAGTGATGCTTTCTATCAAATACTTTTCTTTCTATAGGTCACACTTTTCTACTTCTTTGCAGGTTTCGATGTCATTTTAGAAAACTGGAAATTTCTTATAACTTGTAGACACATGGATTCTGATCCCATCAGGATTTGGTGTTGCAGTTCGTGTTTGTATACTTGTTTAGGGACTCTGATGCCTTGTCTGTACTAAATCTGTAGCATCTGTCACTCCAGTGAATGCAGCCGCTGGTGTCCCTCTTAAAGTTTGTTTCAATTCTTATCAAATGTGACTTCCAGTGGCTTGCCACTAGGTCAGCAGAATGAGGTCACAGCTTGTACAAAAGAAGGGGGCTATGGGTACCAAGTCAACAGCACCCACTGGGAAGCCCCTGGACAACCAAGAGAAATCACGCACAGGAGGAGCCTTCCCAGTGACACTCCACTGCAAAGTCACCCAAGGGGGTACCATGGAAGTTTGCTGATGGAGGGATGATCTATACAACTGCCTGCAACCCCTGCAGAAAAACCATTCTCCTTGTAGAAGCCTGAAGAAAGAAGCACCCAGGAAGAAAATAATTCCTTCCTCCTTCAGGAATCCTTCTACTGACAAAGCTTAACATGGTGCCGGTAAGCAAAGGAAAAATACATGTGGGTCCAGCTATATTATCACCGAACAAGGAGGGAAGGAAGGGTTGATTAGCAGCTGAGAGGCCCATACTCTCTTCTCTTTCAGAAACAATGGCTTTCAAAGACTGTCTTTCCTGTCCCTCATGTTTTTGAAGATCTTTCTCTGGGGGTAGCCGTCCTGTCTAGTAGGTCCAAACCAGAAGTTTCACATATCCGGTAAGACTTTCCCTTTCCTCAGATGATTTCATTTATATTCTAACAAAGTCAGGCCCTCAGCTCCCCTCTTCTCTTCCCCATAGTCTCATTAGACTCAATCATTTCTCCAAACAGCCTTGTGCCATGACCTTCCAGGATTAGTTCTGCTTGGATTTGTGGTGATCTCTCTACTTACAACTACTTTGCAGGCTGTAAAGAGTCTCAATCAGTTCTGCTAAAGAAAGACATGGGTTATTTATTCTCCTTGTTCATCTACATTTTCCCTTGGTGCTTTTCAAGTGATGTGTGGAGAGATTTGGATCTACACATTCTCATCCTAGGGCAAATAGGAAATGTCAATACTTTGTGTTTATTACAAAAGAGGTTTCTTTTTGTGCTTCAAAACATCTAACTATATGTAAATTATCTGATATTTTAGGACATGTGTTAATGAAGCATTTCTTGTGTCTCTGTTATTTTAATAATTTTTAGTTCTCTGTCTAGTATAAGATCTATTCTGTTTATTGAACCTCATTACCATGCCCAGAGCTGAACTACTTTTCCTGACACTATGTTCAATGAAAAATGCAGATAGAGATGCTTTAATAAGGAATTTAGCTTCTGTCAGAAACACAGGTCATGAATCCCGAACAACTTGCTTAACAAGAATTATTCAACAATATTAACAAAATAGCAACAATATTTAATGAAACACTATTTATCAAAATCACTTACTTAATAATTATTATTTAACAATAATTGAATTACTTGATCTTTTTTTAAGTTTATTTATTTTGAGAGGGGAGAAAGTGCAAGCAGGGGAGGAGCAGAGAGAGAGAGGGAGAGAGATTCTTTTTTTAAAAGTTTATTTATTTTGAGAGAGAAAAGATGCGAGCAAATTACTTGATCTTTTAGTTCCCTCAACTCATTCTGCAAATATTGACCAATATGATTTACTTTTAAGTGTATAAATTATTCAGTGTAATATTGCGTGTTAATGAATCACTATGTAATCATAACCTACTTTAAAAACCTATGTAAACAGCATAGGGGTGAAGGGAGCCCCCCGACCTGAGATGGCTGCTTTATAGTGCCAAGAGTCAGTTCCCGTTTGGACTGGCTGCCTGATGGGGTTTGGGCTTATCAGTGACCATGACTCCAGGTGTCTTTTAGTGGAGGATACTTTCATCAGTTTGTCCAGACCTGTCCTGTCCTGGAAGTCTAGGTTCTCCAGCTTGATTGTCAGGGGGAATATGCACACTTGTATGAGTTAGGGCTTGGAATTACGCCAGTGTCAAAGACCCCCAAGCACCTGTTGTTGAGACTTGGGGTCTCCTGACACTGAAGTTCCCAGGCTCCCGGGTGTTTCTTTTTTTTAATTTTTTTTTTAATGTTTTACTTATTTCTGAGAGAGAGAGAGAGAGGCAGCGTGAGCAGGGGAGGGTCAGAGAGAGAGGAAGACACAGAATCCGAAGCAGGCTCCAGGCTCTGAGCTAGCTGTCAGTACAGAGCCCGACATGGGGCTTGAATCCACGAACCGTGAGATCATGACCTGAGCCAAAGTCGGACGCTTAACTGACTGACCCCCCAGGCGCCCCCCCAGGTGTTTCTTATTGAAAGATCCCTCGGTCAGTCTATCCAGCCCTGCCCTGTCAAAGCAGTTCATTATCTACACCTCTGCTTTTAGGGGGAATATGCGTACTTGTGTAGATTAGGGCTTGGAATTGGGTGGATGACATGGCCTCTTCCAACACTTGCACAGTCCCAGGCCCCCAGGCCCCCTGATCTCTGGAGGCTGCCCATGAGCAGTGTGCACCTCATCAGCAGAACTTTAGGCAGTGGGGCCCTCCATGCCTGTGGAGCCCCTGCTGGTCCCAATTACCTGCAGCCTCCAGGACAGAAAGAGACCACCTTCTGCCCCCAGAGAGACCTGAAATGTCCCCTGCAGCCTAAGGCTGGGTGATGGGATACGACTGCCCATACGTGGGCCATGTAGGTAAGGGCACCCGAGGACCTGGAACAAGGCAGTGTTGGGTGAGGCTGGGTCACAGGAGAGGGCTATTAGGGGTACAAGCAGTTGGCCTAATGTGCAAAGTATGCCTACCCATTGTGGAATATTCCCTCCGAAGGCAGGGCTGGAGTTCCTTGGCAACTGCTCTAACAAGGGAGGGCCCTGCTGTCAGACAGGGATCCTCCGTTTGGAGACAAGAGGGAGTCCTAGCTCCTAGGGAAGCCTAGGATGCCATTAGGCTGCCAATCCTGTGGCCCTTTTGCATATATATAGCAATATTCAGGTGGTTGGGGCCTGGCCAGAGTTTCCCAGAGCGCCTGGTCCGCGCAGTGGAGGCTTACTGGTACCTATGGCGCATGTGTGGGCCTCCCAGGACAGGGTAGCCAGAGACCTGGAATAGGCTGCCAGCTCATGGACATTGGCTTCTTGCATCTCAAAGCGTCTGCCTAATTCCAAGCCCTATCCTACACAAATGTGCATATTCCTCTTGAAGACAGAGCTGGAGTAATCTGGGTTGTCTTGTCAGGGCTGTGAGTCCAGGGGCCTGGCCAGCATAGCCTCCAATGAGACAGCTGGGAGCCCTGAGTGCTGCCATTATCTGTGATAATAGCAGGTAGTAAATACGTGGGGCCTGATTATCGCCCATGGCTGCCTCAGAGCAATTTTCACAGTTAGACTCCTTCTACACTTTAGGCTATGCAGGGGGTTGAGGACGGGCCCTAGCTTCACAGGTGTGGGGGGTTCCCAAGGGCAGCTGCCCAAGGAGGCTTTCACAGTAGGTACTGTGCACACTCAGGCTGTGCAGGTCAGAATAGCCAGGGACTTAGAACAGGTTAAGACTAACAGTCCTAGGCAGTCAGGACAGTCCTAGGCAGAGGAAGGAGATAGAAGGGGTGCCCGGCACCTGCCTAATTCCAAGGCTTCTCCCACACAAATTCACATATTCCCCTCCTGTAAAGCTGAGTTAGAGAATTTTCAACTGCCGTGCCAGGAAAGGGCCAGGCCTCCATTTGGAGACACCTGAGAGTCGTGGTTTCTAGAGCTAGAGACCCCATCAGACAGCAAGTTCACATGGGGACTGTTGACCATTCAGAGCTGTCAGCTCAGAGCAGATTTTCAGAAAGTGGGCTCCCTCCATGCCAAGCCTATGCTGTTGGTTGGGTCTTACCAGAGTTCCATAGGCTTGGAAGGCCAGCCTGCCCAAGGCTTGCTTTGGGGTATGTATTGTGCAAGTGCCAGCCTCCTCCCCAGGGACCTGGGGCAAAGGCAAATGTCTGGGTAGGCCAGGTCGTGGAAGCAGGTTCTTTGGGTTACAGGGCCTCTGCCTAATAGCAAACCTAACTGACACAACTGCACGTATTTCTGCTGATGCAGACCTGGAATGAATGAGATTGGGTGGGCGGGCCTGGGCATACTCTAATAAAAGACACCTGGGAGCCTCGATAGCTGCAAGAAGCCCAGGACCTCAGCAGCCATTAGGTCTTTCATGGGGGCCAACTGTTGCCCAGTTCAGGGGATGTCTCAGCAATTCGGAGGTGGTTGGCTCTCTCCACCCTTGAGGCTCTTTAGATTGTTGAGCATGGGCCCTAGCTCCACTGGCCTCGAGAGCCCCAGCTCCAATGAGTGGCTGACAGAGTACGTGTACTTCGTATGCAAGTGCTGCTCCTATCAGGATAGCCAGGGACTTGGTAAAGAGCAAGGGTCCTGTGAGGCCAGGACACAAGAGCAGGTCATTGGAAGTACATGGTATCTGCCTAATTCCCAGCCTTCACCTACACCAATACTGGTGTTTTTCCTAAGGGCAGATCTAGAGAAAGCTGGAATGCTCAGGACAGGCTGGCTGGGATGGCTGGGGTACTCCCCAATAAGAGATACCTGGGAGCCTTGGTTACTGGGGAAGCCCAGGATCCCATTCGGCAGCCAGACCAAGTGGGGACTGACAGTTTAAGACAGAGCCTCATGTATTTTGGGGGGGGTGGTGAGCTCTTTCTACCCTGTAGGCTACAGGTATTTGGGGGCCAGCTTAAGCTCCACAGGCATGGAGGGTCCCAACAGCTAAGGGCTGGCTGATATGAGCCTCATAGGTCAGGGTAGCCAGGGCCCTGGAACAGGGTTAGCTAGGCAAGGCCAGGTCACAGGAAAGTGCTCTTGGAGGGGCCTGGAATATGCCAGTTTTTACTTCGCTTCGCACTGAAAGCAGGGCTGGAGGAAGCTGGACTGCCTGCTTGGGCAAGGTTGGGTCAGACGGATGGAGTTCCCTCCAGCACAGACACCTGGGAACATTCATTAATGGAGAGGCCTGTGGCCCCAATCGGTAGTTAGGCCAAATAGGGACTATCATCAGTTTAAGCTGAAGCCTCAGAGAGAGTTTCAGGTAGTAGGCTCTCTCTACCCTGGAGGCTAGCAGGGGTTTGGGGACCTGCTTGAGCTCCACAGAGCCCTGACAGACAAGGATTGGGACCGGCTGACAGGATTTGGACTGCGCACACACACGCAGGCTGCAAAGCTCAGAGTGCCCAGGGACTGGAAATGAGTAGGGCCAGGTCACAGCAGGGGGCTATAGAGGTATTCTGGCTTAACCCACAGAAGCGAGCATATTCTCCCTGGAGACGGCTGAAGGAATCTGACTTGCCTTGCCTGGGCAGGACTGGGAGGGATGGCTGGGGTCACCTTAACTGCTGGAGAAGGCTGACATCCCATCATGCAGCCAGTGGGGACAGACTGTCGCCAGGCTAAAGCTGCCACCCCCAAAGTTTTCAGAGGGTGAGCTCCTTCCACCCTGGGGCCATCCAGGTGGTTGGATTCCAGGCAGAGTTCCATAGGCCTAGAGATGCCTCTACAGCCCGCAGCCCATTGCCGGGTATGAAGGATGGATGCATGCGCAGGCTTTGCAAGTCTAGATTAGCCAGCCGTCCCGGCACTTGGCAATGCCAGGGGGGCAGATCTTTGGGGTACAAGGCATCTGCCTAATTTCAAGCCCCAACCTACACAAATGAGCACATTTTCACTGAAGGCAGAACTGGAGTCAGGAAGGCTGGCCTGGGTATCTTCCAATAAGAGACACCTGGGAAACTTGATGGCCGGGAAAGCCTGGGACAACAGGAGATAGTAAGTCTACATGGGGACTATCTATGGCTCATTGATGTGCCTGCTTCAGAATAATTTTGGGGGGTGGCTCCCCCAGGCTATGCAGGAGATGGGCTATAGATCCACAGACTTGGGGGACCAGACTTGTGGACAGTTTTTGAAGTACTGCCCGTCCATGAGAGAAGCTGGTCAGGGTAGCCAGGCACCTGGAACAGGCAAGTGGCAGGAGAGTTCAGGTCACAAGAGCAGGCTGTTGGGGAAACGTGACAACTGCTTAATTATAGAAAATAATCTACATAAATGCGCATATTCCCCATTTGCAGAGGTGAAGGAGCAGAGCTGAAGGAATCTGGATTGCCTTGCCAGCGAGGGGCCAGGAAGGCTTGCCAGTATATCTTTTAAAAAGAGACGCCTGGAACCCTGATTCCTGGAGAGCCCTGGGACCTCATCAGGCAGTCAGTACAAATGGGGACAGTTATGCTCACATTAGGAAAGTGAGGACCCTCCACCCTGAGGCCATTCAGGTGGTTGGGGTCCAGAGTGCTCTCTATAGCACCAACGCCAGGCGTTAGGGTAAGGATTATACATTTGTGAGCCATATAGGTCAAAGTTGACAGGGGTGGAATCAGGGCAGTTAGGGGCAAGGTCAGGTCACAGGAGAGGGCTACTAGGAGTGGCTGGTATGTGCCTAATTCCAGGGCTTAATCTCCACAAAGGCACGTATTTTCCCTGAAGGCAGAGCTGGAAGAATCTGGACTGTTGCCAGGGCAAGAGGTGGGTGGGATGGCTGGTGCACCCTCAGTAAGAGACACCTGGGTGCCTGTGTGCTTGGAGAAGCTCAGGACACCGTTAGGCAGCTGGTCTAAATGGGGACTGACCGTTGCCAATTTAGGTTGGAGTATCAGGGATTTTCGGGAGAGGGGGTGTGGGCTCAGGTGGTTGGCGTTGGGCTGGAGCTTCATAGGAATGGAGCACCCCCTTCGCCCATGCTGGCTGGCAGGTTGCAAACGGCACATGTATGGGCCGTGTAGACCAGGGTATCCAGTGACCTGGAATAAGACAGTATCACAGGACAACGGTACTGGTGATCCAGTGCAAAGTCCTCATATGCATGGCCCACCTACTTATTGTGGAATATTCTCCCCGAAGGCAGTGCTGGAGTGTTTCAATTGCTTTGCTACATAGAGGCTCCCTGGCAGGACAGGCTATCCTTCCATTTGTAGAAACGTGGGGGGTCCTGCTTCCTAGAGAAGCCTGGGACCACTCAGGCAGCAAGTCCACGTGGGGACTAAGTGCCACCAGTTTAAAGCTACCACTCAGAACAGTTGGGGTGGGGGTTGGACAGCCCTCACATGGGAGACTATGCAGTTGGAGACCTGTCTGAGCTCCAGAGGACTAGAGTCCAGGCAGGCCAAGGACAGCTGATGGGGGGTTCATGTACAGGCTGCATAATTCACGGTACCTAGCAACCTGGAACTGGGCAAAGTCAGGGGAATTCGGGTTTGAAGAGCAGGTTGTTGGGGCTCATGGTACCAGACTCGTTCCAAATCCTAATCTACATGAATGAACATAGTCACCTGAGGGTAGAGCTGGAGGAGTCTGGGCTGCCTTTCCAGGGCGGGACCAGGAGGACTGGCCAGGGTATCCTCCATGATAGATACCTGGGGGCCTCCATTGCTGGGGAAGTCTGGACCCGATCAAGCAGCAAGCCCAACTGGGGACTGACAGTCATCAGTTAAAAGTTTTAGCTTCAGAAACATTTTTGGGGTGGGCTCTCTCTATCCCAGAAGGTCAACCAAAGACTGGCTGACTAGGTATGGGCTGTGCAGATATGGAAGGCACAGGTCAGGATATCAGGGACCTGGAACAGGTCAATGTCTACTACAGCCAGATCATGGGGAGTCTTGTTGGGGGTCCCAGGCGTCTGCCTAACTCCAAACCCTAACCTATATAAATGCCGACATTCCCCCTAAGGCAGATCTGGAAGACACCCTGTTGCTTTACTATGGCTGGGTCCAGCAGCTGGCTGTGGTGTACGCTAGCAGGAAACACGTGGGAGCCTTGATTGCTGCAGAAGCCCAGGACCTCAGCAGACCGTAAGTAAATAATGGGGACAGACTATCCCCTATTTCAGTGGTTCCCTGAGAGTAACTTTGGAAGGTGGGCTCCCTGTACCTTTGTGGCAATGCATTTGGTTGGAGATGGGCCTTAGCTCCACAGGCCTGGAGGACCCCAGCTGGCCAATGTGGCTGACAGAGTGAGGATGGCCCGTGTGGGTGCGCAACTTCGGGTAGCTGAGACCTGCAATTGGGCAATGGCAGGCAAGGCCAGGTCCCAGGAGCAGGTTATTATTGGTACCTGGCATCTGCCAATTCCAAACCGTAGCCTAAGCAAATGCACGCATTCCCACTGCAGGCTGTTTTGTTTGGGGAGGCAAATAATGCTCAAGAACTGCTTTTGCCTTTTTTTTTTTTTTTTAAGATTTTAAAAAATTTTAAGTAATCTGTATACCCAGCATGGGGCTCGAACCCACAACCCTGAGATCAAGAGTTGCATGCTGCACCAACTGAGACACCCAGGCACCCGCCCCATGATTTTGTCTTTGCCAGGAATATAGTTGGATTGGTGCACTAGGCCAATTTTGCAAGCCAATAGCACACGGAACAATTTCTGTTAGTGAGTCATTAAAGAAATGACATACTCCAAAACATCGGGAATCACACAATCACTCCAGGCTTGGGAAGATGAAAGGAATGGTGTAACTTTAGTTGACATGTACATGTATATGAGTTGCTGCTTGGGATTATGGCTTCGCCAACTGAGAGCTGATGTCCAGCTGCCAGTGCAAAAGTGCAGGTCTCATGTCACTAGAGCGTGTTGCTGATGGTGATGGTGCTGGTGTTGATGGGCAAGATAATCATCTAGAAGGGGTGACTGCACAGCTCTGGCCACTGAAGGTAGAAGGGTCGCCTTTATCAGGTAGTTAATTGCCCCATGCTCTTCAGAGAGCTATTTTAGATCAGAAAAGTGTAGCCTTGTGTGGACTGAGCAGTCTCCTTATCCTCAGAAATGCTGTGTACTTGCAGTCTCATGGCCCCTTGCCATTGTTGCTTCTTCAGGGCTCCTCATGAGCCGAGCTACTGAGTTCTTATGAGTGAGGATAGATGAACTGACATCCTGACACCACTTCCTTTGTTCTTCTGTCAAAACAACTTTCTAACCAACCTTTTTTTGGTCATAAACAAGTGGATTTGAAATAGTATCCAACCAGCACACATCTACCCAGTGATTTCAAATCACTCCCACGCTAATTAATGCTAAGGGCCTAATGCCCAGTACAAATCTAAGCTCACAAAAATATCAGTCCACTCTGTGATTCAGTTATGGCCTTAATCACACTCATTCATCTTTTGGGGTTGTTTTTACTCAACCCACATTCTTTCTTTTTTCTTTTTCTTTTTTTTTTTTTTACAGTCACAAGGGAAAGCATCTCTTTATTTATTTTTTACAAATAGTTTATTGTCAAGTTGGTTTCCATATAACATCCAGTGCTCATCCCCACAAGTGCCCTCCTCCATGCCCATCTCCCCCAACACACACACCCATCAGTCCTCAGTTTGTTCTCAGCATTCAAGAGTCTCTCATAGTTTGCCTCCTTCCCTCTCCCCCACTATTTCCCCCCTTTTTCTCCCCCACGGTCCTCCGTTAAGTTCCTCCTAATCCTCCTATATGTGCAAACATTTGGTATTTGTCCTTCTCTGCCTGACTTATTTCTCTCAGCATAACACCCTCAAGGGCCATCCATGCTGCTACACATGGCCAGATTTCATTCTTTCTCATTGCCATGTAGTATTCCATGGTATAGATAAACCACATCTTCTTGATCCATTGATCCATTGATGGACACTTAGGCTCTTTCCATGTTTTGGCTATTGTTGAGAGTGCTGCTATGAACATTGGGGTGCATGTGCTCCTATGCATCAGCACTCCTATATCCCTTGGGTAAATTCCTAGCAGTGCTGTTGCTGGGTCATAGGGGAGTTCTATTGTTAATTTTTTGAGGAACCTCCACACTTTAACACACATTCTTTTACACCATAGTTTAATGACCGGTTTAAGCAACCATATTCCTAATATTATCAATAGAAACGTAAAGAACTCTCTGCCATAGTACATATCCAACTGCAAAGTGAATAAAAAACTTCCTTAAACCACTCAACTTCCTTGACAAACACATTTACAAGTAGAGATTATTTTTATAAAGCTCCAGGGGCACAAGCTTGCATAGTACTGTCAATTGCTATAACATCAGAATTCAAGCCTGTCATCATTTTAGGAATGTACGTTTTTGTTTTCTTTTCAATCCCTGCAAAGTTATTTTGACTTCAGCAGTTTCATCTTCCAAACATGCCATTATTTGTCTTAAGTTTTCTAATGTATAATTTGCATGTATTAGACGACTTTTAGTAATCTACTTAGTAATTTAGTGTGAAATATTTCTCTGGTTATTTTAATAGTTCCATTCTATAAAAAATGTGTTTTTAATGTTTATTTATTTTTGAGAGAGAGAGAGAGAGAGAGCATAAGTGGGGAAGGGACAGAGAGAGAAGGAGACACAGAATTCAAATCAGCCTCCAGGCTCCAAACTATCAGTACAGAATCTGATGCAGGGCTTGAACCCACCAACCCATATGAAATCATGACCTGAGCTGAAGTTGGACACTTAACCGACTGAGCCACCCAGGTACCCCTGGTTCTCTTACCTTCTAGTGACAGTAATTACATCTTTTCCCTTCTATTTTTACATTCATTACCTGTTTTTGTTTTATACATCTCAGCATGTCTTATGTTTCTTATTTTCCCGACTCCAGTAAGTTAGGGCGAGGTTTGCCTTAGAGCATATTATCCTGGTCCAGTTTCCCATATTATATGTAACTATTAGAGGAAGTGTCAAGGCCACAGCTACAGGTACTTGTACCATACATATAGCCAAAGTCTAGTAATAATAAAGGTATTTTGGGTTCATTCCAGCAAATATCCTTAGGAATGTGTCTTCCTTCTATCATAAGAGGGGCTTTCCATGTTCTGTAGGCTCTACTCTCCCTTTTGATATTGGGGAGCTGTAAAAGTGTGGTAACCCAATGTCATGTTCCCTCCCTTAAGTGCTAATAGTCTAATTTCACAGTTGCCCAGGAATCACAGCCATTAGGATGTGTACATTTACTTACTTCTGGTTGAATTGTCTGTTATCTCAGACACATACAGTGTTTCAGGTGTATAATTTAGTGATTCACCAGTTCTATACATTACTTAGTACTCATCATAAATGTACTCTTAATCTTCTTTACCTGTTTCACCCATCCCCTCAACCACATAACCCTCCATAGTTAAGGGTCTGTTTTTGGTTTCTCTTTTTTTTTGTTTGTTTGTTTCTTAAATTCCACATACGAGTGAAATAATAAGGTGTTTGTTTTTCTCTAATTTATTTCACTAAGCATTATACTCTCTAGATCCATCCATTTTGTTGCAAATGGCAAGAGTTCATTCTTTTTAATGGCTGAGTAATAGTCCATATTGTGTGTGTGTGTGTGTGTGTGTGCGCGCGCGTGTGTGTACACACCATACCTTCTTTATCCATTCATCTATTGATGGACACTTGGGTTGCTTCCATAATTTGGCTAATGTATATGATGCTGCAATAAACATGGTGCGTGTATCTTTTAGAATTAGTGTTTTCATATTCTTTGGGTAAATACCCAGAATTACTGGGTCATATGATAATTCTATTTTTAATTTTTTGAAGAACCTCCATACTGTTTTCCACAGTGGCTTCACCAGTTTGCATTCCCATCGATAGTGCATGAGGGTTCCTTTTTCTTCATAGCCTTGTCAACACTGTTTCTTGTGTTTTTCATTTTATTCATTCTGACAGGTGTGAGGTAACATCTCATTGTAGTTTCCCTGATAAGTGATGTTGAGCAAATTTTCATGTGTCTGTTGACCACCTGTATGTCTTCTTCAGAGAAATGCCTGTTCATATCTTCTGCTCATTTTTAATGTCATTGGGTTTTTCTTTTGGTATTGACTTATATAAGTTCTTTATGCATTTTTGATATTAGCCCATTATTGGATATATAATTTGCAAATATTTTCTCCCATTCAGTTGATGGTTTTCATTTTGTTGATGCTGTTCTTCGCAAAAGCTTTTTATTTTGGTGTAGTCCCAATAGTGTATTTTTTATTTTATTATGAACCTAGGTTTCCATATACTTGGGGTATAAACCTGTGGTGTGAGGAAGCCTTACATATACCATGAAGGATAATGATAGAGTATTATATGCCAAGTTGCCTCTGTGTCCTCTATATACCTTACAAGGTGTCCATGCTCTTTTAAAGTCTGGACATAGTGTCCATGGATCTATTCATTTTCTATAGGTCAGTATTGATTAAGCAGTGTAAATTGGGATTATAGTAAGTAATCAATTTTGGCCTATTTATATTCAAAGATGTGATTGCCCATTCTGTGTAGTCAGCATCTCCTCTTTTATGAAATACTAAATCACAAAGTAAATCAGGAACTAAGTTGGAGTTATTTGAACAGTGTCTACTACATATCCAATGCTTTATTCAACTCAGTAAGATATGATAAGTTATGTGAGGTTATAATACCAACAACCAGTCAGTAGTTCAGACCAATCTTTATCCTCTAAGTCAGTGTCTCTTGAGGGTATTGTTCAGGATTCTCATTGATTTTTGTGGAGATTGAAGTGGAGGTTTCCACTTCTTCAGCTTCTCTAAGTATTTGGTTTCTCCATTGATTGAAAATTTCCCAGGGATCAGATGATGCTGATAGGAAACACGAGGATGGAGAGTTTAGGATTAGTGATGCTGGTGATGTTGGTGATACTGAGGAGTCCTCAGTTACAAGAAGGTGACCAGAATGGTGATCCATGCAGGGAGTAGAGGATGTCACAGACAATGGCATTGTATCAGACCAGAAAGCAGCAATCTAACCTGGAGCTAACTTTGCACAACTGCTATTACTAGAGCCATCGGAGGGGTACCCAGAGTTGCAATGCGAACTGTATTCAATAGTAAGCAGTAGGCAAAACATTATGATCAGAGGCAGAAAGCTGCACTAACCTGCTTAATTATTTTGATATGATTAAAGATACATACTGGATTTATGCCTGCAAAATAAGGATAGTGTCCTATAAATTTTTAATTCTTTCACATTGTTCTTGCCATTCAAGGCAATCTATAGTTAAAATGGCTATCACTGCTACTAGTTCTCCAATCACCCTGCATCGTGATTGGCTAAACATTTGGCATCAGTGTTGATACAATAAAAAATGGTGTTCTTCACATCAGAAATTTTTATCGAGGCATGATGTTATTTTCTTTAATTTGAGGTAATATGCATTTTCCTTCAGTTGCCCAGTAGGTTTTATTAGTGTCAGGTACTATAACTTCACCAGGATTATATATATATGATATGTGAGATTATATATATATATATATACACACACACACATAAATATATGATATATAAAATATATATCATATATAAAAATATATATCATATATATTTAATTCTTTTCATTTTAATTTAAATTCTAGATTGTCATTAGTGTTAATGCTTGTCTCTGAGTGTCAGAAATATGAATTCAATAGGAATTTTTCTATCCTTTCTACAGTTATGATTTAGATATCTTACAGCTTCCCAGATAGTTTCAGTCCAAGCTTTCATAATTAGATTGTTAGTAAGCAATCTAAGCTTTGACTTGAGCAAGCCATTTTACCTTTCCAGAGGCAGCTGGATTATAGGGTAAGTAGATGTTCCATATTATTCCTTGTTCCTTAGCACATTCTTGTCTTTGCTTTCCTGTAAAGTATATGCCCTGATCTGACTTTATGATGGTTGGGATATCATAGCTAGCATCTAGGTTTCTAATACTCTGATAGTGGATTTTTAAAATCATTTTTTTCCTGCAATAATAGGATACTCCTATTCCTGACCATGTGTCTACAGTGGTACATGCATGTAGTTTATAGTCAGATATAGGCAAGTGTCCTATATAATCAACTTGTATAATTTGGGAGGGTCTGTCAGCTTTGACTTTATCTGGACACTCACAGCCTACAAGCTTTAAACTTTTCAGTTCTCACATTTAATTTGAATTTGGGGTTTTCTGGTGGGTATATACATGTTTCTTTTCTCTAACCATGTTCTACAGCTACATGTGCAGCATGACCCATGTGGTGGTCTGCCCATGCAATGATACTATCAACTGGTAATGTGCAGTTATATGTTGCATTGCCCTTCTTGTATATGTGTGGTTATGCTTTGAGTTGGTTTCTTCCTTAGCAATGAATCGTTCTCCTTTTAAATCTAGATGTTTGGAATCTTTGCCTCTTTCATTGGCCTAGTGAGTTTCTCTGCTTGGTTATTAAATGTGGGTACTTCAGCATTGTCCTTTTGATGTGCAGAGACATGTATGGTTGAATATGGAGGTGTCAGCCAGTGCTATGTTCTGCCATATGTTCTTACCCCATTTTGCCGTCATTCCCCCAACATGTTCCTGACCAAAGAGCTATCCATTAGCTACTGCCCATGAGTCTGAGGAAAAATATACCTCATTCTGATTTTCATTATCAGATTATCCAATCACCTATTTTATGACTATTTGTTGAGCATATTGTGCTGATTCTCCTGAGCCTGATTTTTCAGGGTTAGACCATCATTAGTCCTGAAGGCCGTGGACTGCACGCATAATTCAGATGGTCTCATGGAGGTGATCCATTTATAAATCATGCATCGATGAGTTCCATGGCCCAGGGTGCTCTCCATTGCCCACTCACTTGAGCTTAAATGGCTCACCCCTTGACAATTCTGGCACCATTATTGGCTTTGCTGAAATTTCCTCAGTTTGCACCAAGGATTAACCCTCCATCCATAAATTTCCTGCTCAGAAATCTACCATTTCCACATTAATAGTTGATGGTTAGCAGTATTTACCCTCTTTGTCAGGGGTCTGTCTTACCCATTCAAGAATAGGCTGTTGAAACTTAACTGATGTATTTTCTACTAGTGGCTATGTATTTTAAAAATTTTTAACATTTATTCATTTTCTAGAGAGTATGGGGGGGCAGGAAGAGAGGGAGACACAGAATCTGAAGCAGGCTCCAGGATCTGAGATGTCAGCACACAGCCTGATGCGGGTCTTGAACCCATGGACTGTGAGATCCTGAACTGAGCTGAAGTCAGACAGCTAACCGACTGAGTAGTGGCTCTGTATTTTGTGGCCTTAGAGAATGTCTGAGTGAGCATTTCAGATGGTTGGTCTATGTTCTTGGATCATGGGAATTTCTTAGTCCAGAATGAAGTTGGGTAAAATTTTCAGTTTTTCAGTGTTTTAGTCCACAGTGACTATGTTGTAAACTCTTGTGAATATAAGCACTCTATATTTAAAGTCCTCATTAGTTTGTGCCAATATGTTAAGAAGTTTTGACTTCATTTTTCAAATAAGTAAAGACTGCCTGTTGAGTCTTTCCATCTAAATTCCCTATTCTCCCTACTTATTTCATAAATGTGTCTTGATATGATCCCTACATGTGGTATGTGCTGTTTCCAATATCCAAATAATTCTGTAAGGTTCTGAGCTGCTTCTTTTCTGGTAGAAATTGGTTTGCAATCTGTCTTGTTTATGATTGGATCTGGTATTTTTCTCCCTTCAGAGGACCAGCTTAAGCCTAGAATTTTTATAGTAGTGTGACCCACTACTCGGGTCAATTGTCTATCCTCTGAGTGTAAGGAGTTTATTTAACTCTATTTTGACACTAGTCTTCTTCCAAGTTATCACCATAAGTATGCCATCAGTATAGGAAATGCTAATCTGTATGTTTGTGGCGTTTTTCATGAAAGGCTGGGATGTCTTATGTTAGATGGTTGTGGGCTATTGTGGAAAGGTAGTAATCTAATACTTTCTGCCTTCCTATGTGAAGGCAGTCATGAGTTGGATCTCCTTATCAATTGGAATAGCAAAGAACATGTCAGATAAGTCTATCATTAAGTAATCGGATCCAGATTCAGTGTTGATATTATATTAGGAGTGCTCCCTCAATTTGGGGATAGGGTTTGTTTAAATTTCTAAAACCTACTGTAAATCTATATGATCCATCTGGCTTTTTAACAGGCCAGATTGGATTAGTATATGGTGGAACAGTAAGGCATTATTTAATAGTTACTGGATGTTTTCCATGATTTTTTTTTTTGTATGTCCTATCACATCCATTCCAAGAATGTTTTCTTTTTTTTAAAATTTTTAATGTTTTTTTTTAAAATTTTATTATTGAGAGAGAGAGAGAGCATGAGCACGGGAGGGGCAGAGAGAGGGGGAGACACAGAATCTAAAGGAGGCTCCAGGCTCTGACCTGTCAGCACAGAGCCCAACGCGGGGCTCAAACTCACAAACTGTGAGATCATGACCTAAGCCGAAGTCGGAAGCTTAACTGACTGAGTCACCCAGGCATCCCCAAGAATGTTTTCTTAATTGGAATCTATAAGGTGTTTAGCCTTAATGGGTGGTCTGTCATCAATTCTTAGGAATCCATGTACCCATGTCCTGGGGGTTAATTTTCCTCCTAGTCCTTCAATTAGTCCCTTTTTATTGTTAAAGAGTTTTCTAAATTTGTAGGATATCTTTGTACCATTGTTACTTGAGATCTGGTATCTAACAACATGCTAGTACATCTGGTACTTTTATTTACAAAAAGTGTTTTTATTGTTATGGCCAATGTAACATACAGGTCATTGTCTCTGGCTTGGGCCAAGAGACAGAGACTGCTGAGTCCCTATCGGGGCTCATGGGGTTTGCTCCTCTTTGGCTATCAGTGCCTTGTTTATTAATGGAATTAGGTTTTTGTAAGGGAGTTAGTATTTATAGTAAATGAGTTAGCAAATCTATATGTGAGTTTATTTTCTATAAGTTTATTTTACTCTAAAAGTTTTGTGGTTTCCATTTCTTTGCCACTGTATGTAGTTTTGAGGTTTCTATTGGGTTTCTATTTTTATAGTTATTTTAAACAGTGGTAGTCTAAATGGTTTAGGTTGCCAAAAATGCCTTGTAAATTTAGGTCTATGTTTTCTATTTTGATTTGGTCTATTTATATGAGGTGTAGGCCTTTTTGTCTATACACATGAGTGTTAAAGCCATAACCTGTATCTTAACCCAGTTTCTCAGTTGTTCTTATCAAGCCAATTAGTTCTCTTGTGTTTCTGGCACCCACAAATACTGTAAATAATGCTGTTCTAGTGTGTGGGAGCACACCTTTTAGACTGACTTTTTAAAATTTTCCTTTTCCACCTATATCAGCAAGGATCATAAATCATTCTTAATGGTCCTAATTTCATTATTATATTAGTAGCTTCCCCTGCTGTTTTCCGTGAAAATATTTTAAGGGATAATATATTAGGTATAGGCCATCTTAACTTCTGGGTTGCTGCTACCCAAAGATCTTTGTAAAGTAGTATTATTTTGTCCAAGTGCCCTAAAGTGTTGATTCAGTTTAGCATCAGTGGTGACAGCTCCAAGTTGTACAATCTCTGCTCCTGTAAGGACCATGTTTTTTCTTCAGATCACAAATCTAATAGCCACTGGGTTTCTGTGTCCATTTAGATTTACTGGAATTCTAATTTTTGTCATTTCTTCTCTGGTATAAGTTTGGTCTTCAGTGTATGTGATTGGTTCCATTTTGTCATTTGTTGTAGTTTTGTCTGTTTTTGTGGGCCTACCTTCTAGCTATTTAAAGTTACTGGGGTCAAAAGGGTTAAAATAACCCTCATCTTCAGGTGGATTGGTACCCTTCAGAGGAAAAGGATCTGGGTCTCTTCCTACTCTGGAGATCACTTTCTGTGCAGGCACATTTCTTTTCTGCCTATCGGCATCTATTTTACTTAAGGCTCCTAATAAGGGTGCTGGGATATCTTCCTGAGCTGTTCTTTTTAATATAGAATATAACTCACTGGGTTGGGTGATCAGGCCAATATCTGGAATTTCCTTAATTTTAAGTTTTGTCTGGACTGTCTTCAGTAGGTCTCCAGGGATCCTCAGAAATGAATATATAAACAATTCTACCCCTAAACCAGCTCTCAGGTAATTTTGGTAAGGCTAGTGAGTGAGACATATTAAGTATTGTCGCCCTGTCTCTCGCACCTGTGTTTCAAATATGCTTTATTGTAGAAACCTGCTGTTGAGGTGTAAACAGTGTATGTGTGGGCCATTCAGGTCAGGGTAGCCAGGCACCTACTACAGGGAAAGTTCTGCAGAAGTCTGGTCACAGGAGCAGGCTGTTATGGTACAAGTCACCCGCCTAATTCCAAGCCATAATGTGTGTGTATTCTCTCTGAGGAAGAGCTGGAGGAAACTGGACCGCCTTGCCAGGGTCATGGCAGGCAGACTGGTCAGGGTGCCTTTCAGTAAGAGATCCTTGGGGGTACTGATTACTGGTTTGGGGGAGGAAATTTTTTTTTCCTACTCTTCCGTGGTCTTCTAACTGACCTAAGAATTGATCTAAGGCAGATTAATAGGAGGAAAAAAAAAACAACCCTGAAGTTTTATGTGTATAGAGAGGCCTGATGATGAAACTGTGACCCAAAACATGATCACGTCACATTATGTTTTATGTTCTATACAGAGAAACATAAATCTGTAATTGACGGGACAAATGAAAACTTATGTTCTGGAGCTTAGTGAAGAATTCTAAACAGCATTTGGGCTAAAGAAGTAAATTACTTCTAAAAAATGTTTATTTATTTTTGAGAGAGAGAGAGAGAGAGAGAGAAAGCGAGCAAGCATCAGCAGGGGAGGGTCAGAGAAAGAGGGAGACATAGAATCCGAAGACGGGCTCCAGGCTCTGAGCTCTCAGCACAGAGCACGACACGGGGCTCAAACCCATGAATGTGAGGTCATGACCTCAGCCGAAGTCAGACACTCAACCGACTGGGCCACCCAGATGCCCCAAGAAGTAAATTACTTTTGATTACACAGTCTTCCCGGTTCTGAATTCCCTAGCTCTGATGGTGAGGATGTCTCTCTACCTGGACTGGGGAGGGTGCCTCTCACATGGGAGATTTAATTCCTGCTGTATGGAGATGAAGGAGTGTCAGAGTGTTATTCATAGAGTAGCCAATTTTCAGTAACTTTAATTCAAAATAATCAGTGTGCCAAAGGGCATATTTTGGGGGTAGGGAACAGCCTACCTTTAGCTCCTATGGTTCCCTCCTCTGAAGCTTCCCTGAAGTTTTGCATGCTAACATCATAGCTTTGCACACTATAATCGGTTGATGGTCCCTCTTGTTGAACCAGTCTCTTTGTGCTGGCAATAGGTCAGTTCAGTTAAACTCATTTCAGGAGGCGGTGTGCACGTTTTCCAGAAGTTAGGCCTATGGTTCAAGGAATCAGTAATAAGTAATCTGATTAAATAAAAGATATTTCAATGGAAACAAAATAAAACACTGGTTAAAGATTGGAACACATTATAAGTCAATTTCTAAATTCAGAGGGTAGCTAGTTGAGATGATTTCCAGATGTCAGGATCAACGTATTTTTATATGGAGTGAAGGCAGGCCGTCAATGGACATCTGATGGATTTTTTTTTTTTTGGTTTGCTGTTTGAATGTCTCTAATTTTTGTTAGTGACCACAAAGTGGCTGTCAGCACCAAGATTGTTCATACATGAGCTGTTGCGGTTGTTTCTCTAAAGTTTATATCAAGTCATTCATATTCAGCTTGGAAGGCTTCAAGAAAAAGGGAAGTTTTAGTTTTCAATGATTTCAAGTCAAAAGGATGGGAGATAATTGGAAATGTTCATTTGAAGAGTTGTATCCAGACATTAGAGGAAACTAGAAGAATTTGGGATCCAGTCTAGTATACAGGTAGAAATCAAAATTTCCTTAATAATTAACAGAATTAGACTCTGATATCCAAAAGTATGTATTACAGTTTCAGTTGAAACGTGATTTTTCTCTCTATAATTACGCACTTCTATCAATAATATTAGCAAGATTAATCTGTTTGCAAATTAACTCCAGTTTCAATAAAGTTAGCTTGCTTATTTATACAAGCACAGCAAAAATAGCAATTGATCAGGGCATCTGGGTGGCTAATCAGTTAAGCATCATCCGACTTCGGCTCAGGTCATGATCTCACTGCTGGTAGGTTTGAGATCCGCGTCAGGCTCTGTGCTGACAGCTCACAGAGCCTGGAGCCTGCTTCAGATTCTGTCTCCCTTTCTCTGCCCTTCCCCCACTAGCACTCTCTCTCTTTCTAAAAATGAATAAATGTTAAAAAAAATAGTAATTGATCATATATGCACTTGAAAAATCTACTTTGCTGAAACTTTTCATAAAGAATCTCAGCCTGAACTTTTAAAAGCATCTTGAGACCAAGAGGCCAAGTCAAACACTTGCTATCAGATTCCACCTGCAGTACTTGGTGTCTGGGTTAATTCCTGTCTTCCTGAGTTCCCTCCAAATATCCTGAGTTTCCTATACCTGCTAGGAAGTGACCTCCTTCACTCATCTGGTAAAGGTGCCAGGATCCCTATAAAAAAGGTATGAGGCCAATATTTCCAAGGAGCAAGGAAATATTGCTTCAGAAAGTCAGTCTTACTTAAAGCAATCTGGTCATGTCTCAGTCAATGCATGTCTCTCTCAAATATGACATTCAAGTCAAAGCCTTGATAATATAACTAATCCTACCAATTGTGTCCTATCACAGAGGGACCAGATTCTTATTGAACATATGAAAATAAATATATTGCCCTGAAAATATAAAAATACTCCCTGGGAGTTTCTGATTCTAGAGGGATTAGATAGGGAGAAAAAGATAAACACTTCAATCCTGCTTATAAAGGTATAATTACCAAATTAGTATAAGTAATTACTTAAGAGGAACAGTTTTATTTGGAAAACATTAAAGATCCAGTAACATTTCAAGCAAAAAATCATAAAAATGTATAATGACCCTCCTCAGTTTGGTCAGTACTGTGTAACTGATTTTTTATTTTTTTTGGAAGTGGTTGTGTGAAGTCATCAGTTTCTTCATTAGAGTTGTATAAATCCTTACACAAGTTGAACGGTATGCTCTTAAAGTTATTAGAGACCTGTATTTTTTAAGTATAATTTATTGTCAGATTGGTTTCCATACAACTCCCAGTGCTCATCCCAACAAGTGCCCTCCTCAATGCTCATCACTCACTTTCCCCTCTCCCCCACCCCCATCAACCCTGTTTGTTCTCAGTCTTTAAGAGTCTCTTATGGTTTGCCTCCTTCCCTCTCTGTAACATTTTCCCCCCTTCCCCACCCCCATGGTCTTCTGTTAAGTTTCTCAAGATCCACATAAGTGAAAACATATGGTATCTGTCTTTCTCTGCCTGACTTACTTCACTTAGCATAATACCCTTCAGTTCTATCCACATTGCTACAAAGGGCCAGATTTCATTCTTTCTTATTGCCAACTAGTATTCCATTGTATATATAAACCACATCTTCTTTATGTATTCATCAGTTGATGGACACTTAGGCTTTTTCCATGATTTGGCTATTGTTGAGAGTGCTGCTATGAACATTGGGGTACATGTGCCCCTACGCATCAGCACTCGTGTATACCTTGGGTAAATTCCTAGCGGTGCTATTGTTGGGTCATAGGGGAGTTCTATTGTTAATTTTTTGAGGAACCTCCACACTGTTTTCCAGAGGGGCTGCACCAGTTTACATTCCCACCAGCAGTGTAGGAGGGTGTCTGTTTCTCCACATCCTTGCCAGCATCTAGAGTCTTCTGATTTGTTCATTTTAGCCACTCTGACTGGTGTGAGGTGGTATCTCAGTGTGGTTTTGATTTGTATTTCCCTGATGAGGAGGGATGCTGAGCATCGTTTCATGTGTCTGTTGGCCATCTGGATGTCTTCTTTGGAAAAGTGTCTACTCATATCTTCTGCCCATTTCTTCCCTGGATTATTTGTTTTTTGGGTGTGGAGTTTGGTGAGTTCCTTATAGATTTTGGATACTAGCCCGTTGTCGGATACGTTATTTGCAACTATCTTTTCCCATTACCGGTTACCTATTACTTTTGTTGATTGTTTCCTTTGCCATGCAGAAGCTTTTTATCTTGCTGAGGTCCTAATAGTTCATGTTTGCTTTTGATTCCTTTGCCTTTGGAGATGTGTCGAGTAAGAAATGGCTGTGGCTGAGGTCAAAGAGGTTATTGCCTGCTTTCTCCTCTAGGGTTTTGATGGTTTCCTGTAGAGACCTGTATATTATAGTACTTCTCAGAATCTTTATCTTGAATCTCTTTCAAAATGAAGCCCTTTTGTAAAAGTATCAAAATAAAAGAATAACTCTGTAAACGACAAAAAGTCTCAACAAATGGCAATGGTCAAAGATCTGATTTGAGTTCATTATAATGCAATAGATAAGGAAATTAGGTTATTTTTGTGATATACAGCACTTCAAGATAATAACTAGAATTATAGTGATAACACAAAGATAATATCAGATTTCCAGGAGTTTCATACAATTTATAGAATAT
The DNA here is from genome assembly GCF_003009895.1 of Hyaena hyaena. Lineage (NCBI taxonomy): Eukaryota > Metazoa > Chordata > Mammalia > Carnivora > Hyaenidae > Hyaena > Hyaena hyaena. Next base: position 1,171,657 of record NW_024081238.1, on the reverse strand, counting down.
TTATTTTAGTAACTTATATTCACACAAATATAATTTAAGAAGGTTTAGCAACTTAGGGGCGGCTGGTGGCTCAGTTGGTTAAGCATCCGACTTTGGCTCAGGTCATGATCTCACAGTTGGTGAATTTGAGCCCCACATGAGGTTCTGTGCTGACAGCTCAGAGCCTGGAGCCTATTTCAGATTCTGTGTCTCCCTCTCTCTGCCCCTCCCCCACTTGTGCTCTCTCTCTGTCTCAAAAATAAACAAAGAAATACATTTTTAAAAAAAGGTTCAGCAACTCTTATTTGACATTGCTTTCCATGTGATTTCACATACCAAATAAGCCTAATTTATTTAATCTCTCTTTTATGAGAAAAGTAATTTGAATCATTCCAGGGACTTGCTGAAAAATTTCAAAGATAGTTTGTGACCAAAAGACTTCATCTAAAATTTTTCTTAATGTTTATTTTTGAGAGAGAGAGCGAGCGAGGAAGAGAGCATGAGCATGGAGAGAGAGGGACACCCAGAATCCAAAGCAGCCTCCTGAGTGTCCTCACAGAGCCTGATATAGGGCTCGAACCCACGGATCAGTAGATCATGACCTGAGTCAGAGTCAGACGCTTTACTGACTGAGCACCCAGAAGACTTCAGTTTTGAACTTAGTTTTGAGAAGTTTGTCAAAAAATATCAAAAGGTGTGGAAATTTGATAGGATCACAGATCCACTATGAAATGAAGACTTCACAAGTAAATACAGAAAGTTCAACTGTTATAAAAAGTCTTTGCTCTTTTAATATTAGATTGTTTTTTAAAAGTAATCAAATATTTGATAAAGATAGAGCATAGAATGGTTGTTTTCTAGGTAGATTACATTAAGTTAAAGAAAAATCTGTTTATAATTTATTAAAATCAGACTAGTAATCTAAGAAAACTTTGCTCTTTTAACAGCAAAACAAAAAACCCCACAAATTTTAGTTTTGTACCAGCTTACTTTCTAAACTGTAGTTGACATGTAGTGTTAGTTTCAGGTGTACATTAGTTTCGGGTGTACAACACAGCGATCTGACAAGTCTATATGTTGTGCTATGCTCCCCATACGTGTGGCATCCATCTGTCACCACACAGTGCATTACAATGCCACTGACTATATTTTGTATGCTACGCCTTTTATCCCCATGACTTATTTATTTCATAACTGGAAGGGTCTCTCACTCTCCTTTCCCCTTTTAGCCCATTTCCCACCCCCCTCTGGCAACCATCAGTTGGTATGCTGCATTTATGCATCTGTTTCTGCTTTTTGTTTGCTTATTCATGTGTTTTCTTTCTACATTCCACATGTAAATGAAATCATATGGTATTTGTATTTCTCTGATGTATTTCACTTAGTATAACATCTTCTGGGTCCATCCATGTTGTCACACACAGCAAGATTTCATTCTTTTTCATGGCTGAGTAATATACCACACTTTGTTTATTCATTCATCTACCAAGGAACACTTGGGTTTCTTCCATATCTTGACTAGTGTAAATAATGCTCCATTAAATATAGGAGTGCATATATCTTTTCAAATGAGTGGTTTTATTTTCTTTGGGTAAATACTGAATCATATGGTATTTTTATCTTTGATATTTTAAGGAGTCTGCAATACTGGTCCCCATAATGGCTGCACCAATTTGTGTTCCCACAAACAGTGCATCAGAGTTCCTTTTTTTCCATATCCTCACCATTTCTTTCTTTTGATTTTATTCTGACAGGTGTAAAGTGATCTCATTGTGATTTTGATCTGCATTTTACTGATAATTAGACATGTTGAGCATCTTTTCATGTGTCTGTTGGCCATTTGTATGTCTTTTTTGGCAAAAAGGTCTATTCAGGTTCTCTGCCCATTTTTAAATCAGATTTTTTTTAGTGTTGAGTTGTATAAATTCTTTATTTTTTATATTAACCCTTTATTGGTGTGTAACTTGCAAATATCTTCTATTTAGTATGTTGCCTTTTCATTTTGTTGATGGTTTCTTTCACTGTGAAAAAGCTTTTTATTTTTGTGTAACCCCAGTAGTGTTTTTTGTTCTGCTTTTATTTTTTTGCTTTTGTTTCCCTTACCAGAGAAGACACATCTACAAAATTGTTGCCCAGACTGATGTCAAACAGATTAGTGCCTATGTTCATTTCTAGGATTTTATGGTTTCAGGTCTCACAGTTAGGTCTTTACTTCATTTTCAGTTTATTTTTATGTATGATATAGGAAAGCTGTCAGTTTAATTATTTTGCATGTTGCTGTCCTGTTTTCCTGGCACCATTTATTGAACAGTCATTTCCTCATTTTATATTCTTATCTCCTTTGTCATAGATGAATTGACCATATAAATGTGGGTTTATTCCTCGGCTTTCTATTCTGTTTCATTGATCTATGCATCTATTTTTGAGCCAGTACTATACTGTTTGACTACTACAGTGTTCTAGTAGGTCTTGATATCTGGGATTGTGATTTCAACTTTCTTCTTGTCCATATTATTTTGGCTATTTGAGTTTTTTTGTGGCTTCATACAAATTTTAGGATTATTCTAGTTCTGTGAAAAATGCTGTTGGTATTTAATGATCCTTTTAATGTATTGTTGAATGTGGTTTGCTAATATTTTGTTGAGTATTTTTGTGTTTGTGTTCATCAGGGACATTGGTCTGTAGTTTTCCTTTTTTTGTAGCATCTTTGGTTTTGGTATCAGGGTAATGCTAGTCTTGTAGAATCAATTTGGAAGATTTTCATTTGTTTTCTGTGTTTTTGAATACTTTGAGAAGAATAGATATTAACTCTTCTTTCAGTGTTCGGTAGAATTCACCTAAAGCCATCTGGTAACGGACTTTGGTGATGGTTTTTCAACTACTGAGTCAATTTCATTACTAGTAATTGATCTATTCAGATTTTTTTTTTGTTTCTTTCGGATTCAGTTTTAGAGGATTGTATATTTCCAGGAACGTATTCATTTCTTCTAGGTTGTCCAAATTGTTGGCATGTAATTTTTATAGTAATCTCTTATAATCCTTTGTATTTCTGTGGTGTTGGTTTTTAATATTTCATTGCTGATTTTATTTTTTTTCACTTTTTTTGAGGAGTCTGGCTAAAGGTTTATCAATTTTATCTTTTCAAAGAATCAGCTGTTGTTTCCATTGATCTTTTAAAAATTGTTTTTCTAGTCTATTTATTTTGCTCTGATCTTTATTATTTCCTTCCTTCTACTAACCTTAGGATTTGTTTGTTCTTTTTCTAATTCCTTTAGGTGTAAGGTTACATTGTTAATTTGGGATTTTTCTTGTTTCTTGGGGTAGGACTGTACCCTTATAAACTTTGCTCTTCAAATTGCTTTTGCAGAGTTACAAAGATTTTGGACTGTTGTCTTTTCATTTATTTCCATGTATTTTTAAATTTCCTGTTAATTTTTTCATTGGTCTATTGTTTATTAGTAGCTTATGCTATATATAAATATATATTTATAAAATATATAAAAACACGTTTGTGGGGTTTTTTTCATTTTTTTCCTTGTGATTTCTAGTTTTATACTCTTGTGGTTAGAAAAGATGTTTGATATAATTTCAATCTTCTTAAATTTATTGAGACTTGTTTTGTGGCCTAATATGTAATCTATCCTGGAGAATGTTTCATGTGCACTGGAAAAGAATATGTACTGTGCTGCTTTAAGATAAAATGTTTTGTAGATCTCTTAAAGTCACTCAAAGACACGGTTTCCTTATTGATTTCTGCCTGGACAGTCCATCCATTGATATAATTGGGATGGTAAAGTCCCCTAGTATTATTGTATTACTACCAATTTCTCCCTTTATGTCTGTTAGTATTTACTCTATTTAGGTACTCCAATGTTGGGTACATATTTACAATTATTATTTTCTTGTTGGATTGATCCTTTATCATTATGTAATGCCCTTCTTTGTCTCTTGTTCCAGTCTTTTTTTAAAGTGTATTTTGTCTGGGATGAGTATTGCTACTTTGGCTCCCCCCGCCCCCACCCTTTCATTTGCATGAAGTATCTTTTTCGACCCTTTAACTTTCAGTGTGTATGTGCCTTAGGTCTGAGGTGAGTCTCTTGTAGGCATAAGATAGGTGAGTCTTGATTGTTATTTCCCCTTTCACCACCCTGTGTCTTTTGATTTGAACATTTAGACTATTAGCATTTAAAGTCATTATTGATAGGTATGTACTTACTGCTAGCGTGTTTTACTTTTCACGTGTGTGTGTGTGTGTGTGTGTGTGTATCTATCTGTATTCTTTTCTTTTATTGCTTTTCCCTTGTGCTTGATTAGCTTCTGTAGTGCTATGTTTGGCTTTCTTTCTCATGTTTTTTTTTGTGTGTGTGTGTGTGTGTGTATCTGTTAGAAGTTTGGAGTTCATGGTTACTGTGTGATTTATATATAAATTTATATGTAAATTTATATAGGATTTATATCTTAACTTTATAGCAGTCTATATTGAACTGATGGTCACCTAAGTTTGAACACATTCTGAAAGGACTTTTTTACTACCCTTCCATGTTTTATGTATATGTTGTCATATTTAACATCATTTTACTCATAATTTTCTTCTAATTATGGCCTTTTCTTTTTTCCTTAAGTAACCCCTTTAACTTTTGCTTGTCTGGGAATCTCTACCTCTCCTTCAGTTCTGAATAGAAACTTTGCTGGGTATTCTTGGCTGGAGACTGGTTTTTTTCAGCTCTTAGCATATATGATGCCACTCCCTTCTGGACTGTGAAGTTTCTGCTGAAAACAATCCGCTCACAGCCATACAGGGAGGGTTTCCTTTGTACATCACTTTTTGCTTCTCACTGCTTTTAAAATTCTCTATCTTTAACCTTTGATTCTTTTTTTTTTTTTTTTAACTTGGCAAAGAACTTTATTAACCTTGTTTCAAACTTTATTCCCAGGCTTCTTCAGCTTAATTAGCTGCAAAGAATGAATTGTGTATAAGCCCAAACCAAAAAGAGCTGCAGTGTCCAAGGGGATGGGGCTTAAAAATATTAGAGATTTAGATTTTATCACATCCAGGAACAAAATTTTAAAAAGCAGTCGGAATATAAAATAGCTCCCAGGAACTTCAAGTTTTATCTTCTTCCAAAGTTGACTCAATTTACAGTTTGCTTCATTCTTGGAAGTTTCATCAAAATTCTCTGTAAGATCTGGAACTTCATCCTCCTCCTCCTCTCCAGTAGCAAGTGGTGCTTTGCTATCCACACATTGTTTGCACAGAGCTTCAGCTAGTTTTCTTAGACTAGTCAGTCTGTCTGCACCAAGTTGGTTTAAGATACTAAGCAGCATTTCTGTCTGCTGCTCTGTCTCAGTGTGGCCTGTGATGGTGACTGTGTTCGCTGCCTCAACTTTTGGGTTGTTAAAGTGGATCACTGGTCCTTGGTTTGTGAACACATTCACTTCTTCAATACCAGAGATACTCATCTTTAAGGAGAACTGAAGTTTTTGTTTGTTTGCTTAATCATCTGCTGTAGCCATTCGATAAACCACCTTCTTTCAGTGAGCAGTTCCTTTCCCACCAATGCACACTTGTGCTTGCAGTTTGGTGAGTTTCTCCTGGTTCATGATAGTTTCTTTCATCTTTTTGGAGCGGAAATAGGTCCCGTGGGGGAGTAGGGTTGGCACTCAGGGATCTTAGGTGGACCAGTCGAGATCAGGTACACAGACACAGGGACACAAGATGATCTAACTTTTGACATTTTAATTATTATGTGTCTTGGTGTGTATGCTCTTGGATTCATCTTGTTTGGAACTCTGTTCTTCCCGAACCTGGATGTGTTTCCTTCCTCAAATTTGGGAAGTTTTCAGCTATTTCTTTGAATACATTTTCTGCCTCTTCTCTCATCTCTGTCTGGGACACCCATACTGCAAATGTTTGTTTACTTGATGTTATCCAAGAGATCCTTTATCCTCGTTAAATTTTTTCCCCTTTTTACTGTTCAGCTTAGGATTTTTCATTACTCTGACTTCCAGATCACTGGTCCATTCTTCTGCATCTGTGAATGTACTGTTGATTCCCTCTAGAGTATTTTTATTTCGGTTATTATATTCTTCAACTGATTACTTCCTTTATATTTTCCATCTTTTTGTTGAAGCTCTCAGTTCTTCCATTCTTTCCTCCAGTCCAGTGAGCATGTTTGTGACCATTACTTTAAGTGCCTTCTTGGGCATGTTGCTTATCTCCATTTCATTTAGTTTTATTTCTGAAGCTTTGTCTTGTTCTTTCATTGGAGCACATTCTTCTCTCCATCTTCCTGGAATTTGTGTTTGCTTCTTTGGATTAGATGGAATGGTTACTTCTCTTAAACTGAGAAAGTGGTCTTGTGTATGGTCAACCCCTGTGCAGACCGTGTGTGTCTGGTGACTTTGGCTGGAATTGTGACTGGTGTGGGGGTCCTGGGGTACACCATTCTGGGGCTACCTTGGTGGGATGGTTGGAGCTGATGTGGGCATGAGCTTGGTGTTCCTGAGTTTCTCTGTGCAGAGAGGATGCCCCAGAAGGATGGATAAAGTTGGAATGGGTGCAAACTGGGGTGTTCAGGAAAAGGGCAGCAGAAGCAGAGGCAGGCCTAGGCTGGAAGGTCCCAGAATGCTTTGTACCAGGGGTGCCTTACAAGCCAGCTGGGGCCAAAGTGCTATGGTTCTGGAGTGTTCTGGCATGCTTTACAGCTCTGTCACCTTGGTACATTGGCTGGAGCTATAGTAAATGCTGACCAGGGCTGGGCTGGCATGTGCTGCACGTGGGCCACTTTAGTGAGATGACTGGGACAGTTATGGGCTAGGCTCTTTAGGCTCCATGAAGGGGTAGGCCAGCCATGGCACCTGGACACTGCTCCCATCCTTGCTATCAAGGTGGGGAAGGAACATCAACTATGGTACTTGCCAGCCCCTTTGACCCAGAGTTCCAACCACTCTCTTTCTATCTGACAGAGTCCTAGGGCTAGGTCTTTTATATTCAAGTTGCTCTTTGAAACCACAGCTTTCTGTCCATATCCAGGGGATCTGGGGCCGGTGTGTGGTAGGGGCCAGGGCTCACTGAGGACATAGCAGGACAGCTATGACCTTGGATGCTTCCATCTGCGTTATCAGGGTGGACGAGGAATGTAAACCATGGTGCCCAGCAGCCTGTCAGACCTAGAGAGTTCCAGCAGATCCAGTCACCACACAGCAGGGTTCCAGAGCTAGTTCCTTTATATTCTCAGTGATCTTTTAAACTGCAGCTTTTTTTTTCTTCTGTGCCCCAGGCAGACACATCTGCTCATAGTCCGTTGGTAGTACTATTCCTCCCTGCTGCAGTCTGTAGCATCAAGATGGGAGTGCCTTTCTTCCAGAGTCACCAACTTTCCTGCCACTTTCTCCATCTTTTATTGTGCAGGAGCTTCTCAGCCCTCAGTTCTTCAGGGGGAATTGCTCTATAAATAGGTGTATATTTAGTGTGTCTGTGGAGAAGGTGAGTTCAGGCTCTTCTGACATCAACATCTTAAACCAGAGCCCATAAATTCATTAAAAAGTTTTTTGAATGTTTATTTTTGAGAGAGAGAGTGAGCGAGCGCACAAGGGGGGGAGGAACAGGGAGAGAGAGAAGGAGAGACACAGAATCTGAAGCAGGCTCCAGGCTCTGAGCTGTCAGCACAAAGCCAACACAGAACCCACCAACCCATGAACCTTGAGAGCATGATCTGAACCAAAGTCAGATGCTTAACCGACTTAGCTACCCAAGGTGCCCCTAAATAAATTCATTTTAATCTTAATCTAAAATTCCTTTAAAGATTCCCTTTTCACAAACCTTTTATAACTTTCCTCTTTTATATTCAGATTTTTGGCCTAAGTTTTTCCTTTTTCAATAACCAGCCTCATGTTAGGATAAGATTACTTTCTTTCTCCAACCAATTTCCATTCCTCATACTTTCTTCTACAAAAAGCACACATTTTACTAGAGATGTTTCCCTTATTATTTTTTAGATACACCCACATATTTTAGACTTTTTAACTCTTAGAAATGCTGGCATAACAGATTCATACTTACTACCTAGATTTCACTAGAAATTAAATTTCTTAGATTGGCAAACTTATGAATACATTTCTAGAAACATGTGCTTCTTTATAATACAATTTTCCAATGAAGCACAAAAATATTTAGTAACAGATACAAATTTATCTTTGTTTTTTTTTTGTATTACAGGGAAGCCAAAACTAGGTAAACCTATATTTAGTAACTAATATTTCATTTTACCTTATTTGGAAATGATTTAGATAGTCAATGAATTTAACTTAACTCATTCCTTAACCTGAAACTTTAAAATTTTGTTTTCAAAAACAGGGGGCAACTATTGAAAAGCTTACCTAAAAGCTTTTTAACTTATTTACACCCATTCAATTTTTTTAAAATAGTTTATTGTCAAGTTGGTTTCCATATAACACCCAGTGATCATCCCCACAAGTGCCCTCCTCCATGCCCATCTCCCTCCTTCCCCTCATACTCATCAGTCCTCAGTTTACTTAATCTTAACAATTATGTTTAGATCATCCACAAAAACTCGATGAGATCTCAGACAAAATTAACCATTTTCCCAAGCTATTTTGTTCTGAAAAATTCTGTAGCCTATATAATATGAACTTATTTAACTTTTAGCAACTGAATAAACATTTTTTTTAATGTTTTTTATTTATTTTTGAGACAGAGAGACACAGTGTGAGGAGGGGAGGGTCAGAGAGAGAGGGAGACACAGAATCTGAAGCAGGCTCCAGACTCTGAGCTGTCAGCACAGAGCATGACGTGGGGCTCGAACCACGAATCGTGAAATCATGACCTGAGCCAAAGTCAGATGCTCAACCGACTGAGCCGCCCCTGAATAGACATTTTCATTTACAGGTCTATTTTAATTAACTCAAAAACCTTAAATTATTTTTAATATCAAATGTTTTCCCAGGTCATATGAACCTGAAATTTATTTGGATTAAGTTTGTATCTTATTTTTGAGAGTTTATGAATATTAAATTTATATAAATGCTTATTAAATACAGCTCTTTTACACACCAAATTTGGCAATACCATCCAGGAGTAGAAAAATATACCTCTAAATGACACACACACACATATACATATAGACAAATAAATCTCAGAGCTTTGGTTTTGAAACCCTATAAAACTCACTAGTTTTTGAACCGTAGGTGGAATATCAAGTTTACTCTGATGATACAAGTCTTTTGCTATTTTTGGAGAGGACTTTTAAGATTTGTATTTCCTGGAAGTAATCTTCTAGAAATTATGGTCTATAGTGTGGGCAAGAGCACTAATTGCACTTTGTATTTTTACCAAGGCCTCTTTCCCTCCTTCCCCCCGCCCCCCCCACTCTCAAGAGATTGTGGGGTATGTTTACACTTCAAAGACACAATGAAATTTATAACTTTAAGGGACAGAGAAGAAATCTAAGTCTTTAAATGCCTTAAGGACAGTTCAATTTTGAGAGGAATAGCTCACTTTGGGGATTGGTAAAATAGGTGGGTTTTGACCTTTCTTCTAGATCTGTATTTTGGTTTTGTCAGGATTTGGAAGGCAAAGAACTGGATTACAACCTGAGTATCAAGAGACTAACCCACCTTTCTTTATATCAGGGAGACTGAAAAGATTAATGCCTTTGTAAAGTCTGTGTACAGCATTTTGAGTATGCAATCCATCCTTGGCTCTGAATATATTGGCCTTTAGCTGATGACTTGTAGGAGGGTCTAAGGAGAAATACTGGTTGTCTGTTTTCTCATTGAGGCTGGTGCTGTGAATCGTCATGAATCTTTCTAATTTTTCTCTAATTTGGTAGGATCTTCTAAAAGCTTTGCTGTCCAGGGGGCATGAATTTCTTTTCGGTGGGGAGTTTATGATATATCTGCAAAGGACCATGCACAAGAATGCCTAAAGCCAGGAGAGCCTGATTACAGGGCCCTAAAAAGTAAGAGGAATTGTAAGGACCACCTTCTGCTAAATTTACTTTCTGGTTTTCAGCATTTACATGCGTAACCTGTATACTTTGGCCTAAATATTAGGCCAGAGTGCTCTCTCTAAATCCTAGAGGAATAAGCAGTTGGAGGCCAGAGATTTGGAGAAGGGAGATTTATACCTAATATAGATATTAAAATGAAAAATCAGAAATTAGGCTTATTAAAGGAGTTCTTAAGACCAGCCATTCCATAAAGATTTTTTTTTCTTTAAAGGATCCATCATCTGGCCATTGATAAATAGGATCTTATTAATCTTAATGATGACTCAAACCAATAAACATTTTTTTAATGGAAAGACCCTGAGGCAACTTTCCAGTCTCAGATTATAGACACAGAATAATGGCCACCATTATTCAAAAGTTTATGCCCCAAAATGGTATAAGAAAACAAATGCTTTCATTGCACAGGAAGTAATGGTGTAGTCAAGATTGTTTCTCTGGTCTCCTGTGAAAATATGACACCTCTCCTGATATGCTAGTCCATGACACTCAACAGGCACTACTAGAGTGGTACATTCCAGAGCTAACATAACCAGGAACAAAGGTTAGATGAAAAATGTGTTTTATGGGCTGGGACTCCTTATGAGAAACTCCCCTGAGAGCTGGGATGGCCAGAAAAAGAATGTGGCTTGTAACTACATGTCTTCAAAGCTCAGCCTATTTGGCCACAAGGCACACTCAGTGCATCCTCTGGATGGTGGAGACCAGAGAGTATATTCTCACTAGTCACAAAGCCAAGCTCTCACATGTATAAAGAAAGACAAAAGGAAAAGCCTTATGGATTTTTTTTTTCATAGAGGACCCACAGCAAAGCTTGTCTAAACAGATGCCGGTATGATAACCACTATGAACTTAACAGTATGGGACTGGCTCAAACAGCAGACTTAGAAGGACCTATACCTGCATTCTTACTCTACAGTAATTCCTTTTTTATGAAGCAAAAAAGTCATTCCATCTCTAGGAGGAGTGAATTATTCAAACCAAGAGTAGTCCATCAAATTTACAAGAGTTGCTAAGCCCAAGGAACTAGTTATGTAAATATTTTCTTCTGGAATCTAAATTTAGAGAAAAAGGACTCTCCCTACTCTTGCTCTGTTAGACACTGTAGGCAGAGAACCAGAAAGCTGTTGTAGTAAAGATTCTTTACCCTCTGTCAGCTGTTTATCAGATGTGCTGGGGTCTCTCAGCTGCCACAGCCTCCAAGCCAACAGTATCCAGGCTGGGAAATTTATCCTGCCTCTAATGCCAGCTGTTTGGGAGGAAAATTTTTTCTCTACCTTTAGTTGACATGAGAAGGTTCACATGAGGGGGAAAAAAAAAGTCAAATTATGTGTGCATAGAGGCCCAATATTAAAAGTGAGATCCTAAGAAATCAATGACGGAGGCATGTCATTTTTAAATGTTTTAGACAAAGAAATACAACTCTGAGGAATGGACAGGACAAACAAAACTTATGTTCAAGAGCTTCAATTAGTAAAGAATCCTAAACAAAATTTGGGCTGAGGTAATAAATTAGTAAAAGTGACACAGGTTATGTAGGGTTATTCAGCCCTGAATTACCTTTTTCTGAGGAGAAGAATGTCGCTCTTCCTTCTGGTGCAGGGAGGGTATCTTTCACACAGGAGATGTACTCAGTGCTTTCAGGTGACAAAGGTCACTGGCCACTTTTAAAGTAACTTTAATTCAAAATAATATGTCACTGCGGAAATTTTTTGGGTGGCCTTCTCTGGGCCCCTACCCTGGTAAACCCGGAACCTCATCAGGCAGCCAGACCAAATGGAGGCTATTGACACTTTAATGCTTCTCAGAGAAATTTTCAGGGGGAGGGTTCCCTCTGCTCTGGAGCCCATGTGTGTAGTTTGGACAACCAGTACTATACATTCCTGAAGGTCCTAGGCTGCCCAAGGCCGGAACTACACAGGCACAGGCCACACAGGTCAGGGTGGCCAGGGACCTGTTAAAAGACAAGTGTCAGGAGACTGGGTCACAGGAGTGGGCTGCAGGGGGTACCAGGCATCTGCCCCATTGCAAACTCACCTACATGAAAGCTCATATTCTCCCTGCAGGCAGAGCTGGAGGAAATGGAACTGCCCTGACCAGGTGTGGACTGGCTGACTGATGGGGTATCTTCCAACAAGAGTTGTCTGGGAGTCTTGATCACGGAGTTTTTCTGGAAAGTCAGTCTTGTTTCTTCCAGTGATGCCTTTAAGGGAGAATATGCATATCTGCATAGGTTAGGGCTTAGAATTAGGCAGATGCTATGGATCCTCAAGAGCCCACTCTTGAGATCTGAACTCTCCCAACATTATCCAGCACCAGGTCCCTGGGTACCCTGACCTGCTAGCTGGTGTTTGCTTCATATGCAGCCCATTAGCCCACTGAGGGCATCTGTGGCCTGACAGAACTCAGGCCAGTTCCCAACCACCTGCATAAACCTCCAGGGCAAAGGGATCCCAGCCTCAAAAATCTCCTGTGGCAACACCTTTAAACTGGTGACAGTCAGTACATATTTGACTAGCTGCTTGATGGGATTCTAGGCCCCTAGGGGTCTCTTATTGAAGGAGACCCCATCTAGTTTGCCCAGTCCCACCGTAGCAAGGCAGTCCAGTTTCTTTCAGTGGTGGCTTCAGGAGGAATATGCACGTCTGTGTAGTTAAGGCTTGGAATGAAGCAGAGGCCTTCTGTATCCGTGATCCTGCTCTACAGCCTCTCCAGTTCATGCCCATTTCCAGGTTCCCAGCTTACCTGGCCTGAGTGGCCTGAGTGTTCACAGGTTATCCCCTTCCAGTTCCTCGAGATTCAGTTCCTTTAGACCCATGGAGCTTGGGCCTTTCCCAAAGAACCACACAGTTTCTACTGTGTTGTGGGCCTGCCATGAAAATCACCTGGAAGCAGCAGCTGGCTATTGGCAATAGTCCCCATTTGGACTTGATGTCTGAGAGCTTTGGAGCTTCTGCAACCTTAGACTGAAGGAAGCTCTTATTAGATGATACCACGGCCAGCACTCCCAGACCTGCCCAGTGCAGGCCATTAATTCAACCTCTGCCTTCAGGGGGGAGAATTAGATTAGGTTTGCATATATACATACGTCTTTTCTTCAAGAGATTCTCCTGTGACCCAGCCTCTCAAGACCACTGCTAGGTTTTGGGTCCCTGGCAACACACACATGTGCAGTTCATTCCCTTCAGCGGGCCTGAGCCACCAGGAGCACCTCAGGTGGTTGGAGCGGCCACTAACCGCCTGCATAGCCTCCAGGGCAAAATCAATCCAGCCCACCACCCTTCATAAATCTGAGGCGGCAGCTGGAAACTGGCAACATTCAATCCCAGGTTTACCTATAATCATCAAAGACTCCCGGGTGTCTCTTAAAGCCAGCCTCTTAGCTTCCAGCTTAAGCCAGGCTCTTCTGTGGGAGCCCTCACTGTTGGAAAAGCCCAGGACCCAATCAGACAACCAGTGCCATATTGGGACAGACTGTTTCCAGTTTAAAGCTGCCACTTAATCTTCAAAGGGTGGGTTCGCTGCACTCTGAGGCCATTCAAGGGGTTGGGGGCCACCCCGAACCCCGAGCTCCATGGGCCTGAAGGTAACTGTGGGCTGTGCAGGCACAGGCTGCACAGGTCAGGGTAGCCAATGTCTCAGGATGGGGGTTAGTGGGGGGACAAGGCATTAGCCCTAATGCATAAAGGCCTAACTATCCCCAGTGGCATATTTTGCTTGAAGACAGAGCTGGAGAGTTTTCAACTGATTTGCAGGGGAGGGGCTGAAAGCACATGACAGGGCACCCTCTATTGGAAGACACCTTGGAGTCCTGGTTCCTAGAGAAGCATGGGACCCCATCAGGCAACAAGAAGACAATGGCAACTATGCCTCACTCATTCACCCTACCAAAGTTGCTCAAGAGATGATTTAAGAGTGACATTTACCTTCTGAAGATCCCTGGAGACCAATAAAACTTAAACTCTGGATGTTAGTCCGATCACCCAATTCACTGAGTTATACCCTGTATTGAAAAGAAGTGAGGAAAACATTCCAGTGCTCTTATTAGGAGCATTGAAATAACAGATGTAGGGAAGAAAGTACTGGCATAGAAAGTAGTCCCCAGAGTAGGAAGAAACCAGTCCCTTTTCTCTTATGGGCACCAATCCACACCCCAAGAAAAGGATTATTTTAACCACCCTGACCCTGGTAATTTTAACCAAAAGCCAGACCCATGAAAACAGACAAAACTACAACTGAGAATATGGAACCAATCAGAGACACTGAAGGGCAGGCTTAGACAAGAAATAACAAACATTAGAATGGAATTCTAACAAATTCAAATGGACACAAACTCAGTGGCTATTAGATTTATGGGCCAAAGAAAAACAAAACATGGTCCTTATCAGAACAGAGATTGTGCAACTTGGACTCATTACCACTGACATGAAATTGAAACAACACTTTAGAGCATTTGGAGAAAATAATGCCAATTTACAAAGATATTTGGGGAGCAGCAACCTGGAGATTAAGATGGCCTATACCTCATATATGTTCCCTAAAACATCTCTATGGAAAAGAGCAGGCGAGCTATTAATAATGAAATTAGTACTATTAACTATGATTAATGTTAGGGGGCAGACACCCTCACCATTACTTATGGAAGCAACAGAGCAAATTTATAAGGTCTGTCTAAAAGCTGCACCCTGCAGGACACAGCAGGATTATTCACAGTATTTGCAGGTTCCAGAAGCACAGGACTGACCGACTTGATAAGAACAACTGAGGAACTTAAGTCAAGATAAAGACTATGGCTTTAACACACATACACACACATAGACAAGACAAGCTGATACCTAATGTAAATAGACCCAATCAAAATAGACCATATAGTTATAAGGCCTTATTAGCCTCTGAAACCATTTAGACAACCACCCTTTAAAACAAGTCATAAAAAGAGAAATCCAAATAGAAACGTCAAAAACTACATATAGTTGTAGAGAAACAGAAACAACCAAACCTTTAAGTAGACAGACTTACAGAAAATAAACCCACATTTGATAACCTGTTTGGTAAACAGTAACCTATTTACTGTAAGACTAGCCCCTTTATAAAACCCAATCCCATTAATAAATAAGCCATGGATTGCCAAAGAGAGCAAAACCCTGTCAGCAGTCTCTGGCTCTGGGCCTAAGCCAGAAGCAATTGCCCATAAGCTACACCAGCCATGTCAACAGAAAACCCTTTTGTAAATAAAAATAACTGCAGTGTACCATTATGCTGTTAGATACAGTTTCCCAAGTAACACTGATACAAGGATGTCCTAATTTAGAAAACTCTTTAACAATAAAAAGGGACTATTTAAGAATTAGGAGGAAAATTAACCCCAGGGACATGGGTATTTATATTCATAACAATGAAAGGTGGGTATAGACCACCCATTACAGCTAAATGCCTAATAGGCTGCAGTTTAGAAAACATTCTTGGATGAAATCTTGTCATTTGCAACTATGTGGAAAGAACTAGAGGGTATTATGCTAAGCGAAATTAGACAAAGACAAATATCATGACTTTACTCATATGAGGAATTTAAGATACAAAACAGATGAACGTAAGAGAAGAGAAGCAAAAAGAATATAAAAATGAGGAGGGGGACAAATACAGAGAACAAATTGAGGGTTGTTGAAGCAAAAAGAATATAAAAATGAGGAGGGGGACAAATACAGAGAACAAACTGAGGGTTGTTGGAGGGGTTGTGGGAGGGGAGATGGGTTAAATGGGTGGGGGGCATTAAGGAAGACACTTGTTGGGATGAACACTGGGTGTTTCACATGGGGCATGAATTACTGGAATCTACTCCTGAAATCATTATAGCACTATATGCTAACTAACTTGGATGTAAATTAAAAAATAAATAAAACAAAACATTCTTGGAATGGATGTAATAGGACACACAAAGATTAAGGTAAACACTTAGGAACTCATAAATAAACAAATTACTGTGCCTACTATTTTGCCATATATTAACCCAATCTGGCCCATTAAAAAGCCAGACATCTCATGTAGATTTACAGCAGATTATAGGAATTTAAATACTCTCCCCAAATTGAGGGAGCACTCTCAGATATAGGTGCTATCATAAATATCACCACTGGATCTGGAAGTGATTACCTGGTGATAGATTTATCTGACATGTTCTTTGCTATTCTAATTATTGAGGAAAGCAACCCATGACTGCAATCACATGGGAAGGCAGGGCAGACAATACCAGTTTTCTACAGTACCACAGGATACCTTAACAGCTTAGTAATCATGACAACTATCTAACACAAGACATGCAGGCCTTTGATGAAAACACAACACATAAAAACTAGCATTACTCACATTAATGACATCTTTGTATGTGATAATTTGAAAGAACAGAAAGTGTAAAAAATAGAGTTAATTGAATTCCATCCATCGAGGATGGTCATTAATTCAAGTGCTGTCCAAGGACCCCAAGCTACAGTAAAATTTCTAGGCATGAGTAGGTACCCTGAAGGCAGAAAAATGTCAGGCCCAGTCATAAAGAACATAGATTACATACCAGCCAATTGAAAGGCGCAGCTGGGCACTCCATGAGGCCCTACAAAATACAGAGCCACCAACAAAAATAAATGAATTATACTTCAACAGCCTATTCTAGAATGGGTAAAGCAGACTCCGGACAGAGAGAAATTACTCCTGACCATAAACTCTTATCATGGAAATGGCATATTTCTAGGCAGGACAAATGGATGGAGGATCAACCCTCTGCATGAACTAAGCTAATCCCAGCAAAGCCAGTGGTGGTTCCAGATTCTCAAGGGTGAGACCATCCGAGATGAAGTGATTAGGCAATCAAGAGCACCCGCGCCCATGGCTCAACAATACATGGTCTATAGATGGATCACCTCCATGACACCATCTGAATTATGCTGGCTGTCCATGGCCTTGAGGACTAAAGATGGTCTAACCCTGACAGAATCAGGCTCAGGAGAATCAGCAAAATATGCTTAACAAATAGTCTTAAAATAGGTGACTGAATAGTCTGTTAATGAGAATCAGAATGAGGTATAACTTTTCTCAGACTAAATGGGCAGTAGCTAATGGAATAGCTCTTTGGAACATATTGGGAAAATGATGCAAATGAGAAATAAGAACATAGGGGGTAAGGACATGGCAGAATATAAGTGCATATTCATCACATACATCAAAAGGACAATGCTGAAGGAACCAAATAACCAGGTAGACAAACTCACTAGGAAAACTAAAAAGGCAAAGATTTCTAAAATTTAACTTTAAAAAACAAAATGATTTAGGGACTTTTGGGGAAGGTGATGGAGTAGGAGGACCCCAGGCTCACCTCATCCCATGGATACAACCAGAAAACACTCACATCAGAGTAAACCCAGAAAATAACCCAAAGGCTGGCAGAATAATCTCCTCAATGAGTGTAGAGAAGAAGCCACATCAAAGAGTGTAAGAAGGGCAAAGACACAGGAATGAAATGGATTCACTGGACTTTCTGTTGGAAGGAGCAACACTGTGGGCTTGGAGAAGGGAGAAAAACAGATGCCCACACTGGGAAGCCTGCATAGGTAAGAGAATTCCCTATAACATGTGGCTTTGAAAACTAGAGGGGCTGAATTTTGAGAGTTCTTACAACCAATGGGATGTAAAACCTGGAGTTTAAAAACAAATTAGTGGGCTCAGCTCTAGGAGAGTCGGGAGAATAAGAGAAAACAGTCCATCCCATTAAAGAGACAGCACAACAAACAGGCCGCAAAGATACAACATAGAAGCAGAGTTTGAAAAATGCTTGGGGCATAAGGGAGAGAGATTTACTAATCTCAGAGTGTGTCCCAAAGGGACAGAAATTGCTGGGGAAGTCCCCTAGGAACAAAGGAACTGGCAGGTGCCATTTCCTCCCTTACCCTCCAGTATAAACACAAAACCATCTGTGGCATCCACTACCTAACTTACTAACACTGCCAGCCTGCCAGCCTGCTGCCCCACCCCCTTGTGCTGTGCTCTGACAGATCTTTCCTCTCTAATATGCTCTTGGCCAGAGCCCATACAGGGCAGTGCCACAGGTCTGGCAGTGTGCAAGCAGCCCCAATAGTGGCCAGCACCACTCCAAAGTGACTCTTGCCCTTGAGAAAGGGTTGAAGGCAGACAACTGTTCTGATGATGGGCCCTACCCACCAACAAAAGCTCAGAGGACAACACAAAGAAAATGCCCTGCAGTTTGGTATGACTGCATCCCTGGGAAACACCTGGTCTAAATCAACTCAACCCCAAGGTATCCCCAGACTGACCCACCCACACCACAAGGATCAAACACTGTCCACAACAGGCAAAGACAACCACTGCAGATGACTGAAGGAAAAAGCAGCTCAGACACTATAGTAGAGTGTACATATCATATCACACATAGGAGACAATCCTGAAGCATCAGGTCCTGGTGAATAGAGGACACTGCACAGCAAGGCACTACAGAACCTCTTCTTCATAAGGCCATTACTTTCATGGGGAAGAGACAAACCTCTTTTCCCTAACACTCAGAAAGAGACATAGAGTTAGATAAGATGAGGAGACAGAGGAATAGGTCCCAAATGAAAGTTCAGAACAAAATCAAAGCAAGAGACCTAAGCAACAAAATAAGTAATATGCCTGATAATTTATAGCAGTGATCATAAAGATACTCATTGGGCTTGAGAAAAGAGTAGAGCAAAACAGTGAGACCCTTAACAATGAAATAAAAAATAACCAATTAGAGATGAAAAACACAATAAATAAAAATAAACTAGATGGAATAAATAGATGAGACAAAGCAGAAGAATGACTCAGCAACCTGGAGGACATAATAATGGAAAGTAATCAAGCTGAGCAGGATAGAAAAAATATTATGCAAAATGACAACAGACTTAGGGAACTTATCGTCATCATCAAGTGTAATAACATTTGTATTATAGGGATCCCAGAAGAAGTAGAGAGAAAAGGGGGCAGAAAATGTATTTGAAGAAATAATAGCTGAAAACTTTTCTAATCTGGGGAAGGAAACAGAAATCCAGATCCAGGAGACATGGAGATCCCCCAACAAAATCAACCGAAGGAAGTCTACACCAATACACATAGTAGTTAGGATGGCAAAAAAGTAGTGATAGAAAATTTTAAAGGCAACAAGAAAAAAAAAAGCAGTTACATACCAGGGAAACTCTTTAAGGCTATCAGCTAATTTTTCAGCAGAAACTTTGTAGGGCAGAGGTGAGTAGCATGATAATATTCAAAGTGCTAAAAAGAAAAATAATCTGTAGCCAAGAATACTCTATCCAGCAAGGCCATCATTCAGAATAAAACATAAAGAGTCTCCCTGACAAACAAAACTTAAAGGAATTCATGACCACTAAACCAGCCCTACAAGAAATGTTAAAGGGGACTCTTAGACTGGAAAAGAGAGACCATAACCAGGAATAAGCAAAATAGGAAGCATAAACACAGTAAAAATAAGTTTATCTGTAAAAATCAGTCAAAGGAATTAAAAAAAAGGGATATACTGTATGACACCATATTCCTGAAACATGGGAAGGAGTAAAGAATGGGTTCAAACTTAAGTAAATGTCCACTTAACATAGACTGCTAAATACAGAGGATGTTATCTACAAACTGATAACCACAAATCAAAAAACCAGTAATAGATATGCAAAAATAAAAAGAAAGGAATCTAAGTATATCAGTAAAGAAAGACAGCTCATTGTAAGAGAAGAGAGCAAGAGAAAAAAGAATGGAGAAAAGCTATAAAAACAACCATAAAACAAGTAACAAAATGGCAATAAATACATACCTATCAGTTGTTTATTTGAACGTAAATGAACCAAACACTCTAAGCAAAATACATACAGTGATGGAATGGATTAAAACAAAACAAAACAAAACATCTATATGCCACCTACAAGAGACTCATTTCAGACCTGAAGACACATGTAGATTAAAAGTGAGGGGATAGACAACATTAACCAAACAAATACATTTTAAAAGAAATCTGGGACGTTCGGTGCAGCTTGGCCTCTAGCTCAGAAGCTGAAGTGAAAAGCCCTCAAATAAGGTCCTTTTAGGCATGAGGACGACCACACCATGGATTGTGATCACTTTCTGCTTTCCTGCTTCCATTCTTGACCTGCTACAGCACTTCAGCACACTACCACTGGGCTACATCAGGGAATAAACCAAAGCACATAGGGTAGAGAGTCCAAAACATCACTATGAGCAGGGAAATAAAATAACCAATATCACAAGAACAGAGCAAGTGACACTCTTCAAAAAACACCTCCTGAATGGCCAGGCCCTGGACAGTGTATGAGCCTCCTTTAATATCACAGTACTCACTGGTGCAGAGCACATAACAAGCTTTCAAATCTTACAAGATACAGAAAGCTAGCCAAAATGATGAAACAGAAGAATTCTCCTCAAAAGAATTTCCAGGAAGAAGTGACACCTAAAGAATTGATCAAAACAGATATAACCAACATAACTGAATAAGAATTTAGAATAATAGTCGTAAAATTAATCGCTGGGCTTGAAAAACGCATAGAAGACAGCAGAGGCTCCATTGCTGCAAAGATCAAGGATCTTAAAAATAGTCATGAAGAATTAAGAAATGCTATAAATGAGGTGCAAAATAAAATGGAGGTGGCCACAGCACAGACTGAAGAGGCAGAAAGGAGAATAGGTGAATTAGATGATAAAATTATAGAAAAAGAGGAAGCCGAGAAAAAGAGACATAAATTGATCCAGGAGCACAAAAGGAGAATTTGGGAACTGAGTGATGTAATCAAATGGAACAATATCTGTATCATAGGAATTTCAGAAGACAAAGAGAGAAAGGGTTGAAGGGGTACTTGAACAAATCATAGCTAAGAACCTCCCCAACCTGGTGAAAGAAACAGACACTGAAATCCAAGAGGCACAGAGAACTCCCCTCAGATGTAACTTGAATCAATCTTCTGCATGACATATCATAGTGAAACTGGCAAAATAAAAGGATAAAGAGAGAATTCCGAAAGCAGATAGGGATAAATGGGCCTTAACATAAAAAAGGTAGACACATAAGGGACCTATCTACTGAAACTTGGCAGGCCAGAAAGGAATGGCAGGAAAACTTCAATGTGATGAACAGGAAAACTATGCAGCCAAGAATCTTTTATCCAGCAAGCCTGCATTCAGAATAGAAGGAGAGATAAAGGTTTTCCCAGACCAACAAAAACTGAAGGAAATCATCACCACTACACCAGCCCTACAAGAGATCCTAAGGGGGACTCTATGAGGGAAATGTTGCAAGGAACACAAGGTACCAGAGACATTACTACAAGCATGAATCCTAAACCCATATTTTTCAATTATAACACTGAATGTAAATGGACTAAACACTCCAATCAAAAGACACAGGGTATCAGAATGGATTAAAAAAAAAAAACAACAAGACCCCTCTATTTGCTGTCTACAAGAGACTCATTTTAGAGCTCAGGACACCTTCAGATTGAAAGTGAGGGGATGGAGAAATAGCTATCATGCTACTGGAAGTGCAAAGAAAGCTGGAGTAGCCATGCTTATATTGGACAAACTGGACTTTAAAGTAAAGGCAGTAACAAGAGATGAAGAAGGGCATTATATAATAATTACAAGGTCTATCCATCAGGAAGACCTAACAATTATAAATATCTATGTGCCGAATTCGTGAGACCCAAATATATAAAACAACTAATCACAAACATAAGCAACCTCACTGATAAGAATGTGCTAATTGCAGGGGACTTTAATACTCCACTTACAGCAATAGATAGATCAACTAGACAGAAAACACTAAAGAAACAATAGCCCTGAAAGACACATTGGACCAGATGGACTTGACAGACATATTTAGAACTCTATATCCCAAAGCTGTGGAATTCACTTTCTTCTTGAGTGCACATGGTACATTCTCCAAGACTGATCACATACTGGGTCACAAAGCAGCCCTCAATAAATATAAAAGAATTGAGATCATACCATGTGCACTTTCAGATCACAATGCTATGAAACTTGAAATCAATCAAAGAAAAATGTCTGGAAAACCTCTAAAAACATGGAGGTTAAAGAAACCAAAGAATAAATGGGTCAACCAGACTATTAGAGAAGAACTTTTAAAATCTGTGGAAACAAATGAAAATACAACAATCCAAACTCTTTGGGATGCAGCAAAGGCAGTCCTAAGAGAAAAATACATTGCAATCCAGGCCTATCACAAGAAACTAGAAAAAGCCCAAATACAAAATCTAACAGCACACCTAAAGAAACTAGAAGCAGAGCAGCAAGACCACCCCAAACCAAGCAGAAGAGAAATACTAAAGATCAAGGCAAAATAAACAATATAGAATAAAAAAAAAGTTGAACAGATCAATGAAACCAAGAGTTGGCTTAAAAAAAATTGATAAACCTATCGCCAGGCTTCTCAAAAAGAAAAGAGAGAGCACCTAAATAGATGAAATCAAATATGAGAATGGATTTATTACAACCAATCCCTCAGAAATACAAGCAATTATCAGGGAATACTATGAAAATTATATGCTAAAAAACTGGACAACCTAGAAGAAATGGACAAATTCGTACACACACACACACACACACACACACACACACTACCAAAACTTAAATGGGAAGAGATAGAAAATCTGAACAGACGTAAAACGAGTGAAAAAATGGAATCAATAATCAAAAATCTCCCAACAATAACAGCCCTGGACCAGATGGCTTGCCTGGGGAATTCTACCAGACATTTAAAACAGAGTTAATACCCATTCTTCTCAAGTTGTTCCAAAACAATAGAAATGGAAAGAAAACTTCCAGACTTATTCTATGAAGCCAGCATCACTTTGATTCCCAAACCAGACAGTGATCCAACAACAACAACAACAACAACAACAACAACAAAGAAAAAAGTAAAAAGAAAAGAAAACTACAGGTCAATATACTTGATAAATATGGATGCAAAAATCCTCAACAAGATACTAGCAAATCAAATTCAATAGCATACAAAAAGAATTATTCACCATGATCAAGTGGGATTCATTCCTGGGTTGCAGGGCTGGTTCAATATTCACAAATCAATCAACGTGATACATAACATTAACAAAAGAAAAGATAAGAACCATATGATCCTGTCAATAGATGCAGAAAAAGCATTTGACAAAATACAGCACCCTTTCTTAATAAAAACCCTCGAGAAAGTCAGGATAGAAGAAACTTACTTAAACATCATAAAAGCCATTTATGAAAAGCCCACAGCTAATATCATCCTCAATGGGGAAAAACTGAGAACTTTCCCCTGAGATCAGAAACACGACAGGGATGTCCACTCTCACTGTTTAACATAGTGCTGGAAGTCCTAGCGTCAGGCATCAGACAACAAAAGGAAATAAAAGGGATCAGAATTGGCAAAGATGAAGTCAAACTTTCACTTTTTGAAGACGGCATGATACTCTGCATGGAAAACCCGACAGACTCCACCAAAAGTCTGTTAGAACTGATCCATGATTCAGCAAAGTCACAGGGTACAAAATCAATCGTACAGAAATCGGTTGCATGTTTATACACCAATAATGAAGAAACAGAGAAATCAAGAAACTGATCCCATTCACAATTGCACAAAAAACCCACAAAATACCTAGGAATAAACCTAACCAAAGATGTAAAAGATCTATATGCTGAAAACTATAGAAAAACTTATGAAGGAAATTGAAGAGGACACAAAGAAATGGAAAAACATTCCATGCTCATGGATCAGAAGAATAAATATTGTTAAAATGTCATTACTACCCAAAGCAATCTACACATTCAATGGAATCCCAATCAAAATTGCACCAGCATTCTTCTCAAAGCTAGAACAAATTATCCTAAAATTTGTATGGAACCACAAAAGATCCCCAATAGCCAAAGTAATATTGAAGAAGAAAACCAAAACAGGAGGCATCACAATCCCAGACTTTAGCCTCTACTACAAAGCTGTCATCATCAAGACAGTATGGTATTGGCACAAAAATAGACACATAGACCAATGGAATCGAATAGAGAACCCAGAATTAGACCTACAAATGTATGGACAATTCATCTTTGACAGAACAGGAAAGTTTATCCAATGGAGAAAAGACAGCCTTTTTAACAGATGGTGCTGGGAGAAGTGGACAGCAACATGCAAAAGAATGAAACTAGACCATTTTCTTACACCATACACAAAACTAAACTCAAAATGGATGAAGGACCTGAACGTAAGACAGGAAACCATCAAAACCGTAGAGAAGAAAGCAGTAAACAACCTCCTTGACCTCAGCCACAGCAATTTCTTACTTGACACATCTCCAAAGGCAAGGGAATCAAAAGCAAACATGAACTATTAGGACCTCAGCAAGATAAAAATCTGCTCAGCAAAGGAATCAATAAAACTAATAGGCAACCAATGGAATGGGAAAAGATGGTTGCAAATGACATATCCGATAAAGGGCTAGTATCCAAAATCTATAAGGAACTCACCAAACTCCACACCCAAAAGACAGATAATCCAGTGAAGAAATGGGCAGAAGATATAAATAGATACTTTTCCAAAGAAGACATCCAGATGGCCAATAGACACATGAAACAATGCTCAGCATCCCTCCTCATCAGGGAAATACAAATCAAAACCACACTAAGCTACCACCCCATGCTAAAATGAACAAATCTGGAAACTATAGATGCTGGCGAGGATGTGGGGAAACAGGCACCCTCTTACACTGTTGGTGGGAATGTAAACTGTGGGAATGCAGCCCCTCTGGAAAACACCGTGGAGTTTCCTCAAAAAATTAACAATAGAACCCCCCTATGACCCAGCAATAGCACTGCTAGGAATTTACCCAAGGGATACAGGAGTGCTGATGCATAGGGGCACATGTACCCCAATGTTCATAGCAGCACTTTCTACAATAGCCAAATCATGGAAAGAGCCTAATTGTCCATCATCTGATGAATGGATCAAGAAGATGTGGTTTATTTATACTTTGGAATACTACATGGCAATGAGAAAGAATGAAATCTGGCCATATGTAGCAACATGGATGGAACTTGAAGGTATTATGCTAAGTGAAATAAGTCAGGCAGAGAAAGACAGATACCATATGTTTTCCCTCATATGTAGATCAGGAGAAATGTAACAGAAGATCATGAGGGAGGGGAAGGGGAAAAATAATTATGGAGAGGGAGAGAGGCAAACCATAAAAGACTCTTAAATACTGAGAACAAACTGAGAGATAATGGAGGGTGGGGGAGATGGGAAAATGGGTGACGGGCATTGAGGAGAGCACTTGGGATGAGCACTGGATATTACATGGAAACCAACTTGACAAGAAACTATACTTAAAATTATTTAAAAAAATAAAAAAATAAAAGGAATCTCGGGTTGCAGTACTTATATCAGACCAAATGGACTTTAAATACAAAGGCTGTAACAAGAGACAAAGGACGTTTTATAATAATAACGGGATAATCCAACAGGAAGATGAAATCCTTGTAAATATTTACACACCCAACATGAAAGCACCCAAATATTTAAAGCAATTAATAACAAACACAATGGAAGTACTTGAGAGTAATACAAAAATAGCAAGGGACTTTAACACTCTACTTACACCAACACATAGATCATTCATACAGAAAATCAACAAGGAAACAGTAGCTTTGAATGACACATTGGACCAGATGGATTTAACAGATATATTCAGAACATTTCATCTTAAAACAGAATACACATTCTTTTCAAGTGCACATAGAACATTTTCCAGAACTGATCATATATTATCCCACAAAATAAATCTCAACAAATTCAAAAGGTTCAAAGTCATTCCATATACCTTTCATGACCACAGTATTATGAAACTAGAAGTCAACCATAAGAAGAAATTTGGAAAGAGCACAAATACATGAGGTTAAATAAAAGGCTACTAAACAAAGAATGGATCAACCAAGAAATCAAAGGGGAAATTAAAAAGAAATACATGAGACAAATGAAAACAAAAGCACAATGGTCCAAAATCTTTTGGATGCAGCAAAAGCTGTTTTAAGAGGGAAGTTTATAACAATACAGGTCTACCTCAAGAAGCAAGACAAATCTCAAACAACATAACCTTATACTTAAGGAACTTAGAAAAATAACAAAATCCAAAACCAGTAGAGGAAAGGAAATAATAAAGATTAGAACAGAAATTAAAAAAAAAAAAAAGCAAACTAAAAAACCCCCTAATAGAACACATCAATGAAACCAGGAGCTTGTTCTTTGAAAATATAAAAATAAATGTAAACCTTAAGTCAGACTCATCAAAGAGAGAGAGAATTAAAATGAACAAAATCACAAATGAAAGAGGATAAAAAATGACTGACAGCACAGAAATACAAAAGATCCTAAGAGAATATTTTGAAAAATTATATGCCCACAAACTGGACAACCTAGAAAAAATGGATAAATTCCTAGAACAGATAACCTCCCAAAATTGAATCAGGAAGAAGTAAAAAAATTTGAACAGACTTATTACTAGCAATGAAATTGAATCAATAATCAAAAAACTCCCCCAAAACCAAAGTACAGGACCAGATGACTTCACAGGTGAGTTCTATCAAACACTTAAAGAAGATAACTATTTTTTCAAATTATTCCAAAAAATAGAAAACTTCCAAATTCATTGTAGGAGGACTGCATTAACCTGATACCAAAACTAGATAAAGACACTACAAAAAAAGAAAACTACAGGCTAATATCTCTGATGAACAAAGATACAAAGATCCTCAACAAAATATTAGCAAACTGAATCCAACAATACGTTAAAAAAAATCATTCACAATGATCAAGTGGGATTTATTCCTGGGATGCAAGGGTGGTTCAATATTCAGAAAATCAATCACTGTGATACAATCACATCAATAAGAGAATGGATAAAAACCATACAATTATTTCAATAGATGAATAAGAAGAATTTGCCAAAATACAACATTCATTCATCATAAAAACTCTTAATAAAGTGGGTTTTAGAGGGAACATACCCTAACATAATAAAAGCCATATAAGAAAAAAAAAAACCCACAGTTAACATTATATTCAATGGTGAAAACTGAGAGCTTTCCCCTTAAGATCAGGAATAAGAAAAGGATGTCCACTCTCATTACTTTTATTCAACATAGTCATAAAAGTCCTAACCACAGCAATCAGACAAGGAAAAGGAATTAAAGGTCTCCAAACTGGTAAGGAAGAAATTAAACTTTTACTATTTGCAGATGACATGATACTATATATAGAAAGCCTGAAAGAATCCACCAAAAAAACCTACTACAACTGATAAATGAATTCAGTAAAGTCACAAAATACACAAGTCAATGTACAGAAATCCGTTGCATCTCTATACACTAATAATGAAGCAACAGAAGGAGAAATTAATAAAATAATCCCATTCATAATTTCACCAAAAGTAATAAAACACCCAGGAATAAACTTAACCAAGGAAGTGAAAGACCTGTATTCTGCAAACTGTAACACATTCATGAAAGGAATTAAAGACACAAATGGAAAGATACTCCATGCTCAGGAACTGGAAGAGCAAATATCGTTAAAATGTCTACACTACTTAGAGCAATCTACATATTTAATGCAATCCCTATCAAAATGCCAATAGCATTTTTCACAGAGCTAGAATAATCCTAAAATTTATGTGACACCACAAAAACCCCCCAATAGCCTAAACAATCTGGAAAAGCAAAACAAAGCTGTAGGTATCACAATTCTAGATTTTAAGATATACTACAAACCTGTAATAATCAAAACAGTATGGTACTGAAAATAGACACATCAGTGGAACAGGTTAGAAAGCCCAGATTAGAAACTCACAATTATATAGTCAATTAATCTTGAACAAAAGAGGCAAGGATATGTAGTGTGGAAAGGACAGTCTCTTCAACAAATGGTGTTGGGAAAACTGGACAGCTACAGGCAAAAGAGTAAAATCAGATCACTTTCTCATGCCACACATAAAAAGAAACTCAAAATACATTAAAGACCTAAATATGAGACCTGAAACCATAAAAATCCTAGAAGAGAACACAGGTGGTAATTTCTCTCTCATCAGCTATAGCAATATTTTTCCAGATATGTTTCCTGAGGTAAGAGAAATTAAAGCCAAAACAAACTATTAGAACTACATCAAAATAAAAACTTCTGCACAGTGAATGAAACTATCAACAAAAGTAAAAGACAACCGACTTATTGGGATAAGATACTTGCAAATGACACATCTGATAGCAGGTCAGTATCCAAAATATATGAAGAACTTATATGACTCAACACCTAAAAAACAAACAAGCCAATTAAAAGTGGGCAGAAGACAATAACAGACTTTTCTCCAAAGAGGACATACAGATGGCCAACATACACATGAAAAGATGCTCATCATTCATCATCATGGAAATGAAAATCAAAATTGCAATGAGATACACCTCAGAACGGTCAGAATGGCAAAACAAAACAAAACAAACCTACCCCAAAACAACAAAAAACACCTCAAGAAACAAGTGTTGGCAAGGATGTGAAGGAAAAAAGAACCCTTACGTACCCTTGGTGGCATGTAGACTGCAATATGAATTCAACAGGAGTCTTTCCATCCTTTCCATAGTTGTACTTTAGACATTGTGTTTTAGTCCAAGCTTTGAGACCTAGATTGTTAGCAAGCAACCTAAGCTTTTGCTTAAACAAGCCGTTACACCTTTCAATGGATCCAGAGGCAGTTAGGTTGTAGGGTAAGTAGAAATTCCACATCATGCCTTCTTCCTTAGCACATTTTTTAAATGTTTACTTATTTTTGAGAAAAAGAGAGTGAGAGACAGATTGTGAGCGGGGGAGGGGCAAAGAGCATTTGAGACACAGAATCCGAAGCATGTTCCAGGCTCTGACCTGTGAGCACAGAGTCCAGTGCAGGGCTCACGCTATGAACTGTGAGATCATGACCTGAGCCAAAGCTGGACATTCAACCAACTGAGCCACCCAGGTGCCCCAGTAACAAACAATTTTAAAGATGTTTCTCTCACTGTAGGTTGTCAGTGTTGCAGTTAGGATTTGGTTGATGTGGGGAATACTCTTAGAACAGCAATAATCTCAGGGCAATGCCAGTCACTGAGATAACATACAACCCAACGAGAAGTCAAGTAGATATCACACATCCTAATGACTGTGATTCCTTGGGCAACTGTAAAATGAATATTGGCACTTAAAGGAGGAAGTATGACAGGCGTTACCACACTTTTGTGATTCTGCAATATCAGAAGGAAGAGAGAAGGCCGCAGAAAGCCCCTTTATAATAGAAGGAAAGCCTGTTCCTATGGCTGTGTTGTTGGAACAGAACCAAAATACCTTTATTACTACCAGATTGTGGATACACCTATGGTACAGGTATCTATGAACTGTGGCCCTCACACCTCCTTAACCAAGAGGAAACTGGACCAGAATAGTATGCTCGCAGCCAAACCTTATTCTACCTACTAGAGTCAAGGAAAAGGCAAGGAAGACAACATGATGGGATGTGTTAATGTAGCGAATCTGACAATAGAAGAAAAAAAAATGTTGTTTGTGGTCAATGGCAGATACAGGGACTATTAAAATGACCAGAGAAAGGGTGCCTGGGTGGCTCAGTTGGTTAAGCGTCCGACTTTGGCTCAGGTCATGATCTCGCGGTTCATGGGTTCAAGCCCTGTGTAGGGCTCTGTGCTGAGAGCCAGCTCAGAGCCTGGAGCCTGTTTTGGATTCTGTGTCTCCCTCTCTCTCTGACCCTCCTCTGCTCACACTGTCTCTCTCTCTCTCAGAATTAAATATAACATTAAAAAATTTTTTAAATGACCAGAGAAATATTTCACATAGAACCTCTTAAAATCTAATAAATGTAAGAAGTGTAAATCTAATAAATAAATGCAAATTATTTATTAGAAAACTTAAGTAAAGGGGCACCTGGGTGGCTTAGTCAGTTGAGGGTCCGATTTTGGGTCAAGTCATGATCTCATGTTCATGAGTTTGAGCCCTGTGCCAGGCTCTACGCTGACAGCAAGGAGCCTGCTTGGGTTCTCTCTCTCCCTCCCTCTCTGCTCCCCCCAACTTACATGTGTGCATGTTCTCTCTCAAAATAAATAAATAAAGTAAAAAAAAAAAGAAAAGAAAACTTAAGTAAAACCACACTTGGAAGATGAGACTAAACAAGTCAAAATAACCTGGCAGGAACTGAAAAGACAACAGAAACACACATTGCCTAAAATAATGGTAGCCTTGAATTCTGGTGTTATGGAATTGAACATGTAGTTGATAATGTTATGCAAGTCTGCACCCCCTGAAGCTTTATAAAAGTGATCTTTAGTTAGAAACCTATTTGTTAAGAAAGTTTAACAAGGTTTAAGAAGGTTATGTTTTGGTCATTTGGCAATAGGATACAGTACCATGCTCAAGTGTTCTTTGTTATACATATAATATGATATAATGTAATATAACAATATAACATAACATAATATTACTTAAAATGCTTTTTAAGCTATGGTGTAAAAGAATGTATGTCAAATAAAAATACTCCCAAAAGATGAATGAGTGTTTGTGATTAAGACTGTAAGTGATGTAGAATCACAAGGTGTAATGATATTTTTGTGAACTTAGATTTGTACTGGCCATAGGTCCTTAGTATTAATTAATGTGAGAAAGGTTTGAAATCATAGGGTGGATATTGCATATTGGCTTAATATGATTTCAAATCCACTTGTTTATGACAAAGATAATAAAAAAGTTGGTTAGAAAGTTGTTTTGATAGAAGAATGAAGGAAGTTGTGTCAGTCCATCTGTCCTCACCCATAAGAACTCGGTAGCTCAGTTCATAGGGGCCTTGCTGGGGGCTTATTAATAAAAACGTATGAAGAAGGAACCATGGCAGGGGGCCATGAGACTGCAAGTACACAGCATTTCTGAGGATAAGGAAAGACTGCTCGGTCCACACAAGGCTACACTTTCCTGATCTAAAAGAGCTCTCTGAAGACCATGGCGGCAATTAGCTCCTGCCTGATAAAGGTGACTCTTCTACCTGAAGTTGCCAGAGCTGTACAGTCACCCCTTGAAGATGATCATTTTGCATCTCAACACCAGCACTGTCACCCTTAGCAATGTGCTTGAGCAACATGAGACTTGTACTTTTGCAAGATGTATCAGGCAGTACTGCCAATAGCCTCTTCCTGTGACCTAACCTTGTCTGCCATTGTCCTTTTCCAGGTCCCTGGCTACCCTGACTCCAATGCTGGCATGAGCAGCTAGAACCCACCAAGCGCTCTTGAACAGCTGGGCCATCCAAGCCTGTGGATCTAGGATCCATCTCCAACCACCTGCATTGCCTCAATGGTGGAGGAAGCCCACCTTCCAAAGATCACTCTGATGCGACCAGCAACATAAGTGACAGTTTCCACAGGTACTTACTATTTTGGGTGATCCTGGGTTTCTGCAGCACTCGAGGTTCCTAGGAGTCTCTTTTTGGGGGGCACTTGGGCCAGCCTGCCCAATCCAGCCATGGTAAAGCAATCCAGATTTCCCCAGCTCTACCTTCAGTGGAAAAATGGGCATTTGTATAGGTTAAGGCTTGGAATTAGGCAGATGTCAGGTACCTCCAAGAGTCCCCCAAGTTTATGTCCCAGCCTTTCCCACATTGCCCCATTCCAGGCCCCTGGCTAGCTGGACCTCCAATGCTGGGCATGAGAGTTAGAACCCTACCAACTGTTCTTGGCCAGCTGTGACTCTCCAAGCCTATGGACCTAGGGTCCATCTCCAACCTTGCAGGACATTGCCCTGTTCCTTGTCCCTGGCCACCCTGACCTGCACCTCCCACGAATATGTTGTTCGTACTTTATCAGCCAGCCATTTGGTAGAGAGTGCCGACAGCCTAGTGGAACTTGGGCCATACCCATCCGTCCAAAAATTCTTAAGGTGGAGAGAGCTTTCTCCTTGCAAATCTTTTTCAGGCAGCAGGTGTAAGTTGTTGACAAACTGTCTCCATTTATACTGGTTGCCTGATGAGGTCCAAAGCTTCTCCAGCAATTAAGGTTCCCAGGTGTTTGTTATTGAAGGGTGCCCTGGCCATCCCACCTTGCCCCACCCTGGCATATGGTCCAATTAATCTTGGTTTGCCATCAGGGAATATGCCCATTTGTGTGGAATAAGATTTCAACTTAGGCAGATGCCAGGTAACCTCAAAAGAGTCCTTCTGTGACTGACTTTGATGCTTACTCTGTTTCAGTTTCCCGGCTACATTGTTCTGCATGGCCCGCACATGAGCAGCACATATCAGCCAGAAGCCAGCCATTTGCAGACCCAGGGCTCCATGCCTGTGGAACTCCAACCAGACACAAACCACCTGCATAGCCTCCACCACAGAAAGGCCTCACCTTCCAAATTCAATCTGAGCTGACAGCGATAAATGGGCAATAGTCACTTCCCATGTGGACCTGCTATCTGATAGGTCCAGGACTTCCCTAGAAACATGGACTCCCAGGCATCTCCTGATGGAAGATACCATGTCTTGTTTTCTATTCCTTGGAAAAGCAGTTGTTAAGCCCACACCACCTCCTTCAGGGGAAATATTCTATAATGGGTCCATTGTCCTTGCGATTAGGCTGATGTTTTTTACACTCAAGAGCCCATTCTTGTGCCCCACCCTCTCCTGACATCTGTGCTGTCCTAGGTCCCTAACTATCCTCATCTACATGGCCACGCATATACAGTATGACCCTTGGGCAGGCCACCAAGTGGCATATAGTCCAATTAATCTTGGTTTGCCACCAGGGAATATGCCCATTTGTGTGGAATAAGATTTCACAGAGGTAGGGCCCAACTCCCCACCCAAACCTGCACTCCCTCAAGGACAGAGAAAACCCAATCCTCAAAATTGCTCTGAGGCATCCACTGAATGGGCAACAGTCCATCCCATGTGAAACGACTGCCTGATAAGGTCCCAAGCTTCTGCTGTAATTAAGGCCCCTACATGTCTCTTAATGGAGGATACCCCAGCAGCCAGCCTGTTTGGCCAAGTCCTCACAAGGCAGTCCAGAATCCTCCAGCACTGTCTTCAGAGGGAATATGTACATCTGTGTAGTTTAGGGCTTGGAATTAAGCAGATGCCATGAACTCCCCAAAAGCCCATTCTCATAACCAAGAGTCTCCCAACACTTGCTCTGTTTTAGGTCTCTACCTAGGCTGACCCACATGGCTATGCATACTCAGTACCCACCTAGTTTGCCAGCTTTGGGCAGCCATGGGCCTCCAGGCCTGTGGAGAAACACCTGCATAGATATTAGGCTCAAAGAATCTTCAGATGGAGAATAGGCAGTGACAATCTGACAGTTTCCTGGTTTGTGGTTTGAATGTCTCTGGTAATCTTTTGCAGTGGCCCATAGAGCAGCAGGTGTGAAGATTATATATGAGCTGCTGTGGTGATTTTCTTAAAGTTTATATAAAGTCCTGCATATTTGGTATACAGAGCTTCAGGAAAAAGGGAAATTTTAGTTCTCAATGATTCCAAGTCAAAAGGATGGGAGAAAATTAGAAAAGTTATTTTGGAGAGTTGTAGTCATTCTATACAGGAAACTAGAATTTGGGATCTAGTCGAGTTTACAGGTAAGTAACAAAACCTCGAAGACAAAAGAACAATAATCTAATACTCACAAAGCTGCATTAGTGAGTCATAATTTTTCTCTCTGAAGTCACCCTATTTTAGAAATTGGTCAGATAAAGACTAATTTATAAAATAAGTTTAGTTTTAGTAAACTTGATCTGATTATTTGCATACATGCAGCAAGAATAGCAATTGGTCATACACACTTTTAAAAATCTTTGCTGGAACTTTTCATAGAGAAACTTTAACAACCTCTCAAGACTAAGAATCAATGGTCATCAGTCTTTACCTGCAATACCTATAGAGTTGTGTTCTTTCCCTTCTTTGTGGTCTTCAAAATATCCTCAGCTTCTTGCACCTACCAGAAAATGGGCTTCTTTACTGAGCTGGTAAGGCTTCTGGGAACTCTGTAAAGCAAGGTATCAGGCTGTTTTTCCAGGGGCTTTATTTGCCTCCAAAAAGTCAACCTGAGATCCTTAAAGCTGTCTGATCATATCTGAGTCCATGCATGTTTCTCTCAAATATGACATTCCAAAGCCTTGGTAATATAACTAGTGTTTCCAATTAATTGTGTCCTGTTGCAAGAAGAGCAGATTCTTACTGAATGTATGCAAATAAATATATTGCCATGAAAATATAAAGATACCGTTTCTGAATTCTGGAGGGATCAGGTAGGGAGAAAAAAGATAATTCTTTAAAAAATATATAAATGTTTCAATTTTGCTTAGAAAAGTATAATTTACCAAGCTACTGTAAATTAGTTTAAATTTTTTTCCCTCAAATCTGGAAAGATAAAACATGTAAGAAAATTAGTAATGTTTCAAATAAAAAGTCATAAAAATCATAATCATCCTCTTCAATTTATTTTGCCCCACGTAATTCTTATTTTGCCTGATCCTGTTTTTCCCATTAATTCTGGGAGTTTTTACCCACTTCAGTTTTGTGATACTCAAATTATGAGAAACCTGTATTTTTGTCTTTTCCACGAATCTCGTTGAAGATGAAACATTTCTGCAGGAACACCTGCGTAAAAGCATCCAAATAAAATATAACTGTAAATGATACAAGACTTAGTAATGGCTATGTTAAAGATCTGACTCAATTTCATTACAGTGCAATTGGTGAGGAAATTTGGTTATTTCTGTTATACAGACGATAATTAGATAATTAAAACAATAAGAAATAACATAACAGGACATGCCAGGTTCTTAGGAGTTTGATACACTTTCTAGAACACTTATTTCAACAAAATATATTTACACAAATATAATCAAAGAAGGTTTAGCACCACTTATTTGACCATGCTTCCCATGTGATTTAACATACCCAATAAGCCTAATTAGTTTAATATCTCTTTTTTATGAGGAGAACAAATCTTTTTAATTGTTCCAGGGACTCTTTATAAAACCTCAAAGTTATTTTGTTGTCAAAAGACTTCATTTTAGAATTTGATTTTGGAAAGTTTGTAAAAAAAAATCCAAAGTTTGAACATTTGATTAAATCTGGTCATAAATCATGATGAAACATTATCTAATTATTTATTTAACCAAAATGACAATAAAAGATTTCAAAGGCAAGTGTACAAGTTTACCTAATTGTGAGCAATACTTAGGTCTTTTAATACTAAGATGACTCAGTTTTCTAAAGTAATCAAAGACCTGATGGTAAGGATATCATGAAGCGTGAGAGATTATTTTGTTAAAACATAGTCTTTGTTTTCTAGGCAGATAATTTAAAAAGGTAAAAAAAAAAAAATTACAATCTCTTATCAAGAGCAGCCAGATAATCTAAGAACATGGTTCTCTTAACAAAGAGTAAGCCCAATTTTCATTTTGTACCAGTGCTTTTGAATATTAAAATTCTTTTACTTAAATTTATTCCAATCTTAGCCAGCTTGACCACCCATAAAATTCCTTTGCAAAGATTCCTTTTCTATAAATCTTTTACAAGTTTTTTTTTAAACCTAGATTTGTCCCATGTTTTTCCTCTTTTCTAGCCTCTTTTTAAGACAAAATTTCTTTCTTTTCCCTCAAGAAAAATGTATTTCCCATCCCTTCTTTTGCTGAAAACATACATCTTACTTTTTTTACATATGGAGAGTTTTCCTTCTTTCTAGTATCTTTAACCATAAATATTCACCAGAATTCTCAACCAGTAGAAACTTTAATGTCTAATGAAATCTAAGTGGTAATTGTGAACTGTTATACCTGCATTTTTATTTGTAAGTTTATGAAAATATTTTATAATTTCTAGAAATGTATATTTATAAACCTTTTAATAAAGCAAAAAACATGTTTATTAGCATGTTTTTTTTTTTTTTTTTTTTTTTTTTTTTTTTTTTTTTTTTTTTTTTTTTAGCTTTTTAGCTTCAGTTTCTCTGTAACAGGAAAACCCAAAGTGGATAAACCTCTACCCAATAATTAATGTTTCACTATTTTATCTTATTTGGAAATTATCTAGATAGTCAATAAATTTAACTTAAGTCCTCAATTTAGCCAAACTTTAAGGTTGCAGGTTATTAAAAATGATTTTGGAGCTATTCTTAAGGATGTAGAGCATAAAATATAGTTGTTGCTAAAAAGATTATCTACACAGACTTGCTAATCTGTGACACCAGGCAGGCACTACTATAATGGGACTTTTCCAGCACTAACAAGCAATGAGGGTTAGGATGACAGAGGTTCCTCATGGGCTGGGACTTCTTATAACAAACATGTCTGGCATGAGCCGCCATGTCTGGGACAAGAGAGTGCTGCTAGTAAGTGCACTTCTTATAACCCCAGTCAATTTGATCAAGCTGCACCTAGGTAACTGTGCCCTGTGGATGGTGAAGACCAGAGAATATTCTCCCTGATAATAAAGCCACGCTCTTAGGACAGAGAACGAGATGAAAGGAAAACCTCATCCAGATTTTACATAGAGGACCCACAGCAAAGTTTGTTTAAACAGACACTAGTCTCATGAGAACCTTGAACCCATCAGTCTGCAAGGCTGGCTGGAACACCAGGCTAATGAGGCCTCTGTCTGTGTTTCTTCCCTACGGCAGTTCCTTTTTATGACAAATGACACAAAAGACAAGAAAAACAGTGACCATCTCTCGGAAGAAATGAATCATTCAAAGCAAGAGTACCTTACCAAACTTACAAGGTTGCCAAGCCCAAGGAACCAGTTCCACAGATGCTTTCTCCTGATGACCTAAATTTAGAAAGAGAGAGAAAAAAGACTCTCCCCACTCTTCCTCCAAGAGATGCTGCAGGCAGAGAGTTGGCGGAGATGGGGGGGTGGGTATTGGCACAGTAGGGATTCCCACCTTCTTCTGGCTTTTCTCAGATGTCCC
Source organism: Hyaena hyaena (assembly GCF_003009895.1). Lineage (NCBI taxonomy): Eukaryota > Metazoa > Chordata > Mammalia > Carnivora > Hyaenidae > Hyaena > Hyaena hyaena. Next base: position 1,134,590 of record NW_024081238.1, on the reverse strand, counting down.
CGGGGCTCTCAGCCGCAGCAGGGTCCAGCCAGAGAAGTTTATTCTGCCAACTAAAGCAACTTTTGGGGAGGAAAAATATTTCTCCACCTTTCAAGGTTCTAGCTAGTCTAAGAATTAAGTTGACATGAGACAGATTAACAGGAAAAAAACCCCACAAATTTAATTAACTGTGGCCAGAGGTCCAATATTTAAATTGAGACCCAAGGAAATAATAAAGACAGGCAGCTTTTATACTTTTTAGATGAAGAAATAATAAATCTGTGAGAAATGGGTCATAGAAAAAGTAGAATTGACAGTAGAAAGTAACAAAACAACATTTGGGAGCTTGAATTAGTAAGGAATTCTAAACGGAATTTGGGCTGGAGCAGTAAATTACTATACATACACAGAGATAGGTATATATAGATAGGTATATATAGGTGTGTATAGAGATAGATTAGTATATATATAGGTATATATAGATAGGTATATATATCCATCTCTATACACACCTATATATATATAAACCTTGAATTACCTGTCTGCTAAGGAAGGTCATCAAAATGACAAGACTACTGATTGATCTATAAGCTAGACTGGGCTCTTAGAGGCTCCTCATCCCATCTTCTGTCCTTGGAATGTGGGTTACATTTGCCTTTCCTGTTCCCAGAGGCTGCTCCAAGACACAGCCTTGAGATAGTGATGTGGTGTTAAGACCTGTGCTGCTTACGTGACTGAACCCAACTAAGGCCTCCTTATAAACGTTTAAGATTGGCGGGCAGGCGGGAGGATCCTTTCCTCTTGTCACTACCCAGGACAAGCTTCATATGTAAGTTTTCTTCGCTTATTAAAACTGCCACCTACCTACCTAGTGTTGCCTGCTTCTTTCTAAGATCTCCATCTGTCCTCTGCATGTGGCGGCTGGTTTCAAAATTATACCTGAGAAGTTCTTAGGAGAGTTGCAAACCAACACGGCCTTGGATGATGAGTGTCTCTTTGCTTTCTGGTCCAGGAGGGTATGACTGACATGGATGATTTATTTCCTGCTTTCAGGAGACAAAGGGGAACCTGGGTGTCCTTATTTCATGGGCTGTTTCTTAAGTAACTTTAATTCAAAATAATGGGGCACCTGGGTGGCTTAGTCGGTTAGGCGTCCGACTTTCGCTTAGGTCATGATCTCGCGGTTCGTGGGTTCGAGCCCTGCGTCGGGCTCTGTGCTGGCTGCCAGCTCGGAGCCTGGAGCCTGTTTCAGTCTGTGACTCCCTCTCTCTCTGACCCTCCCCTGCTCACGCTGTCTCTCTCTCTCTCCTAGAAATAAAACATTAAAAAAATTTAAAAAAAAAAAGCAAAATAATAAGTATGCCAACGTGGCATATTTTGGGGCAGCCTGCTCTTCGTCCCCATATGTACATTAGTGTAGGTTGGGACTTGGAAAAAGGCAGATGCTGTGGTCCCCCCAGCAAACCACTCAGGGGACCTAGAGTCTCCGGCCATGGCCCACTTCAGGTCTCTGCTTTCCCAGACCTGCGTGGCCCATACATGGGCAGTATGCACCCCATCAGCCATCCTTGGTTGCCTGGATACCCCAGTTCTATGGAGCTCAGATGAGTCCCCAGCCAAACGCATAGCCTCCGGTGCAGAGGGAGTCCAATCTCCCCAACATCATTGGGAAATAACAGCTTTAAACTTGCAGCACTCAGTCCCCATTTGGACTGGCTGATGGCAGGGGTCCTGAGTTTACCAGTAACCAAGGCTCCCCGATGTCTGTTAGTGATGAATAACCCCGACCGACCCCCTGGATCCAGCCCTGGCGAGACAGTCCAGACTCCTCCAACTCTGCCCTCAGGGGGAATATGCACATTTGTAGAGATCAATGCTTGGGATTAGGTAGATGCCAATCGGTATCCCCAAGAGCCCTGTCCTGTGACCCAGCCTTGCCCAACACTGCCCTGCTTGTGGGTGCCTGGCTACCCAGACTTGTGAGGCTTGCATGTGTGCAGTGAGAACCTATAAACCATCTTTGAAAAGATGGACCCTCCAAAACTTGGAAACTCTGGCCACAGGTATAACCTCCAGCGTAGAGGGAAGTCCACCTTCCAGAAATCCCTCTGAGGTGGCAGGTGCAAATGGGCAACAATCTCCATGTGGATTTGCTGTTTGCTGGCTTTGGGGCTTCTTTAGGAACCTGGATTCCTATGTGCCTCCTAATGAGGATACTGTTTCCTGCCCACGTGGCCCCTGCCTGGCCAGGCACGTAAATACATCCAGCTCTCTCTTTAGGGGGAATATTCCACAAAGGGTAGTTTGGCCTTGCAATCTGGCTGCCATTTTGCACTGCTAAGGCCCCACTCCTATGACCCAGCCTCTTGCAACACTTGCCTCTTTCAAGGACGTGGCTGGCCTGACTGGGGCAGTTTGCACAAACCATATATAGCCGGTCAGCTGCCCTTGGTAGCCAGGCCCCTACAGGGCTGTGGAGCTAGGGCCAAAACAGTACAACCTTGGGGTGCCTGCGTTTTTCAGTAGGGTGGGCGTCTGACTTTGGCTCAGATCATGATCTCGAAGTTCATGAGTTCAAGGCTCATATCGGGCTCTGTGCTGACAGCTCAGAGCCTGGAGCCTGCTTCAAATTCTGTTTCTTCCTCTCTCTCTCTCTGCCCCTCCCCTGTGCTCGCTCTCTCACTCTCTCAGAAATAAACATAAAAAAAAACCCAAACAAACAGTACCACCTTGCCTCAAGGGTAGAGAGTGCCCACCCCTCTAGACATCATTCTGAGGCATCAGCTGAAGTTGGTGACAGTCAGTCTCTCTGTCTGCTGGGGTCCCAGACTTCAGCTGTGATCAAGGCTCCTGGTGAAACTCTGGCCTGGTCCCAAACACCTGCATAGCCTCAGAGGTGGAGGGATCACACCTTCTGAATACAGTCCTGAACCAACAGTTACAAATGGGTCTTTATGTGGGCTTTCTGCCTAATGGGGTACAGGGATCCCTAGGAACCAGGATTTCTAGGTGTCTCCAAATGAAGGATATCCCATCCTACAAAACCGGCCTCTCCCTGAAAGGCAACTTAAAAAACCTCCAACTCTGCCCATGGGGGGACATATTCCACCGTAAGTAGTAGGTATCATCCATTAGGCTGACGCCTTATATCCCTGCCACCCCCTCCTGTGACCCAGCCTTACTGGACATTGCCCTTTACCAGGTTCCTGACTACCCTGCCTTGGGGGACCCATGCAAGTCCTCTCCCTGACAGCTCACCCCTTGACTGCTGGGCCCTGCAGGTCTGTCCAGCTCAGCCAGCCCCAAACCACCTGCTAATCTAAAGGTGGACAGAACCCACCTTCCAAAAATCTTTCTATGGCTTCACCTTAAACTGGGAGGACCCCAACCACCCAAAAGGCCTCGGGGTGGAGGGAGTCCACATCTGGAAACTCTTCCTGAGTCAGATTTAAACTGACAGTCAGTCCCCATTTGGACCCCGGGTCCCTACTGCTGGAAGGCAACCTGACCATCCTGTGCTCCCCCGACCCTGGCAAAGCAGTTCTGATTCAGGGGAGATATGTTTTCTGTGTGAAAGGTGAAAGCTTGCAGTTAGGCAGATGCCCCACAGAGCCCCTTCTTGTGAACTGGCCTTGTCTGACACGGACCTGTTTTGGGACCCTGGTCCTGCCTCCTCTACTACATCCACCCACGTGCTCTCCCCATTCTGTTGGGGCTGCTGGGGGCACCCAAGGCCTGTGAAACTCTGGTGGGACCCCAACCAACTGAATGGCCTTAGGGCTTAGAAAGCCCACGCCCTGAAAATATGTTGGAAGTTTGATTTTAAACTGGGAGCTTTGATCCCCAGTTGGACCTGGGGCTGCCTGATGGCGTCCCCGGGCTCCTCGAGCAGTCCGGCGACCAGGGGCCTCAGATTGGAGGGTGTCCTGCATACCCCTGCCCTGGCAAGGCAGCCCAGATTCCTGTGGCTCTGCCCTGGGGAGTGGGGGTAGGTGGGAGTATGAGTACTGTGAAGGTCAGGGTCAGGATTGAGCAGATGCCTTGTGCCCCCCCAACAGCTCACTGTTGTGACCAGGCTTCTCCTGACTCCTTCCGTGGTACAGCTCCCTGGCTCCCCTGACCCGTGCGGCACACGCATACACAGCAGGAACCCACCCACCAGCCAGCCTTGGGCAGCAGTGCCCTCCAGGCCTGTCCACAGTCACCTGTACGGCTCCCTGGGTTGAGGGAGTCCACCTCTGAACAGCTGAGGCAGTTTAAAGCAAGTGATAGTCCTTGTATGATGGGGCCCTGGCTTCTACAGCAACGAAGGCCCTCAGGTGTGTCATATTGGAGGGTCCCCTGGCCGGTCTGCTGGGCCGCCGGCTAAGAGGGCAGCGAGGTTTCCTCCAGCTCTTCCTTGAAGGGGAATAGGCACAAGTGTGTAGAAGGCCTGAAATGAGGCCCGTGCCTGGTAACCCAACTGGCTTGCCTCTGGGACCCGGCCTCTACCAACGGCTGCCCTTTCCTAGTCCCTGGCTCCCCTGACCTGCACAGCTTGCACATGACCAAGTTGTGCCCCTTCAGCCCTCCAAGGGCATCCAGGGCCCTCTGCGTGTGTGGATAGCCTGGAGAGCCTGGAGAGCCACTTGCATAGCCTGGGGCTCAACAGCCCACCCCTCACCCCACATCTTTGTGAGGTGGCTGCTTTAAACCGGCAACAGTCCAGTCTATGTGGACCAGCTACCTAGTGGGGGGCCGGACTTACCAGTGATCTGGGCTCTCGGATGTCTCAGTGTGGGCCACCCCAGCAGCCTGGCAGTCCCTGTCCCCACCAGTTAGTCCACACACCTCCAGCTTTACCTTCAGGGAGAATATGAGCATTTGTGTGGATTGGGGCTCGGAATGAGGCAGATGCCTTACACCCCCTGTCAGCCTGCTCCTGGGACCAGGCTTCTCCAGGCACATTACCTGTAACAGGTCCCTAGCTCTTCTGACCTTTGCGGCACACGCATGCGTAGGTAGGCACTTGTCAGCCAGCCTTGGGCAGCCGGGCTCCTTCAGGCCTGTGGAGTTCTTTCCTGTTCCCAAACGCCTGCATAGCCATTTGAGCATATGGAGCCCACCTCCGAAAATCTTTCTGAGGAAGCAGCTTTAAAATGGTGATAGTCCAAATTTTGACCGGCTTCTACAGCAATCAAGGCTCCTACGTGTGTCTTAATGAAGGAAACCCCAGCCAGTCTGCTGAGCCAGATGATGGCAAGGCAGGGCCATTCCCTCTGCCTTCAGAGGGAATATGTGCATTTTTGCAGGATGAGGCTTGGAAGGAAGTAAATACCAAGCACCCCTAAGAGCTCGCTAACGTGATCAGGCCTCTCCCTCGCCACGCCGCAAGCAGCCGCGCAGCCCGCACATGCGCATTCCTCACCTCGTCCTCCGGCGTTGGCCTGCAGAGGGCACTCCAGGCTCGCGCAGCCGCGGAGGGCACTCAACCACCTGAACGTAATCCGAGAGGAAGGAGCCCGCACCGGTGAAGTCCTTGAGGTTCCACTTGAAACAAGACTGTTAGTCCCCATTTGGACTGCCTGCCTGATGGGGTTCTGGGCTTACCAGTAATCAAGTCTCCCCTGTGTCTCTCAGTGGAGGATACGCTGACCAGGCCGTGCGGACTCCTGCAGATTGACCTGCGGGAAGACTATGCAGTGTGTAGGGAAGGGCTTAGAATTGGGCAGCTGCCTTGCCCTCAGTAGCGCCCGCTCCTGTGCCCGCCTCTCCCTGTAGCTGCTCCGTTGCAGGTTTCTGGCTTTCCTGACCTGCACCGTCGAGGGTGGGCAGTCCTGTCTTCGTCTGGACTGGCTGCCTGTACCCCTCACGCCAGTTGGGTTTAGGCCAGTCCCCCAAACCTTCATAGCTTTCAAGTTGGGGACTGTCCCATCCCCCCAAGTCATTTCGAGACAGCGGCTTTAACTGGCATCAGTCAGTTCCCACTTGGACCGGCTGCCTGAAGTGGTCCCGGGCTTCCCCAGCAAACAAGGCTCCCAGGTGTCCCTCCTCCATGGATCCCAGGGTAGCCCTCCTGGCCCATCCCTGACCAGGTAGTTGAGGAGCTTCAAGCTCTGCATTTATGCGGGATATTTTATATGCAGCAGTCACAGGTTTCAAGTACATAAATGCCCGGTCTCCAGGAGCCCCTTAAGAGACCAAGCCTCTCAGTATCCTTGTGCCTTTATGGGGCCCTTGTGTCCTGAACTGCCCTGCACGTTAGTGTGCAGTTTGTCCCCTTCAGCCAAGCCTGTGTAGCTGGAGCCCGTCCCACATGACCTGCATAGGCCAGTGGGGAGGAATCCCACCCCTGAAAATCACTGTGAGGCAAAAGCTGCACATTGGCAACAGTCACTCCTTATCTGGACTTGCTGTCTGAAGAGGTTCTGGATTTTTCCAGCAACTGAGTCTTCCAGGCTTCTCTTATTAGCTGATACCCTGGCCAGTCTGCCTGGCTGGCTCTGCCTTGACAAGGCAGGTCAGTAACCTCCAATCCTGCCTTCTGGGGGAATATGTGCATTTGTGTAGATTAATGAAAAGAGGCCGATGCTTTGTCTCCCCAAGATCCTGGTCCTGTGACCCAGCTTCTAAAGACTAGCGATCTGGTTTGCGGTTTTGGTTTCCCTGAACTACATTACACAAGTGTAGTTCACACCCAGTCAGCCGGCCTGAGGCAGCTTGGGCCTCAGGCTTGTAGAGCTGGGGCCTGTCCCTAACAGGCTCTAGTATTGAGGGGACCCACACCCCAAATCACCCTGAGGCAGCAGCTACACATTAGTAACAGTGAGTCCCCATTTGGACTTGCCTGATGGGGTCCTCGGCTTTTCAGCTACCATGGCGTCCAGATAGGCTTTCTCAGAGGGTCCCACCCAGTCTGCCTGGCCACACCCTTGCCAAGCAAGCCAGTATTCTCAAGCTCTGCCATCATGGAATGTGGGTGTTTGTGTAGGTTCGGTCTCGGAAGCGGGCATAGGCCCTGGTCTCCCAAGGTCCTGCTCCTGTGACCTGGTCATTCCTGTCCCTTGCTCTGGCCTTCCCGATCCAAGTCCCCGACTGCCCCGAACTGTTCTGCATGTGCATGTACATTATACTTCCCTTTCCCAGATCGTGAGGTTCCTGTGCCAGGCCTCAGCAACCCACATAGCCTGTAGGGTGGAGGGATCCCCCTCCCCACATCTCTATGAGGATGCAGTGTATTGCTGCCGCATGGGGTCCCGGAGTTTGCCTACAACCAGCACCCTCACATGTTTCTTGTTAGAGTATTTAGGCTCTCCTTCCCGCTGCCCACCCCCACCCCAAGATCAAGATAGAGTTGCCTTGATCTCTTCCTTCGGGGGGAATATTCCCCATTTACTAGGGCTTGCAGTTAGGTGTATGTCTTGTCCCCTAAGAGCTGCTCCTTTGGACGGGCCTCTCCAGACTTAGGCTCTGTTCCAGATCTCTGGCCACCCTGAGTGCCTTGCAGGAGATGTGCATCCATACCTCTTGAGATGCAGTAGGCAGTGTGGACCCTCCCCGGCCTGTGTAACTAGGGCTCAGACCCAACCACCTACATTGAATCTCGTGTTGATGGAGCTCACACCTGGAAGACTGTTCTGAGGCAGCACTTCACATTTGGTCTCATTCATTAGGTCCCATTTGGACTTGCTGCCTCCCATGAACCAGGGCTCCCAGGTGTCTCTCATGGTAGTTCTCCCTCAACCCCGTCCCACCCAGTGAGGTTTTAAGTGCCAAGATATGTGTATTCAGAGGGAGAAGGTCCTTTGTGCAGTGCAGGCTTGAACGCTGGGAGATGCCTGTTTTCCCACAAGAGTCCATGACCGTGGAGCTACAGCACTATATACCCTGAGTTGGAAAGTAGCAGGAAGCTCCCTAAACTGTCCTTCACTGCATACCCAGCAAACAAATCTCTTGAACTCACGTTCTGTGAATATCTGAATAACTCCAGTAACAAGGAATTTATTCACATCATGAATTTTATTCCATTTTTTGAATATAATTGGTAGCAACTTTTTCCCCATTTGCAGCTGCACAGTATCTAATTCCTCATCCAGAAGAAACCTAGTAGTGGCTTTCAATTCCTGCCAATTTTAATCAACAGGCATGAATGAACTGGGGCGGTACCCAGCAGGAATCTATAACTTCATCCAGATTCATCAGGAAGAAGGACGGTTCAATGGCTTTATCAGTTAGGTATTCTGGAAGGGAGAGTGACAACATATAGGATATATATTTTCATTTCAAACTGAGACATTTGAAGCCAATAGCTTGAAACAGCTCTATTGCCTGTGTGTTAGGTGGTTCCCAAATAAACACCTAGTATATGCAAGAATCTGAATAAATGACTTATCAGTGGATTCAAGATACTGTTTCTAGCCACTCCCCCAACCCCAGCTCTCAAATAATTTTTCCTTAGATATTCTAGACAATGTTTACCCTAAAACCATGATGTCATACTTCTTTTCCACTGCACTATTGGTTTATTGGATTTCAGTATAGGGTTCTCCATTCATGCCCATTAAATTTCATCTGATTAGATTTAACTTGTTGCAACATCTAAAGAAAATTACTTGTCAAAATATTCTAAGGTTTTAGAGTTCAAAAACTTAATACAGGTCTGTGGATTGATGCCAAAACAAATCTTAAAGTGTTAGTAAGATGTATTGAAGGATACAGAATCCACAAGGAAGTATTACCTTTGTTCTAGTAATCACTTGTCCCTAAATCCTATTTGAAATTCTACTTCTCTTTTAGGAATTAATTTAAATGCCAATTCTCCATGAATGTTTCCCTAATTAACCATTAAAAATTTTTTTTTTGACATTCATTCAGTTTTGAGAGACAGAGACAGAGATAGAGTGTGACTAAGAGAGGAGCAGAGAAAGAAGGAGACACAGAATCCGAAGCAGGCTCCAGGCTCTGAGCTGTTAGCACAGAGCCCGACGTGGGGCTTGAACTCACAGACTGCGAGATCATGCCCTGAGCTGAAGTCGGATGCTCAACAGACTGAGCCATTCAGGCACCCCCTTAATTAATCCGTTTTTAATGAATCACCCTCACAGCAATTTGTATAACATAATTTTTGGCATTTGTCATCTTACAGGTGTTTTTTTTCTTTCTTTTACTAGTTTGTAACCTCTGAATGTCTTATGCATTTTGGTATCTGCCTTAGGTCAAGTTCTCTAGAAAAAGAGACTAAAATGAAGGTTCTTCCGTAAGTAATGTGTTATTTTAAATTTACTTTTTATGTTTTTAAATGTTTATTTTGTATTTAGTTTGAGAAAGCTTGTGTGCAAGAGTGGGGAAGGGGCAGAGAGCGAGGGAGAGAGAGAGAATCCCAAGCAGGCTCAGGGCTGGAACTCACAAACTGTGAAATCATGACCTGAGCCAAAATCAAGAGTTGAACGCTGACCCAACTGAGCCACCTAGGTGCCCCGTATGAGTAATATGTTGAAGGAGTACTCTTTGATGAACAACAAAGGAGAGAAGCTAGACAAAAAGTGGGTTTAACTGCACTCTTACCTCAGCCTCATCCCTGAGAGAACTTTGGGCAGGAAAAGCATCAACCAGCCCATCCTGAGGTAAGGCAGCCTTTTGTGGCCCCACATTACTTAGACACTGGTTGCAGTCTTGCTCTAGGAGGAAGTTCTACCAGCACCAGCATAGCTCCTCAGCGGAAGGCAATTCTCAGAAGAAGTCTGCAGCTATGGGCTTTTAGAAGTCAATACTCATAGCAACGGAAGGAAGGGTGCGCCAACCAGGCAAAGGGGATCTGGCCAACCACCAATAGAGCCTGCTATAGTCTCTCTCCAGAACCAAGCGTGGTGTCTTACACATATTGGGACATAATAAATGTCTACTGATTTGCACTGTTCAAAGTGTTCCACCAAAAGAACAACTTTTCTATTCAACAAAACTTTTCTTACTATTGCCTATTTTGCTTTAATGTTTATGCAGCCAATGGTGGCACTAATTGGATTTATCATTTGGTAGTAAAGTAATGGAAGGAATACAGAAAATCATTAGGATGTCATAAAACTCTATTCCTTAAAATATTCAGTGAAAGCAATTTTATAGGATTTTTAGCCTATCATTTATTTTGCTGGCTTTTATTCAATATAGAAAAGTTAAAAGAAAATGTGGATATGAAAAGGGATCCACTCATGTAAAACCTCCTTAATTATTTGAGAATCTTCCGAGAGCCTACTGACAAAGCTTTAAGAAGCTAGCGACACCTAGGTGTCTCAGTTGGTTGAGTGTCTGACTCCTGAGTTTGGCTCCGGTCATGATCCTAGCATTGTGGGATCAAGCCCTGACTCTGGCTTCACACTGAGCATGCCACCTACTGGAAGTTCGCTATCCCTCTGCACCTCCACTCCCCACCCCTGCTTACACACACACTCTCTCTCTCTCAAATTAAAACAAAACAAAAAAAAAACAGAACAATGTCAAGCTTATGGAAAAGTTGCAGGTAGAATTTGAAGAGAATATTATTTTCTTTTGTGAGTCATTTGAAAGTAACTTGCCAAATAATATCTTATCACCCTGAGAATTTTAATGTGCATTTACTACAAGTAAGGATAATCTGCTATATAATTACAATATAAAAATCAAAACCAGGATATTAACAACAATAGTCCCGAAGACATCCTTTGTAACAGTAAGAATCCAGGTCAGAATCACACATTGTCTTCAACTGTCAGTCATGTCTCTAGTTTTCTTCAGTTCAGAACTATTCTTTAGTCTTTCCTTGATTTTCCTGACCTTAATAATAATTTTGACTATTATAGGCAATTGTGCTCAGAATTTCCCTTGGCTTGGGCTTGCCTGATACTTACTTGTGAACAGATTCAGGTGATGCCTCTTTGTGGGACTAACACAGGAGAATGCTACATCCTTCCTGTTGCTTCCTGTCAGGTGAGCAAGGTTTCAATCTGCCCAATTGCTGAGGATAATTTTGATTATTCTGCCAGGTTTTTCCACTGTAAAGTTACTCCCCCACTTTGTAATAAATAAGCATTTTATAAAAAGGCAGGCTTTGAGATGATTTATTGTTTAACTATCCACATATTGATTCATCAAGATACAGTAATGGTTTCCTATATTATTCAACTGGATTATGATCTGTTGCATAGCCAACAGGTTATGATCTGTTAGTATCATTATTTATTTTAATGCTCAATTTTCCCAAAGAGAACTAGTGGGTATCCCTTCAAGCTGGATTCTGTGACTTTTTGACATGTCCCTACTATTTATTCCTAGAGCACTTCCTTGCTTTCTGGCAAAATAAAATGGCCTAAGATTATTTTATGCTTTACTTGTCCCAGCCCTGAAATCTGCCACTTCTCTAAAAAGCCTAGGTTCCTTTTTGTAAGTAATGGGACTTAAAGGCCAAAATTGAGTGATGTCACCAAGACGACAACACAGGATGCTCCTGACTTTTCTTCCCCTCACAAGGACAACTAACAATTATTCAAGAACAAGACACCACTGAGAACCCTAGAACATAGGAGTAGAGCTAAAGTACCACCCCTCCCCCTGCATCACAGAGACCAAGACAGATTGCATTAGAAGGGTTAGGGAGGCAGCTACACATTGACTGAATTGCCTCTCCCACAGACCAGTGCAGTCTATGCAGAGAGTTCTTTCCTGAACCTCTCTGGTTCCTTCAGTGGGAGAAGAAAACCTAGGGAGACAACCAGCCACAGTTCTCCTCCCCCTCCCCACCAACCTCTAGAAGTGTGAGTTGCTTTGCAGAAGTCCCTACGCTGATGTCACCCCACAGGGATTACAGGGGAATCTGAGGGGCCAAGAAAGGATAGAATGACATATTCAAATATTAAAAGAGAATAACTGTCAACCAAGAGTTCTATACCCAGTGAAGCTGTCTTTCAGAAACAAAAGAGGGATACAGACTTTCCCAAACAAAAGCTGAGGGAGTTTATTACCACCGTACCTGCCTTACAAGAAGTGCTGAAGGGAGTTGTTAGGGTAGAAGGAAAAGGATGCTAATTAACATCATAAAAACATTTTTTAAAAAAGTATAAATCTCACTGGAAATGGTAAATATATAGTCATAGTTAGATGGTACAAAATGGTAATAGTGGGGCATAATTCACTTAAGACTTTAGTTGTTTGTAAGTTAAAAAAAATAATAGTAGTAAAATTAACCATTACTACAACATAATATAAAAAAACATGTGAATTGTAACAAAAATAACCTAAAATGTGAGGAGAGGAGAAGTGAAAGTGTAAAGTTTGTGAATTTATTGAAGTGAAGTTGTATCAGTTTAAATTAGGGTGTTATCAGTTTACAGTATTTTATAGAAGTCTCATGATAACCACAAAGGAGACTCCTATAGTAACTGCACACATACAGAACCACAAATAACAAGTACACCAATACCAAAGACATCAAAACACAAAAAAAGGTGGCAGGACAAGAAACAAGGAGCAATGGATCTATAAAAAAACCAGAAAATAATTACTAAAATGGCAATAGTAAGTCCTTAACTATCAATAGTAACTTTAAACATAAACTGATTAAATTCTCCAATAAAAAATCAGAGTGGTTGAATGAATTTTTAAAAATCCAATAATATGCTGACTATAAGAAACTCACATTAGCCTTAAAGATCAAGACAGACTGAGAGTAAACAGATGGAAAAAGAAACCTCAAGCAAATGGTAACAACAACTTTAAAAAGGTAAGAAGGGACAAGATGATTATATAATGATATAAGGGTCAATATATCAAAAAGACATAACAACTGTGAACATTTATGCAACCAACATTGGAGCACTTAAATATATAAAGCAAAAACTAACAGAGTTAAAAGAAGAAATAAACAGTAATACAATATAGTTGGAGATTTTAATACCCTACTCTCAATAATGGATAGATCACCCAGACAGAGAATTGATAAGGAAACAGCAGATTTGAATAACAATATGGACCAAATGGACCTAACAGACATATACAGGACGTTCTATCCAATGACAGCAAAATATACAATCTTCTCAAGTGCACATGGAACATTTTATAGGATAGACCATATGTTAGGCCATAAAACAAGTCTTTGCAAATTCAAGAAGACTGAAATCATCCCAGGTATCTTCTCTAACTACAATGGCATGAAACTAGAAATCAACAATTAGAAGAAAACTAGAAATGCATGAACACATGGAAATTAAACAACATTCGACTGAAACCAATGGATCCAAGATGTAATTAAAAGGAGGTGAGGGGGGAAATGATTGAGACAAATAAAAATGGAAACAACATACCAGAATTTTTGAGATGCAGCAAAAGCAGTTCTAAGAGGGAAGTTTATAGCAATAAACACAGTAAGAAATAAAAGATCTCAAATAAACAACCTAACTCTACTCCTTAAGGAACTAGAAAAAGAACAGCAAACTGAACCCAAAGTTAGTAGAAGAAAGGAAATAATAAAAATTAGAACAGACATAAATAAATACAAAACAGAAAACAATTGAAAAGATTAAGTTGGTTCTTTGAAGATAAACAAAATTGTCAAAACTTTTAGCTAGACTAACCAAGGAAAAAAGGACCCAAATCACCAAAATTATAAATGAAAAAGGAGACATTACAAATGATAACATAGAAATTCAAAAGATCATAAGAGGCTACTATGAACAACTATATGCCAACAAGCTGGACGCCCTAGAAAAAGTGGAAAAATTCTTAGAAACATACAACTTACTAAGACCGAATCAGGAAGAAATAGAAAATCTGAATAGACCAATTACTAACAAGGAAATAGAGTCAGTAATCCAAAATCTCCCAAAGAAGAAAAGCCTAGGAGCAGATGGTGTCACTGGTGAATTTTACCAAACATCAAAGAAGGATTAACACCAATCCTTCTCAAACTCTTACAAAAAAACCAAAGAGGAGGGAACACTCCCAAACTCTTTTTATGGGGCCAGCACTATCTTGATACCAAACCAGAAAAAAAAAAAACCACTAGTAGAAAAGAAAACTATAGGCTGATAAAAAAAAAAAAAAATATCCTGCTGAATATAAATACAAAAGTTCTCAATAAAATCCTAGCAAACTGAACTTAACATCACATGCAAAGGATCATTCACCATGATCAAGTGGGATTTATCCCTGGGATGCAAAGATGGTTGACTATATGCAAATCAACCAATGTGACACATCACATTAATAGAATGCAAGAAAAGAATCATATGATCATCTCTATAGACACAGAAGAAGCATTTGACAAACTGAACATTCATTCATGTTAAAAATTCTTAGCAAATTAGGCATAGAAGGAACATATGTTAGCATAGTAAAGGCAATATATGACAAACTCACAGCTAACATACTCAGTGGTTAAAGGCTGAAAGCTTTTCCTCTAAGATCAGGAACAAGACAAGTGTGCCTATTCTCACTACTGCCATGCAATATAGTACTAGAACAAATTAGTGCCCAGTACACACCATCAGGCATGCTGCAGGATCTGCAGACACAGCAGTGGACAAAAGTGACAAAAGTCTCTGCCCTCAAGGACCTTAAATTCCAGTGGAGATGACTGACAATGAACAAGACAGATGAGTCTCCTTACTATGTTAGTTTCTCCTTAGGTTTACACCAACCCTGAACAGTTCAATGAGAACCAAAACCAGAGTCATGGCATACAGACTGTCCCTAAGCCAAGTCTTACAGATACAGCCCGTGCTACTCTTCTGGATTTTTCTCTGAGGTCACCTGTTCTCTGGTGGGCAAACAGTCCAAGATAATCTCAGCAAACTAAAACGTTAAACTACGAAGAAGTTACATTTTTTGTCCTACTTACTGAATACATAGGTACCATTTGTTCAACAAATTACACATGCTTTCTCCTTTAAGAAAAATAACCATGATTTACAATGATACGTTTCACATTACCAAACAGGATTAACAACTTTTGTGTTTGAAACCTTTGAATCTGAGAATGTTTCATAGTTTACAGTGCAATACCCCATTAAAAATAAACAAAAAATCTGTTATGCTAATTGCATATTGATGTATTTATTTCATATATGTATATATGCATAATATAAATAAAAAATAGTGTTGTCTCATGGTATGAATAAATCTTGTCAGTGAATAACATTTACACATGATGCAAAGTCTTACTTCTTGAGACTGAACCATTAAACATTCTAAAAAGAAAATAATTTTTTAAAAAGAGGACACATAAGACAGTTGGTGAGGAATGTCTAAATTACAGTATATGTCCCTACATTGGCATCAGGAAATTCATACTGACAGAGAATGTAGCTGAGCATATTTTTATATGACCACATCATCTGCCAAACTAACAAATTTATAATGGTATTATTCTCATGTGGCTAAATTACTTCAACTTTGAGTATTAGCCAGTCTCTTGTGATCAGCACTAATATCTGTACTGTGTTTTAAAATCCAGTTGTAATGGAATTTCAAATTGTCTCAGCATCATAAATTGCTACCCCTTCCACGACACAAACTATGCTGCGGGTTTGCTTAGAAACTCCTTGTTGAAGAATCGTCTTGCTTCAACATTACTAAGAGAAACAGAGCAACGAGAAGGATTTTGTCTTCTGTATTCAATGCTTTCAACTATGGCGTTCTTGATCACCTGCAAAGAGAGGCAAAAGATGTATAATTAGTATTGCTCTAAACCTCTGTAAGCATTTGTTGGGTCAAAACAAATATCTAATTGATCTTTTTACTATAGTTTTCTTTTTGAAATAGAGAGAGAAATCTCTTCATACATGTGTATAGTTAGACCTAACATCCCACCATTTATACTCTTGTTAAGCTCATATCCGGATAGTCTTCCTTCCCCAACCAGAGAAAGAAGTATTCTGGGAATGTTCCAGATTTTGTGCTGATAAAATTGGGAATAAAGTATTTTTAACCTGCTTACAGGTTAAAAAAATTTGTTTTTATTATGGTTTTCAGTGGAAAGGTGATAAGAGGGAAAAAACAAGTAATTGCTGAATCTAGAATTTATGTTCTTTGCAGTTAGTGGACAAGCAGAAATGAGGGACCACAAGGAAGAAGAAGACTTTCCTTAAGTCTACAGAGGAAAGAGGCATTGCTGAAGTCCTGATTTTTCAGCTAAATAAGTACAGTTATATTTAAAAAAAATTTTTTTTATGTCTTTATTTTATTTTGAGAGACAGAGAGTGAGTGGGGGACAGGCAGAGAGAGAGGGAGACAGAGAATCTGAAGCAGGCTCCAGGCTCTGAGCTGTCCACACAGAGGCCGACGCTGGGCTCGAACTCATGGACTGTGAGATCATGACCTGAGCTGAAGTCGGATGCTTAACCAACTGAGCCACCCAGGCGCCCCTAAGTACAGTTATGAAACATAGATGTCCGCTACCTAGAAAATGCCATACTTAGTGATTTTATTAATGATGACTACTTTTTATTCAGAATAATCTTCACATTTACTCAAATTAATGGTGACTATAACATCTGAGAATTGCTATTGCAATTACCATACTCTCTTCTAGTGTGAAGTTAACCTACCTGAGAACTTCTGGAAAGAAGACAAGACTTGGAATTTGGTTGAAGCAGCTGTTGCAGAGAGTGGGAATGGGCTTTGGCAGAGGGGCCTGGATTTGAATCTTGGTTCTGCTGCTGTTTTGCAACCCTGTCAAAATCAAGAAGGCTCTACTCCCTAGGACAGAACTGTAGGATTTCATCTTAACCAATGAGATAAAAGTTTGAGGGCACAGAAGAAAATCACAAAGATTATTTTACAATCCCCTTGATTCTCTACCCCAGGGATTGTTAAACAGCAGTGAGGTATTATCTGCCTGCGTTCGAGCCCTCTCCCGTAAGTGGGAATACTCGGCAAACCCATGTCCACAGCCAGTGTCACTGAGCAAGCCAGGGTCAATGCCTGGAGGAGAGAGATATGTGACCTGAGTGGTGCTAACATGCAACTAATATTCTGTGACTTCATGTTGGGCCTGATGGGTAGATCCCTCTAATTTTCCAATGATAACTTTAAACAACAAACATTTGTATTCTGGAAAGAGGGATTTGTCACAGAAATGGGACAATTTTATTTGCTTTATGATTTTTAAAGTATATACAGAGAATATATATAATAAAACATAGTGTCATGTGTGTATATTTAATTATCTTATGGGCTCAAATGTTACTGAATTTCTTAAGTAAAGCAGGTATTTGCTGACCCCATTTTCCCCATGAGTAAAGGGAACATAATTAATTCTTTGGTGACAGTAAGAGGCTTCAGAGACTGTGAAAGAGACCTTGACCAAGGACCTCCAGGCTAAATTACTTCTTGGCTATGTGAGATCAAGGGGAATTAGCTTAAATCCTTGAACCTGTTTCTTCTTTCTTTTCTTTTCTTTCTTTTTTTCTTTTCTTTTCTTTCTTTCTTTCTTTCTTTCTTTCTTTCTTTCTTTCTTTCTTTCTTTCTTTCTTTCTTTCTTTCTTTTCTTTCTTTCCTTCCTTCCTTCCTTCCTTCCTTCCTTCCTTCCTTCCTTCCTTCCTTCCTTCCTTCCTTCCTTCTTTCTTTCTTTCTTTCTTTCTTTCTTTCTTTCTTTCTTCTTTCTCTCTCTCTCTTTCTTTTAAAAAATGTTTATTTATTCTTAGAGAGAAAGAGAAGGGGAAATCAAGCAGGATAGGGGCAGAGAGAGAGGGAGACAGAAGATCTGAAGTGGGCTCTGTGCTCACAGCAGAGTCTGATGAGTGGCTTAAACTCAAGAGCTGACAGATCACAGCCTGAGCCGAAGTCAGATGCCTAACCGACTGGGCCACCCAGGTACTCCTGTTTCCTCTTCTTTAAAGTGGGAATAATAATACTAATCTTGGCTTTTGTAGGGATTGGAGATCATTTATTTAAAGTGTTTTGCACAACACCTGGCACATAGGAAACATCTCATAAGTAGCATCTATTTATTTTTGTTATTTTTAAACTGACCATATGTGCAAAAGTTTAGGAGCTTTAATTTGGATGTGAGGCTATGAAGCTTACTACAAATAAACACGCAATGTATATCCAGTTGTGGGCTTATTATATAGTAATAGTCAGCAAACCAATTCTATCAAGTGTGTCCTACTACGTCTTCTTTTAATAATCTCTCTGCCTTTCTAGACATTATGTCAGCAAATTTTCAGTTGGTTTCTCCTTCACCATAACCAGCACAAGACATACGAACCCTCACTGCGGAGAAATACTCAACTCAAATAAAAATCAACTATTTATTTTCCAAATACCTACAAAGCTTTAAAATATAACAAACCACAGGGAAATTATACTAATAATGACTGCTGTCAGTTCCTTTATAATGAATTGGTAAATGCACAAAAATAAGCAATATCAGTATCATGACTAGTGGATTTACCATAAGTGGACCTTGGCAGGCGTTTCTAGTAAGCAGGCATTTCCGTTTTATAAAGGAAAACGAATATTTCCATTTATTAACTCTGAAAACCCCCAATCACATACAGTTAGAATTGTGCAAGTTGAACCACTAGGTGGCATATTAATACTATGAAGCCATTGGCCAGATTTTTCAGATTGCTGCAGAAAATAGCCATTTGTTGTGATTTATAATTCTGTGATATAAACAGAAGTGGGTAGACTCAATATTACATCGGTTGCTAAGTCCAAACTTTCCAGCATGATTGCATGTATCCAAAGAGGCAATATGCCATCTTTGAAACTTCCTATTTTTTAATGATATTAGGGGTCATCTTCAATAGTGTTTATATCTAATTTCCTCTTTCATTCCCCTCTGAAAGTCACTGAGATTCCAAATCCTTCCCTTCCGTCTTATCCTACAACAGTCCTCATCTCTCCAACCTCTCTATTCCCCTGTCCATCCCTAAGTATGACTGACCTATGTCATTCACTTGTGCCATTCAATGGCCTCCTTATGTCGATCCAGACTCTAAATCTATGGCAATAAAGGCTGGGAATAAGAAAAGGAAACATTAAAAGTGATCGCCCCTAGAGGCATGAGATTGGAAGCAATCCATAAGCAAATACTGAATTCCCACAATAGAAAATGAAAAATGATCCTCAAGAGGAAAGTTACTGTATATTTTGAAAGAGAAGTAAAAATTACAAACATAGAAGAATACAAGAAGATATTCTGGTGTAAACTATTATGAATTTGTCAGCAAACGTCTGCCTTTTGAAAATAAACCGAAGTGTCATAGAAGCAGCCACCTTATTAGTCTTGTTATTTTTGATCCCAACACTTAGAACACAGAAGGGGAATCAGAAATATTTGTCAAAGTAATGAATGCATGGAAGGTTGGGCAAAACAAAGTTCTACTCAGGGAGATAATGAGATGAATAGAAGGACAGGCAGATTCTGTAAGTGTGGTGGACAGACTGGGCATTCTCAGTAGAATTCTAGATGATCTTGTAAAACGGGCTGAAGACAGCAGATCATAGCATGCGTAGGAAACATCTGGGAATTGGCCTGGCAGGAGAGGAGACTGTTTGGGAAACAGGAAATAAGGCTACTTGAGAAAAAGATGGTTCAAAAGTGAAGAAAGAGTGAGAAAAAACCCCTGTGACCCCCATCTTGGCTCCTCACATGACTGTGTGACGTCCAGCAATCTGCCCGTGTTATCCTTGACTCAGTTTCTTCACATATAAATAAAGATACCTACCTCATAGGCTAGTTTTGAGTGTTAACTATTTGAGGGGAAAATATCTAGCTTATCTTAAACACTCAAGATTTTTTTTGTTCTTTTTATTTGGTACACTGTCATATCCTTACTTACGAAAACAGTGCCTGGCACAATAGATAAGCAACAAATCTGTGTTGAGTTAATGAATAAATAAGATGGAAAGGGATTATAGGCAGCATTTAAGGTAGATGATTTGGGGCCTAGCATATTAGGCCATCATATATAATACGTTTCTAAGACTTTAACTTGTACCAAAGTGCTCTTATGATGATGATGGTGATGAAGAATTAAGTACCAGTACCACTGGATACATGCTTTTCCTTATTCTAATTAACATCTAGTATTTAACGCTCTCAAGAACTGTTTGAGAAGAATTTTAAAGCTCATTGTTATGCATCATTGGCACATGTTGAATAAATGGACACAGAACCTTAGAATATGCTTACCAAATTAATAAACTGAATGGAGGTTGTATAGCAGTGCATTTCCCTGTGATCACGAAGTCAACAAGGGCCTGGGAAGGAGATCTCAGAGGCCATATTCCCTCCAGATCAAATCGGGGGTCATGAGTCCAGCATGCTCCATGCCCAGGCATATAAGGTGTAGAGTTTCTGTGTAGTCAGAAACCAACCAACAGACCCGGACCCCACCATTTGCTATTCCCTCCTCCTATCACATCAAACTCTTCGACAATTTCAGCCAGTAACTCAACAATGTTTTAAAAATCATTCACAAAAATTTTATCGTGTATTTATTTTAGGTGCATGGCATTGTGATCCCTATCTCTGGAGGACACAAGGTAAATAAGGCAAGTTATTATTTTCAAAGGGTTTAATTCTATAAGTAAAAGCAGAAGACAGTATGAACACTGATAATAATCATTATCATTATCATATTAGTTACTTCAATTTATAGGGTCTCTACATGCCAAGCCCTTACATTACATTATTTTACTTAATCTTCCCCTGGTCCTGTAGGATGTGTATCGTTGTTTCTCCTTATAAATAAGGGAGGCAAAATTTGGAAAAGTTAACCAACATGTCCAAGGTCACCCAGCCAAAAGGCAGCAAGCAAGGATTTGAACACCCAATTTGGTCTGACTCCAAAGGCTCTACATTTCCATACCACATGTCTATTGGTATAAGTCATTCTATGTTAGGTTTCCTAAAAAACAACAACAACAACAACACACAGCACCCCCCTGCCCCGTGCCCCCACCCAATGAAATCCACCATTGTAAAAGCACTGAGGCAATGTTCAGTGAGAAAGAATTTGGAAGGATTGAGTAAGTGCAGAAACCTGATGCTAATGAGAAACCCAGGCTGCTGTCACGATGTGAGCAGAAACAGAGCAAAAGTTCACTAAAGATGAGCTAGAATTTAGCTTCAACAAAGCAGGCCAGCTAGGATCTCTGGAAAAAATAAACCAACAGAAGCATACAGCTGTCAGACACAGGATGGCCTTTTCAGAGTAAAAAGTTAAGCCAGAATGTTAATCGAAGATGAAAATTTGCCTTAAGCCAACAGCGGTCATGGCCACAAACTTGAAAACCATCTTCTACGGAGTTGGCAGTCAGAAGCCTGCATTAAAAGAGTTTATGTTCCCAGGGACCACAACTGGCAAGCAACTCTGACAGTCCTAGGGAAGTAAATATGTGCTGTGTTGTGGAAGTATGAATTAGTAAGCTACTCTATTCAAGTGCCATGGGAATGAATGATTTCGCTAATGATTGAGCCTAATCAACTCTCTAGTATCCTGCCTCTCTAGTTCTGTTTTATCATCACTAATCAGGAAGCTTTGATTCTAATAAAATTTGTTTCCTTGGTTAAAAGTGAGGGGTTGATGGGGCACCTGGGTGGCCCAGTCCAACTTTGGCTCAGGTCATGATCTCATGGTTCATGGACTCAAGCCCTGCATCAGGCTCTTTGTTGACAACTTAGAGCCTGGAGCCTGCTTCAGATTCTGTGTCTCCCTCTCTCTCTGTCCCTTCCCCTGTTCACGTTCTGTCTCTCTCTCTCCAAAAATAAATAAACATTAAAAAAAAAAAAGTCAGAGGTTGGGAGAGTACTCAAGAAAGAGATAAAATGTCAGTGAACACCGGAATTCCTACCTGGGTATGAAATGTACAAACATGCATGCATTCACACACACACACACACACGAATCACTTGAATACCAGTCTCAGTGGTCATAAAATTTAAGAGCAAGCTCACCTTCATTCATACCCCCCACCCTAAAAATTTACTGCCTAGGCTGCTATTACCTGTATAGACTTGTCTATGTTATTAATTCTGGGCATTTGCGAAGGTCTTGGGGTATATCTCTCATGGTATAGGATATAGACACATATAGGTTTAGGTTCCCACTTACTGAGCAGCTTCTGTTTGCAGTTTACTGTTCATACATCACCTGATGATTCACTATTGCTATTATGATAGGTGCTGTTACATCTGTTTTAGAGATGAGGAAACTGAGGCCCCAAAAGTTTAAGTAGCTTATTCAAAGTCACAGAAGTGGCCCATTTGAGATCTAAATAAGGTATAAAGCCCATGACCTTACTTCTGCATTCTATGTCAGAAAACTTCTTAGAAGCAATTAAAACTTATTTTATTAATTAATGTTTGATGAGCTGTATGTCCAGAAAGTTATTTTGCAATTCAGTTCATTTTTGCTTAGGCTTTTACTTTTTCATCTATGTGTCAAACAAACTACTTTCAAGAATGTATAAATAGAACTGTATCATTCTTTATAGCAAATAGCTTAGCAGGCTTTATATAAACCAGATCTGAAAGCAATGAGAGAAAAGTATTTGTTTAAAATATATATCTTTATCTAACTATTCACTCACACACATCTAGAATATATACAGGTATGTAAATATGCATATGTATGTGTGAGTATCCTTTTATTTTTCCAAGTCCAACTCATTTTATTTTGAGTTTGTTGGTTTCATACTAGAAATAGGATTACTATGATATTACCCCTCAGTTCTTTTCTGATAGCATGGGGTTTTATAAAACACAACTCTATTTTGACGAGTGTCTGTTCATTCCCTGTAAGTTATAAATTAAAATACAGATTTTCTCTTAATATTCTTTAAATTTTTACAATCACCACAGAAACAATGTAGACTATGGATTTCATATGTCCACTGATTGTAAGATAAAAAAGAAAAAGAATAAATGTATTTAGAAAATGATACATGCTATAGGCTTTACTAAGCATGTTGGACATGAATTATCACATGTTTTTCATAAGCAAAGGCTGACAAGAAGTCATTTTAGAGTTTTAGGAACTGAGGCTTATTAGGGAAAAATTTCATGTTTAAAAAATTAAAGACACTAGTTAACAAACATATTATGGTATAACTGTTAGAACTGCACACAATTGATCACTACTAGTCTCAGGCCAACTAAACCCACAAGTGAACTAGATGTGCCAGAAATCTCTTAGCTCACACAATCTACCTAAATCCCGTATACACAGAACACTCATCTACATACTTTCTTTGGTGCCATTCGTACAGTATCTGAAAAAGACTGGTAAATCAGATATGATACCTTTCCCTCTCCATTTAAGTTCTTTTTCTTTAGTCTTCTTCTTTTTAATGTGCAAAATCCAATTAGGCCGCTCAACTTGGGCTTTTACAACTGATAATAATTTAGCAGACACTATGGTTTGGAACTACAAACCAACATGATTTCAGTTACACAACCACGTTCCTAAATGGTGAATTAGAGATTACAGAATGTCACACAGACACAGAATCTTAGCAGCAGATATATTGGGGATAGGAGTGACTAATACTGAATAGAATGACTTGTTCTGAAGCTCCTGATGCAAAGCGTACTTGATATCTCATGGGCTCAAAATGAGAAGGCCGTGACTTACGGCAACAGTCCCAAGATCTACAAAAATAAAGACATTTAAAAGCATGTGTGTATCTATGAAAGCTCATGATATTTTAGTGGATTAACTACACTTCTATTACATTCATTTTCCTACTCTCATATTTCCTTTTCATAACATTTTTTCCTACTTATAATTTATTTTATCATATGATGAATACATTAGATACTCTGGGAAAGCAGCTGAGTATTAAGCAATCCTTCAAACAAATAATAGTATGAAATGTGGGCTCTGCCCAAAGCAGTCTTTTCTTACTTGTGAATGTCATAGGGTTCTTCTGGAGAGTAACAAAATAATCTATAAAAAATACCTCACGCCAGTCAGAGTGGCTAAAATGAGCAAATCAGAGAACTCTAGTTGCTGACGAGGATGTGGAGAAACGGGCACCCTCCTACACTGTTGGTGGGAATGTAAACTGGTGCAGCCCCTCTGGAAAACAGTGTGGAGGTTCCTCAGGAAACTAACAATAGAACTCCCCTATGACCCAGCAATAACACTGCTAGGAATTTACCCAAGGGATACAGAAATGCTGATGCATAGGAGCACATGTACCCCAATGTTCATAGCAGCACTCTCCACAATAGCTAAAACATGGAAAGAGCCTAAGTGTCCATCAACAGATGATTGGATCAAGAAGATGTGGTTTATCTATACCATGGAATACTACATGGCAATGAGAAACAATGAAATCTGGCCATGTGTAGCAACATGGATGGACCTTGAGGGTGTTATGCTGAGCGAAATAAGTCAGGCAGAGAAGGACAAATACCATATGTTTGCATGTATAGGAGGATTAGGAGGAACTTAATGGAGGACCATGGGGAAGAAGAAGGGGGAAAATGGTGGGGCGGCGGGGAGAGAGAGGCAAACCATGAGAGACTCTTGAATGCTGACAAAAACTGAGGACTGATGGGTGTGGGGGGAGGAGGGATGGGCATGGAGGAGGCACTTGTGGGGATGAGCACTGAGTGTTATGTGGAAACTAATTTGACAATAAACTATTTGTAAAAAAAAATTAAAAAAAATAACCTACAAAAAATAGAATGGTGTAATTTGGGTGGCATAATTCATAAACTTTATTTTTATTTATTTATTTTTATTAAAATTTTTAAATGTTTTATTTATTTCTGAGAAAGAGAGAGAGAGAGAGAGAGAGACAGACAGACAGACAGACAGCATGAGCAGGGGAGGGTCAGAGAGAGGGAGATATGGAATCTGAAATAGGCTCCAGGCTCTGAGCTGGCTGTCAGCACAGAGCCCGATGTGGGGCTCAAACCCCCGAACCGTGAGATCATGACCTGAGCTGAAGTCAGACGCTTAACCAACTGAGCCACCCAGGTGCCCCTATATTTATTTTTAATTAATTAAAAGGGTATTGCTATGTTCATGTGACACGGAAGTATGTGACACCATCAATGAACACAGGAGATACTTACCTCAATGTTGTTCAGGGTATTGAAGTGCATGAGATCATGGAGCCTTTTGAACGCTTGATTTGGATATTGAAAGTTGAAGGTTGAAAACGGTGATTCGGGGTCATCAAAAATATCAAAATCAGCTATTTCTTTCTCTTCCTTAGTTTCTCTTGGGACACCTAAATACCAGAAGAGTCTCAAATAGTGTAATTTTGAAAACTTCAAAATATCTCTAAAACCCAAGAAATAAAACATGTGAATAGCCATAAACATAACACTGGGGTCCCCCCACCAGGGTCATGTAATCTGCAGTACACACTGCTTTGCTCTCAGCCATATTCCCTGGGTTGGTATTTCTATTGCGTTCTGCCTGGGCAACTTCTACTTGCCAGTGTCTGCATCTCTGTGCCTAAGGGGTTTCTACCCCATTCTGCAACTGGGGAAGGTTGCTTGGCCCTCTAACAGCAGAATGTAAATTCTGGTAAATAACACTCTGCCTCAGGCAGTAGTCAACCAAAGACACTAGGAAGTGAGGATATAAATACTCCAGGTCCCTTGCCTATCACTGCATGAAAAGGAAGGTTGATTCTGGAGCATAGGTTCTCTTCCATTTCCTAGAGTTTTCCAAAAGGATCAAGTTCTCCTCATGGTAGCTGGCTTACTAACACATCGTTGCTTGCCTACATTCCTTAATCACTTCCCCACCTCCTTACTAAGTTTCCCTGGTCCACCCAGATAAACCATCTGCACTAGAATTCTTTCTCAGCATGTGCTTCTGGGGGAATCCAAACCAAAACATTATCTAACTGTGTTCATGCCACAGGAATCCCCGACACAGACACAGCCTCTCCTTGAGAATTCACAGTGATAGAAAATTCTCTAGGCTTCAAGAACTCAACTGCTCAATAACAGAAAATGCCAGCAGATTCTTCCTTCTCTTGTTTTGAAGTATAACTCCTAGTAACCTCCCTCCCTACTGATTTGTTCTTTGTCTTCCTCTACTATTTGGAAGATCACTTTTTTTCCCATCCCCCATCCTCCCATCAAATCTTCCATGACTATTATTTGTATCTTTCCATTTACAATTGCATTTTCTGGTCCAAGGAAAATATGATTTTCAGGCCTTGAGCATCCTGCTTGTCAATCTCTAGATCTCCCTTTTGTTAATCAATATCTTCTGGGATATTGAAAGAGTCTATAGACTCTGGATGTAGTAAAACAGAACGACTGTGCCTTGAACTTGATTCTCTCTTTCTACAAAATATAACGTGGCAACCTGAAATTACTAGCTATGTTGTATTATATTAATCCTGTGGTCACTTAAAGTTCTCAGACTTTTTGCATGATTGGTTCTGAAACAAGGGCTCCCTTGCATGGGTGATTTTTCAAAATATTTAACTATCTCTGTGACAAGGGTGCCAACCAATCAGAACAAATATAAGCCCAGGTTTTGGAGTAAAGCCCCAGAGATTTTTACTGAGCTGGTTGTTAACATATCAGTTTCTCAACTGTGAAGAACTCAAGGGTTCTTGGAGTGAGAAAGAGGCAAAGTACTTGGGGTCTCAGGATAGAACTCAAAATGTTAATAGTTGGTACAGCAAGTGCCATTATAAACCCATTTAATATTGGTCTCTCTGCTTTCCCAGATTTCTACTCTACAGATATAATATATTCCCAACATACCTGGTGCCTTGTAATTCCTGAAGTTGATGTTGGCCAGAACAAAGTGGATGATAGTTGGACAATCTTTCTCGACATCAGGATTCTTGGGTTTAAAGACATAGCATTCCTTCAGTCCTTCTCGATCAAACACATTAGGATCAATCTTTGGAAAGGGGAGCTTGTTCATTCTGGCCCACTTTTCTGCAAGTAGAAGTTCCTATGGAGGAAAGGTAAAGATGCATTTGGGAATTTTCAGTTTTCATTTATTCAGTGGTCTGGCCATCATTCAATATTCATAAGGTGTTGACTGTGTTCTAGCAAAGAGCTCCCTTGAACTAAGATGAATAATGACCTTGTTCTCAAGAAGCTCATTAATGAAAAAAGATACATAGGTGCCCCCAAACAAACTTGCTATTATGTTAATTCTTGGCTTAGGATAGCTCCATAGGAGGCATGTGAAAATTTTTTGATGTACTGAACTGAATGAAATTATATTGACGTAACTGCTATGGGAAAAAAAATATTAGGGTTCTGGTTATTTATAAGCCATGTGAACAGTTTTTAACCCTTTAGAGTCGAAGATCTGAAGATACTAAATGAGAAACAGTCTATTATGGAATTCTTACCTGTATCTTCTTAACACAACCAATTAAAATTAATAAATTTTATGAATGTAAACATATCTGAGTTACTCTGAATCAGCTTTTTTAAACCTTCTGTTTAAAAAGATTTTAGTTTCTGGCCTCAGAATGCTATTAAATGTGTAGTGGCCAAGAGTGGGCCAGACAGAGAAATCAAGCATTTGGTTAATGGTTGTGGCAGATTGTGTGATTGTTTCCACATATTAGCTCCCTTCCTGGTAAGAGAATTATACATTCCCACCAGGATGAGAAGACACCTAGACACAGCCACAATGGCTGATTTGTAGCTGCTGACATGTAATGTGCCCAATAAATACATGCTTTTTTGTTGGCCACTGAGATTTTAGTACAGATATGTGCACGTGCGCGCATGCACACACACACAGTGTTAAACTAGAAAGCATAAATCAATATGGAGAGATGCCATAAATAGAGCTTATTTATATTTATATACAGCTTCAGGGGGAGTGGGAAAAATAAGAAGCCGACTCTCCGTGGTAAAAGCACAGACTCTAGGGCCTGACTGCCTGAATTAAAGCACAAGCTCTGAGACTATGGGAACGTTTCTTAATGTCTCCACACGAAATATCTTCAAGTATAAAATAAGGAGGATAATAATAATAATAATACATATCTCATGATTGCCATTAAAATAAAATAATATCTATACAGTTTTTAGAACAGTGCCTGACACTTACTATTTGCTATACAGAAGTTTGATAAATAAATGCCAATAAAGTGAGGAAAGAGGTACAAGGAGGAAAATGAGGAAAGAAAAGAGGAAAAAGAAAGAGAGACAGGTACAGTATTGGAGAAATTCCCATAGAGATGAGGTATTAGGGAAATGATCATTATAATCTTAAGTCATTTTAACTACTCTGTATCATCAATCACATCAATTGATTCAATGATAGTCATTTGTTGCAAATCAAAGCTCCATGCTAGGAGGTAGGAACATCACAGTGAGTGAAACTCTTGTCATTATGGGATTCATAGCTTGGAGGGTAAGAGATAGTGACCAAATAACTCCCTACGTTTAAAACTGTAGTAAATGCTATGAAGAAAGCATTCACCATGAGATTTGCAGTTTATGTGGACTATTTCCTCAGAGTATACATTAATTCATTCAATAAGTATTATAGAACACCTGCTTTGTTCTAGGCATAACTCAAAGGCTGTCTTTGCATCCCTGAAGATTATAAATCAATGGGAAAGAGGAATAATAGATATTATAGAGCGATATAATAGAGGCAGGGAATGTGATGGATAGCTTCGTGCATGGGCTGTGTAGCCTGAAAGGTCAACCTCAAACAGAGACACCTTGATTTGCTACATGGGTGGTCTGAGACAAACTGCTTAACCACCACAAGTCAACAGGGAAGAAATTATTTTATGGGGTGAGGTATGTAGTGATATTCCCCTAATGGGAATCATAAGAACCAACCAGCCAACCAACCAAACAGGGACCAGATTGTTCATTATCCCTGAAATAGTAGGCTCCCAAACCCATTTTACCTCTAGTCCATCTGTTTCTTATTTCTTAGCAACTCATTTTCTACCACTGTATGTAAAGTTAATACTTCTATCTTCCTCAAGATTGCTGTGATGATTAAATGAGATAATGTATTAAAAAAAACTCAGTAATTTAAACTTAACACTATAATTTATAGTTTATTTTTTAAAATGTTTTATTTATTTTTGAGAGAGAGTGAGAGAGACAGCATGAGCAGGGGAGGGTCAGAGAGAGAGGGACACACAGAATATGAAACAGGCTCCAGGCTCTGGCAGCACAGAACCCGATGCAGAGCTTGAACCCACGAACCGTGAGATCATGACCTGAGTCAAAGTCGGATGCTTAACCGACTGAGCCACCCAGGCGCCCCAATTTATAGTTTAAATATTTATATTTGTACTTATATTTAATTATTTATTATTATTTAAAAATTTTTTAAATGTTTATTTTTTATATAGAGAGGGAGAGCACGAGTGGGGGAGGGCAGAGAGGGAGGGAGACACAGAGTCTGAAGCAGGCTCCAGGCTCTGAGCTGTCAGCACAGAGCCTGACGTGGGGCTTGAACTCATGAACTGTGAGATCATGACCTGAGTTGAAGTCAGACATATAATTGACTGAGCCACCTAGGCACCCTGATATTTGTATTTATATTTAAAATAGCACCTTAAATTTACAGAAAAATATACATTAAACTTTCACTATTCTTGATGTTTCTGGAATGTCGTGGATTTTAAGTTGATCAGCTCTCAATGCCATTTACAATTTATTTACAAGAAATAAAAATTGGGGGGAACAAAGATTTAATATATAGTAAAACAGGTTTTTCATAAACTACTAGGCAAAGTATGATTATATTTTACTGAAAATATATATACAGATATACATAAAAAATTCTGGTTTGGAATTTGATGAAACGTTTATTACTAGCCCCTTTTTCCTCCCTGTTCCACTGAATTATTCAGTTTAGTTTCTGTCTGGCACCTTCACAATTATTCATTCAAGATTATTCAACACCAAAATAAAACCAAAAGTTCATACTGTGGATCAGTTGCGTGAGAACAAGGCAAAAAAAGAGCTTTCTAGTGTTTACAAACATGACTCAGGATGACTAACGATGTGTGGATGTGTGGATGTGTGGAGAAAGAGGAAAAGGAACTGCGTGAGGTAAAAGACCAAGCTATTTTTAGTTGGATATTTTATGCTGGAATCAGGAAGCGATAGAAACTTTCCCTTTCCTGATATGATCCTGCTGTGGAAAAGGTTAAAAACCGATGACTATAAAGACGGTGATTACGGGACGGAAAAAGTATCTCCTCCCTGATGTCTCGTTTCTCTGTCAAGACTGAGAAACAATGACACAGCCTATGAGTAGAGCAGACGAATTTGAAAAGAGCATTTTAGAAGAATGCCATGAGCAAGAACATTGCTGCTTCGCAAATTATGGCAATCTGCCTGAACTGTTTTCTACAAGTATCCATTTTGGTTGTTGGACACCTCATACTTCTGATTTCCATAGACTAATTCATGGCAAATTTACATACTCCTACAAAGATTTTCTGTGGAGATAAAAATGTGTGGTACCCTTCAAAGCAATACTTAGAAAGAAGTACTCATTTTTGAGTACAAAAACATTGTGAAGGATAAGAAAAACAGTCTAAATAAAATATAAATAAATACAAACTATAATGTGAATGACACGTAAGTGCCATTTTATTTATTTTTATATATGATAAATATATATTTTTATGTATTTTTAAATGTTTAAATATATATTTATATCTAATAAATTGGCTTTTGTCTAGAGGAAATGAACATTTTCTCTGTACAAACCTAGGATACATACTTTCTCTGATGTTTCTCAATATTTAAAATCCACTTTTAAATTGGGAAGAAGTATGGAGTATAAATATGAACATAAATTGAATCTTAAAAAAATGAAGCAAGTAACATAAGATACAATGGATAGGAGCGCCTGCGTGGCTCAGTTGGTTAACTGGCCGACTTTGGCTCTGGTTATGATCTCGCCATTCCTGAGTTTGAGCCCTGTGTTAGGCTCTGTGCTGACAGCTTAGAGTCTGGAGGCTGCTTTGGATTCTATCTCCCTGTCTCTCTGGCCCTCCCCTGCTCACATTCTGTCTCTCTCTCTCAAAAATAAACAAACATTAAACAATTTGAAAAAAAAGATACAATGGAAAGAATCCACAGTTTAGAATTCACTATTTTGTGGTTATGGTCATCACCACATCCAATAAAAAGCATGCTGGTATTAGGATCCAAGAGCTTTATAATGCAACAGGTGTGAAAATAATTTTGTATATTTAATAATGTAGAGAATTTACATCTGACTTTACAGTTCTCTTTAGTTCTTCACCAAGACGTTACTGTAACTTCACAAAAATACATAGAGAAATTAATGTTGGGTATATCTACTCATCAATAGGCATCTGACCCTTAATGACAAATACAGGTATAGTAGGTTGAATGGTGGCCCTCCAAAAAAGAAGTCCATGCTCTAAACACCCCCCCACCCCCATCCTAGGACCTGTGAATGTAACCTTATTTGGAAGAGGGGTTTTTGCAAGTATAATTAAGCTGAGGGTCTCAAGATGAAATTGTCATGGGTTATCTGGGTGAGCCATCAATCCAATGACAAATGTCCTAAGAGACAAATGTCCTTATTAGAAGACACACACATACAGGAGAGCCCAGATGAAGACAGAGGCTTCAAGCAACAACCCAAGGAAAGCCTGGAGCTGGCAGAAGCTGGAAAGGGTAAGGACGAATTCTAGCCATAGAGCCGTGGGGGAAATGTGGCCCTGAGGATACCTTGATTTCAATTTCTAGCCTCCAGAACTGTGAGAGAATACAGTTCTGTTGTTTTAAGCCACCACATTTGTGGTAATTTGTGATGGCAGCCCTAGAAAACTAATATTTGAAGTAATTCTGTAAATGCTATGTTTAATAAGGGGTAGCTCCTTTATTGGCCATGGTGGATTGATGCCCAGAAAGCTAACACTTGGACCGGTTTGGCCATGATGCTGTGACCTGAAATAAACTCATAAATAAATCATATGCAGAGGTGTTAACACAAGGATCATGCCATAATGTTAACATATAAATCAGGTCAGTGTGGAAAAATACAATTGTCTTCTTTTTGTGAGTTTGATGGAATTTTGACCTTGAGTGAAATATAACAAGATAAAGTTAACTTAGATATATTTCTTTTATCATTGGTGAAGGCTGGTTCATTTCAAACTTGCCGTTCTTCTCTCTTCCTTTTCTCCTTCCCTCTTTGCCTCCTTTCCTTTCTCCCTTCTTCTTTCCTTTCATTTTTAAGAAAATGAACCCATTGTTCTGGTTTCTGCTCATTAAGCATTTAAAAGGGGACTGAAAAGCTCAGTTAGATTTATGTCCACTATATGGCAACATAATATAAAATGACATCGTTCATGGCATAATAACTATTATTATCCATAAAATTTAGTAAGGTTAAAAAAAACCTCTTGTAGTAAACTCTGAATTCTCCTATATTCTTTGCTTGCTTCTTAAAAGAGCCAAAGTTTTCTTAAAAACATTTTTCCTAAAATCACAGTCTGTTCATTTCACAGACTTAAATGTGAAAACGCCCCTGGCTTATTTTCATGACCAACATTAAAGACAAAAGCTGTAAGAATTCTCCTTGGATGAACCCTAATGGTGAAATAAATTTGCATGGTATACATCTAAGTTATTATAGAATTAGAAAGACTCTTGACAAAATGAAATATAGAGCTGCTTTTTGCAAACCAATAAGAATCTTTAGAATCATGAGGCTCTTTATATCCAGACTATTAGGGTGTGTACTTACAAATCTAAAACAAAAGAAAACAAAACAAAACTTAAAAACCTTCCAGCATTACTGACATTGGCATCACCAGTTTTCAAGGCCAGTTACAACATAGATATAATAAAAACTGTGATGGCCTCTATCAAAAGCCACGATATCTATCATTCATATCTCCCTGACAAAATCTGAGATTTAACTATACTTATGAAATGTTTATATCAATAATTGTGAAATAAGGTTTATGGTTTTATTTTTTTGGCCCAGTATTTTTGCTCTGCTCTTTTATTTCAAATGGCATTCCTGTTTCAATCTCAAAAAAAGAAAATTTTTGGAGGAAAAAAGTATATATAATACTGGCGGTTGCCTTTATAGCAAGTCTCTGAAAATATAAATCACTATTTCCAGAGCAATGGGTTTTATGCTATACTAAACCAAAAATAAAAGGAAATATATACATATTGGGGAGAGAGGTGAGATGAAAGGAATTGACAATATTTCTATAGCACGTCTATGAGAATGTACAGCCAGAAATGTCTACAGAATTTGTAAATCTCTATATGTGGAGTGATTGTAGATTCCAAGATAGTAAATACATAATAGAGCTACAGTTATTAAAATACAGTGTGTTACTGAGATAAGAATTGTCAGATTGTCAGATGAACCAATGGAATACAATAGATACATAAAAACAGATCTAGGCATCACAATGTCTTTGAGGGATTGTGTTATTATACACCCATCATATTGAAAAATATTAATGAGTTAGAATATTTTAAGAGAATATCATAAAAAGAAATATATCAGGGTGCCTGGTTGGCTCAGTCAGTTAAGTGCCGATTTCGGTTCAGGTCATGATCTCACAGTTCATAAATTCAAGCCCTGCAACACATCTGAGCTGTCAGCACAGAGCCTGGAACCTGCTTTGGATCCTGTGTCCTTCTCTCTCTCTGCTACTCCCTGGCTTGCACTCTGTCTCTCAAAAATAAAATAAACATTAAAAAAATTTTTTAAAGAGAAATATCAGTCTATATGTAACTGATCTTATTAATATGAATTTAAAGAATAAAACCAGTGAAAGAAGTGACTATATAAATGTTAAAATCATCAGAAATAAAAATTCCAATACAAATGACTCATTAGATCATCTGTGTAAAATTAAGACAAATTTTAATATCCTTAAGATATAAAATACTTATTGATGAACAGCAGCAATTAAAATAGTTTAATCCAATTAAAAATAGTTTAAAAACATGAAGATAAATAACCATGACAAACTATTTACTCTCACAATCAATGGGAAAAAGTTGAAGCAAAATGTGTTTCTCTTTCTTTCTGTCATATTGTAAATTTTTTTAACTTTGTTTTGAATATTTTTTCAGGCAGTAAATATGTAAAATAAGGACTCATCTATACAATCTGACATAGTAATGTAAGTCAGTGAGCTTTTTGGGAAAGCAAACTGAAAATATTTATTAAAAATCCTAAACTAATACATATCTAAGAAGCACACCTAAGCAATTAATAAAAAGTGTGATTAAAGATTCGTGTGCAAGGATGACCACTATAAAGTGACAAAATAGCAATAATATGAAAGTTGAAAACAGAGCATTGTTAAAAAATTCTTGCATATTCACATATAGAGATACCATGCTGTGTTTATAATTTTTAAAATATTTTTTCAATCTTTATTTATTTTTGAGAGATTGAGAGACAGAGTACAAGCGGGGTTGGAACAGAGAGAGAGGGAGACACAGAATCTGAAGCAGGCTCCAGATTCTGAGCTGCTACCACAGAGCCTGATGCGGGGCTCAAACTCAGGAGCTGCGAGATCATGACCTGAGCCTAAGTTGGATGCTTAACTGACTGAACCACCCAGGCACCCAGCATGCTATGTTTATAATTATGTTTAAAAAAATATTTAATGGGGAAGCACCTGGGTGGCTCAGTTGGTTAAGCGTCCAACTCCTGATTTTGGCTCAGGTCATGATCTCATGGTCGTAAGATCGAGCCCCACGTTGGGCTCCGTGCTGGGTGTGGAGCTTGCCTGGGATTCTGTCTCTCTTTCTCTCTCCATCCTTCCCCTACTCATGCTCTCTCTCTCAAAATAAATAAACATTAAAAGATATTTAATGGCATGCTTACGTTATAATTTTAAGTAGAAAGCAGCAAAATGCAAGACTGTATGATCCTGGTGTTCATACACACACACGAAAGACTAAAAGAAAATAGCAAAATATCAGCAGCTGTTGTCTATGTATAACAAGAAGCACTTAATATATATTCCAAATTTCCAAATTTTTTATAGTAAGTATATATTCTTAATTAGAAATAATGAATCAAAATACACTTAAAAAGTACAAGTTCTTTTTAGAGGTACAGAGTGATAACCAAAGAAGGTGCAAACCTTCTTCCAATATTAACTCATGAGGTGGCAGAGCTGTGATTCATGCATAGAATGATGGCTTTGACATTTTACACCCCCATCAGTGAAATGAATAATATAGTTTCATCCACGTCCAGAACTAGTTTCCAAGCTATCATCTTGGAGTCATCCACTGAAATTCACCTCCCTATCGCTGCTTGTGGGTCATTCAGTCTTGCTCTTGGCTTTCTCAGTCACCCATCCTGCATGGTACTTCATTATCCTAGGTTTGGATTACAGTAAATCCCTCTTAATTTTAATCTTTTGCTCTTCATTCTTCAATTTGTCCTACTTTCCACTGTCAGATTAATCATTCTAAAATTCCACTTTCATGAAATTGCTTGTTGGCTGCAAAGCCTTCACTGATTCTCTGTTTTCTATCATCCAGTTTTAGAGTCTCCCCTAAAGCCTTCCTAAGGGGAGCTTCATATCTATCACTTCTAATCAGATCACTCCACTTCCTTAGATGTGCTCACTGCCATCTCTGTGCCTTTTTCACCCTGTTCTATTTATTTCCCTGCTCATTTACCCCAGGACACACCAATCTATTCCTACATGGATCTCCCATAATACGCATGCTCATATAAACCCAGATAACTATTTAACAATAAGTTTCTTAATTTCCTTCCAAATGACTCTTGTGTATAATGTCTTTCCCCCAAGAAAGCTAAAATGTTACGGAAATCAAGGACCATGGTTTATCATTAACCGCTGCACACAGCACAGAAAAATGTACATGTACATTGTGTACAAAGGAGGCAGGAGAGAAAGAGAAAGAACATTAGATTGTCATTCTGGTCCAGCTTGACTGCTTTTTTTTTTTTTTTTAAAGGCGTTTTAAAAAAAATTGAGAGAAACAGAGAAAGCATGAGTCAGGGAGGGGCAAAGAGCAGGGTGAGGCAGAGAATCCTAAGCAGGCTCCGCACTGTCAGCACAGAGCCTGATGTGGGGCTCAATCCCATGAACATGAGATCATGACCTGAGTGGAAATCAAGAGTTAGATGCTTAACTGACTGAGCCGCCCAGGAGCCCCCAGCTTGACCACTTCTTAACTAGCACTTTCCTAGCCAGGTCTTGAGCTATGTTCTGTTTACTCATTATCCTTTTTCTTTCATTTCATTTCTTTCTTTTGAGAGAGAGAGAAAGTTAGAGATGGCACAAGTGAAGACGGAGCAGAGAAAGAGAGGGAAAGAGAAAACCTCAAGCAGGCTCCATGCTGTCAGTGCAGAGCCCCTTGCAGGGATGGATCTCATGAACCAGGAGATCATGACCTGAGCCAAAATCAAGAAATGGACGATTAGCCACCCACTAGACCACTTCTTAACTAGCACTTTCCTAGCCAGGTCCTGGGCTATGTTCTGTTTACTCATTATCTTATTTAATGTGAGGATATGGTGAAATTGCTTATCTCACCAGTCCTTGTTTCCTTGTCAGAATACCATTAACTGCCTCTAAAAAAAAATCAAATGTGAAAGCATTTTTAAAATATGAGGCTTTATATATTTTAAGAAGTTATTATGACAGTCACTATTAGTCTTGAGAGCGGTCTAATCATACTGTAACAGAAAGGAAAGCAGATACCAGAGGACCCAGGTTATCACTGAGTCTTCCTGGTTGACTTAAGCTGTCACTGACTCTCCTGGTTGAGAGATCATGGACTATTTAACTTACTATGAATTTTCATTTCTTTTTTTTTTAAATGTTTTATTTATTTCTAGGAGAGAGAGAGAGACAGCGTGAGCAGGGGAGGGTCAGAGAGAGAGGGAGTCACAGACTGAAACAGGCTCCAGGCTCTGAGCTGGAAGTCAGCACAGAGCCAGATGGGGCCTGAACCCACGAACCGCGAGATCATGACCTAAGTGAAAGTCGGACGCTCAACTGACTAAGCCACCCAGGCGCCCCTGAATTTCCATTTCTTAATCTATGAAATAGAGATAATAACTCCTTCTCTGTTATAGCATTTCCTTCATTCACCACCAAAAAAAAATGACCTACTTACACTTTGGCTGGCACTTATAATACAATTAGAACCAAATGATTAAAACAAAACATACATTCAAAATAGTGTTCTAGTTCCCAAGGAGTTCACAGACAGTGGAAGAGATATATATGTAAACAAATACAGACAATACACCACAAAAATTGCCATATTAGAATAATCTACTAAGTCCTTTGTACTGTAACTAGATCTATGGAGGTTAAGAAAGATAACATTTGAGGTATGTCCAAAGAAAATTTGAGGTGTTCCAGGTGGAGGGAACAAGATTCACGGTCTCACTTGGGTGACATCACAGTGCTGCTGAGCAATCTATGTTGCCTGTTCAGAACTTTTTCTCATTTCTTCAGAGGCAGACTTTTATTCTCCACGTGAGCCTGGTTCTACCACCTCCACCTTTTCACCCACAAAAAATAACATTCACTTCTAATTCCTAAAAAAGCGAGTAGTCATCCAATGAGTACTCTCTTAACTTCCCCTCTCCATGCCTAAGAAAAAAATCCTTCCCTCTTATCCCAATATGGACATTTCTATACTACTTTCCACCTGTGTATATATTTTTTTGTCTCCTTTGCACTGCTCACCCCTGTAAGCTTCCCAGGGCTGTCATTCTATCATATAGGTCATCTCTCCACTCTCCAATAACATCTCCATCAATGACTCCCATGCATCAGCATGTAAACACACTCAAATCTCTTTTATTAACAACCCACCTCTACACACACACACACACACACACACACACACACACACACATTTTCCTGTTCCCCACATCCTCTTACAGATACAGTGCATCTCCTTCTTCCCTAGACAGTCTATAGCACTGTCTCCATTTTCTTATCTTCCACTTCTTCTAATCACTGCAGTATGATTTCTCCCCTCACAACCTTATTGAAATTGCTTTTGTCCAGTTCACTGAAGATTTCCTTGTTAAGGATCTTCAACTCATTTTCATAACACTGTATAATTCCTTAATTTCACTATTTTCCCCTGATAGTCTGTTGTTAAATCTTCAAGATACTATTTTATGTCCTCTTCTTAAGAGTATATACTCCTCTGGCATGGTTTTAATTATCCTTTACTTGCTAACATCCAAATTCCAGCCTAATTTCCTTGAACGTCAGATACATTGCATCATTCCTGTTCTGCTGAAGACTGTGAACTTTAATGTGGGTCATGGGAAATCATTTACAAGTTTCTTTTTAAAATTTTTAAATTTTATAAATTTCTTTAAGAACGGAATTAATTAAATCACATCTGTGTTTTTGAACTATTACTCATAATTATGTAGAAAATAGGATAAAGGGATAAGAAATTGGAGTGAAGAGGACTGTGATATCTACAAGGCATACAAATGAACGTGCTAGATAATGGGGTGCTGTATAAATTCTCCTTACCTTGAATGGAGGACTAGAGTCACTTGGCCGTGCAGAAAAGTCAAAGGAGATAATGAGATCGACTCCTCTTTGAGGTCTCAGGATCAAGGGATAGGGCAGGTTAAATGTGAGACCACTGTCCACTACATGAATCTTTTTACTTTTGACATCCAGAGGCTCATATATTTGCTCAAATTCATCAGGATCTTTAAAAGGGGAAGAAAGAAAAGAATACATTAAATGACAACTTAACATTATTTAAAACATAAAAATATATACTTTTAAAATATTTATTTATTTTGAAAGAGGGAAAAAGAGAGAGCGCATGGGAGAGGGGTAGAGAGAGAGAGGGAGTGAGAGGATCCCAAGCAGGCTCTGTGCTGTCAATGCAGAGCCCAATCTGGGGCTTGAGCTCACGAACCATGAGCTCATGACCTGAGCCGATACCAAGAGTGGATGCTTAACCGACTGAGCCCCCCAGGTGCTCCAAAATTCACAAATTTACATTTGTGAATAAAGTTTTACCTAGTTAGGTCCTCAGGCTTTGGAGACAAACAGAGCTGGGCAGGAGTCCAGCTTCAGCAACTGTAAATTAATTATGGTCTTTAACTCCTAGTTTCTACATCTGTACTGTCAGGGTAAAAGAATCAAATAAGGGTGC
Source organism: Hyaena hyaena (assembly GCF_003009895.1). Taxonomy (NCBI): domain Eukaryota; kingdom Metazoa; phylum Chordata; class Mammalia; order Carnivora; family Hyaenidae; genus Hyaena; species Hyaena hyaena. The sequence goes on along the minus strand of NW_024081238.1, from coordinate 1,095,487 downwards.
TATGAAGATGAAGTAGGACAATGCATGGAAAGTACTTAGCTCAGGTCCTGGCATTAATTAATTCTAAGCTCTGTACCCCTTTAAGAGCTTTACCTCACATTATCTAGGTCTTTACTGGCTTAAAAACATTTCCTCATACGTTATCTTGTTTTAAGTCACAACAGACATGTGAGGTAGACGATATCTATAAATGAAGGATGAAATACATTCATCTCTACAGTGACAGAACGGGGGAGTGGTAGAGTCTGAATGGATCCTGCACCGCATCTCCCTGATGGGACTCCAAGGAAATAATCCAGTCAATACAGTCAGCAAACGTGTATTGTCTGCTAGTATTTGGGCTGTATTCCAGGTGCTGAACAAGAGGCAAACTCTGTTCTAACAGAGCACATGACTGATAAATAGTTCAGGTAGTGATAAATGCAGCATAGAAAATGATAGAGGGTAATATAATAGGGAGTAACTTCAGCTGGATAATCGAGAGAGACCTCTTTGAGAAGAAGACCAGAACAGCCAGCAGAAGATTTGAGGGGATATTTTTTCCCGGGGAGAGGAAAGAGCCAGAACAAAGTCCCTAAGGTAGAATCCGACTTGGTATGTTTGAGGAACAGCAAGAAGCCCGGTGTGGCTATAGTATCAGAAGGGAGTGGAATGAGGGGACAAAGGATCTGAAAGAAAGCAGGGTCTAGAAATCATTCGTTTTATGAAAAAAATGGTAACATGCTACTCTTCACACTTATCTGTGGTGCCCCACATTCACTTCCCAGGGAAAAGGAGAGTGATTGGAACTGAAGTGATTGGAGCTGAATGAAATGACATGTAATTGTTTTATTCTGTTCCCTTGTCTTCACATTTGTTCCCTTAAGAAGGCTGTCAGAGCTCAAGAACGGAGTGAAGATGTTCATACTAGACATGCATTATGATCTCTGAGAAGCATTTAAGCTCCTTTTTGAAAGCCTTTTCATAGAAGCGACAATAAAAACAAAAAGTCAGACCAACCTGTGTTTATAGAATCACCTAAAAATGTAGTTAATACTATTATCCAGGGAAATGTTGAGCACATGATGAGAACCCATTGCATGTTAGTATCCTCCATATATTTCTAAGTAAGACTGATACTGACTATATAGTGAATTTTACTATTATTTTCTTAAGAGCAAGAGATCCGAGAGGAAGGCAAATCTTTAAGTTCTTACTGTCCTTAAATCCACAATCCTCATTATCATTAAAAACTGAAAAGCACCAATGAGATAATTAGCCTTGATGTTTATTCCATATGAACTGAAACAGTTCTCAATTAGACTTTGGTTCAGTTACTTGAGGAAATGAATGTTATTATCCTTCTACATTTCTACAGTTAACACAGAGTCATGTGTTTTCTTCTCTCATATTTATTAAAATTTCTCATCCCTAAAATACTGAATAACAAGTGAATGCTACAAATATATATTAGTGTGTTTATGAATGAAGTGGAAAAGAGTTTATAGCAAGGTGATTTGTACTGCCCAGAACTGCTGAATGAGAGAGGGTGTGAATGAATGGCCTGAAACAAACAAAGAAAAAACCCACAAATATCCTTTAAAACACAAAAAGCTATGGAGGGAGTGTTTAGACAAGAATAATGTCATATAACTGAATAAAAAGGTGGGCCAAGTTAAAAAAAAAAAAAAAAAAAGGCTTGCTATGTCTAAGGTGAATACAGAAGGCCAGCAAGGAGAGAAAAAAGAAATTGTTCTTTAAATAATTATCTTTAGGTTAATTCTCTTTTCTTATCAAGTATGTATGGACTGTGATGACAAGATACTTTGCTACCAGCCAAGATTCTCAATTTCTATCCGTCACAGAAACTGGAAAAATACATATATTATCAAATGTGATTTTAATATTTATTCCTCTGAAATTCTTATTGTTTAAAAACTACATATGTGAACATTTTAAAGGTGAACAACTGTGAGTCTTTGTCTTATATTAGTTTTTAAATATTTTAATAAGAGCTGAAATTCATTATTTGGGTACTTTTTTTTCCTCCTAAGAGCAGCTTCATTTATTTTGAGGGTCTATAATGTATTAGAAATTTAACACATGATATTTATCATCCCCATAAGACTCTTAAAAAAAGATATTATGAGTGTCATTTTAAAACTAAGGAAACTAAAACCCAAGAGGTCCAGTTTGACACAGTGACAGTCTGATTTCTAAGCCAGGCCCATGAGGTCGAAGCCTCCTGCACAGGGTCATATTGTTACTTCAGTTAAGTGGCAGCGCCATGAACCTGAAAGGGCTTAAAATGGATAATTTAAGGGGCTCCTGGGTGGCTTAGTCAGGTGAGCGTCCGGCTCTTGATTTTCTCTCAGGTCATGATCCCAGGGTTGTGGGATTGAGCCCCACGTTTGGCTCTGCGCTGAGCATGGAGTCTGCTTGAGATTCTCTCCCCCCGCTCCTGCTTGCACTTTCTCTCTCTCTCTCTAAAATAAAAAATATATACAACTTTAAAAAAAGTAAATAAAATGGGTAACTTAAAAAGCAATAATTACAATGTAGAGAGGCTAACTACACATGTATCTGTCAATCATTAAAGCCACATTAATAAGTGTATTTCATCACAAGTAAACACAAAAAGTTTTTGATCATATTAGTGGTAATATTTTTTTTACAAGGCAGTCATTTTCCCCTAATATAATAAAGTAAAATGATAGTTCACAAATATTTTCCTGTGGCTTCATAAACTTAGTGCTTTTTAAAATCTTAGCTAAAAGATTTTAAACACCATTCCTCTCATATTCTGTCTGATTTGCTCCTTCTTGTCATAAAACTGGTAGTGTCCTTTTTCCTCTTTTATATCCAGGAAAACACCTGAGAGACAAATCATTATGTGCACCAATTCCCAGCTCTGGCATGTAACTCAACAGCATATTTCCACCCTTCCAAATACACCGACAGGAAGTAGTATTTCTTACTTGTGTTGCAAACAACATAGTTTTGCAAGATATTAACAGCTGTTCTATACGCAAAAAAGAGTTCCATGATTAAACAGGTTTGAGAAATGTAATTACAACAGCTTAAAGCAGTAGCAAATTATATATTGCGTGTTTCTTATTCTCCTTACTGTGCCGTGGGCTAACTGCCCTTTTTAATGAAGATGCTATTTAATCCTCACAGCAAGTCTCTAAGATAGATACCACTATTATTTCCATTTTATAAGTAAACTATTATTTCTATTTTATAAGGAATAAACTGTGAGGATTGCTGCAACCCATTGCCCTACTGTTCCATCAGGGTCGGGGCTGTCGGTTTTTAGGTTAGTTCTACTTTTCTATCATTGTTAACTGAGGCTCATGCTAAGTAATCGCTCAAGACTGTCCAGCTAAGAAATGGCCCAGCCAGGATTCAAATGTAAGCCAGTCTGCTTTTCAGCTCCTATACTTGAGGCACATTAAGTAGGCCAGTCTGCTTAAATTCATTAGAGTATCCCGCTGTATTGTGAAGAGGGGGATGGGATTGTTAGTTTTTTCCAAATTTATTGAACTTGAACCCGATTTATTGTATAACTTCCACTAGAGTGTTATAGAGTTTGAATAAATGCCACTACAGAGGAACATCCTTCCAGAGTTTAAAGCCCACATTGTTTCTAAACCTGTAAATGAATTAATCATGTTTTTTGCTAGGTGTAGAAACATGCTGAGTTCTCTAATTATGTACCATCTAACAGCAGTTCAGCTGCAGATATATGCAATGGTCATTTTATAAATATATCCACACAGATTCAATTTATGATGCACCAAAATGTTTGGCTGTTTGTGTGTTGAACTCTGGCCTAAGTTAACTCATGCCTCGATTTTTTCATTCCAGATGGTATGCGTCACAGTGAATAGCATAAACACAAAAGTAAACAGGAAAGAGGTCACATAACTAATGGACAGCTTCTCCAAAATTAGGCTCGAAAGGTATCCAACTATTTTGAAGTAAACAAATGAGAGGGATTCCCTCACCTTATTATTTCTCTTATTTTCAAAGGATTGTCTGCAAGGTGAGGTAATAAGCACAAAAAATGCACTACTTTTTTTTCTCATTTTAGGTCAAGAGATTCTTTTAATTTTAAGATACTCAAATTTTAATCTGTGTAAACAAAATCATCATAGGTAAACTAAAATGTAAGATTTTCCCAATATAGTATCCAGATAAGGTAAAGATTTCTGTTTTGTTTGTTTGTTTGTTTGTTTTTGCATAGGGACAGAGTATAAAAATAAGAGAAATAAACTTAATGTTTTAGTTAAGTTTGATATTTTAAACTATATAATAAATAGAACTTTTAATCAAGACTTTATGAACCAAGATGATTACAGTTTATGATACATCTTTTAACTTTTAGCTTCACATACATGGTTAGTCTAAAGCTTGGGAATAATCAGAGGATAAACAGGGTCTACTTTAGTAAGGACCTGTCTGAAAAAGCACTAATCAATTTAGCAAATCCAGTCTAAACTGCGGTCATTTTTAGCAACATTAATCTGTGAATTATCAATCTGAATGAGCTCATTACTGATCTGAGTGGCTCCTTGACTAAAATCAATAGGCCATATACATTTTTTCAACAGGATAAAAACAAAGTGTGTGAAATAGAGCTTTTATGAGATACAACACAAAGAGATAAATTTAAAGTTCCTTCCAAAGATCATTAATTTAAACAATTTTAGGTTAAAACATTCCAAAATAGGTCAACAAAAGAATGGTTAGTCGATGCAATACCATATTTTGAGGTGATTAATGTTTCTACTTCCTCATTTTACTTTAGGAGAACTGTCCATGAGTCTTCTTTCAAAGAGCACCCAGTAAAGAAAGGAGTCAGATAAGGTGATGTACACCTGTATTCTCCAAGCACTATGGAGAGAAGTGAGAACTGTGTCCCACAGTCCTTCCAGAATCAGGGTTGCTGGGTTTCAGTGTTACTCTACTTTTCTGTTATTTTTAACTAGAATATATAAATCCCTCCTATGAATCAAAACTTTAAGGAAAGTTCAGGAAAGAATTTTAATTTTTGTGAGGGTGAGAATTACATTTGTCTTGTTGACCACTGGGTCTCCAGAACCAAACACATTGCAAGTACTCTGTGTAAATGTGTGAACAAAGGAAAGAAAGAAGATGAAAATGAAGAACAATTTGAAAGAAGGTGAAAATAATGAAAGGCACATGTTTCCTAAGGGTACTAAATTTATCTACTAAAAATATAAGATGCTGTTAAATTTGAATTTCAAACAAACAACAAAACATTTTTTAGTATGAGGTATGTCTCAAATGTTGCAAGGGCCATACTTATACTATATATACATAGTTTGAATTTCAAATTTAACTAGGCCTGCTGTATTTGATCTAGCAAGCCTAAGGCCTCTGAATCTACATAAAATATTGCAAAGCCACCAGGAAGTTGTTAAAATGTAGCATGCAAAATTCACACTGTGCAAACCACAGAGCTATGCTGGGTAAATGCCATCAAAGTAATAACATAAAACAGATGTAATATAGTACACAGAAGGGAAACTTCCATTTTACATCAGCAAAACAATGACTAACAGAAACATGGAGTGTAGCAGGAAGGAAAAGCTTCTAAACAACGCTGAGGTCTGTGACCCCGTTCCAGCTCAGCTGATAAATTTTGGAATGATTTGGAGAATGGTTTTCTTTGATCTCCCTTTTCTATAGTGGAATATAAGTAAAGATTCTTCCTAATTCTAAGTGATCTTTGAGACTAAGTTTTTTTTAAGCCTCTCATCATTCATCCATAAAACCTAAATATCTAAGGAAGACATATTTAATGGGGATTATAATGGCAGTAAATATAATCATGTGCCATGAGACAAATAATGTCGCTGATGAATGGTCAAGTGTTTTTTTAAAATTTTGGATGAATTTTCAAATGGGATATTGATTTTATCACAAATAGACTTTTATCATTGCTAATATATGAAAGGGGTTGGATTGCAGGCATATAATCATACCATACCTCACATCCTAGACTTTGATGCCATAAACATACTGTGAAGTATATAGGGAGTTACTACTCCTGTTGTTTAAACAACAAGGGAAACTTCTGCTTTTGCAATTTCCATTAAGCTCAAGCAACAAATGGAAACAGCACTACGAAAAACATCACCAAACTTAAAGCCATGTCCTAATTTTCACAAATATGGTATAGGCATGATGCTTAATGAAAGAGTAGAAGAAAGGTTTTTCGAAAAATTCCACTTAAGTTTCTAATGCATTCTGTTGATGCCCTTAGGCAGAAATGATTGGGAAATGACATCTGGGCAGTTAATAGAAAAAATGATGGTGTGATGTAGTAGAAAGATTTAAGATGACAGGATCATTAGAAGAAAGATTATAATGTATTGATTAGTCACCAAGGCAAATTTAACTTTCATGGAACTGAAGCATAAAGGGGATTATTCTTTGAAATTCGGCAAATAACACCCAGTGAGTGGGTTCTTACCAGTTGGCCTCAAGAAAGTTACCTAACCTTTCTGAGAGCTGGAGGGACACATTCATTATTCTGATGGACACTGAGACAGGTGAACTCCACTCTGTTTCATGCACTTGGGTTGCATGCACTACTGTGTGGCAGCAGACAAGCCACCTAAGGACCACATTTACCAGAATCCCTTCTGGCACTGGTTCTGCTAAGACCTGTCCTTTGCCAAGGAGAAAAATCCACATGAGATTCAAAGGAGAAAATGAGACAGAGGCTACATTTCTGCCATTTCTACTGCCAAGCACAGTTGTGTGGGCGTTTGTTGGGGTGATTCTAAAGTGCTTTTGGAAACATTTCTAGAAGCTCAGCCTGGAGCTGGCTTTTCCAAGCCTTGGAACAATTTTGTAAACACCTACTTCCCTGCTTTAAGCCTCTTTCAGTTAAACAAGGGGGAGGGTTTCCTGTTTTCTGAGTGAACCCTGTCCAATACACAGAGGATCTATGGTCCCTCCTCAATGTTTCAATGAAAACTTTCTATGCTGAGATAACTATCCCCTTTCCTGTCTAACAGATGTTCTTCTTCTAAAAAACAGTAATTTGAAGCCCTTCCCACATTAAATGGATGCTGCTGTAATTGAGTATATATGAATGAATATTGATAATGATCAAAAGGCATCTTCTCCCTAGGAGATGTTTTGTGTGCTTACCTGCTACAGCTGTATCCAGTTCATCTTCATCCAATGATTCCTGTGTGGTAAAGTCTTTCAGAGGAGACATTGGATAGGATGTATTGAGATTCAAGCCCAACATGAAGTTGTGTACCTTCCCAGCACGTCCTTCTCTGGTATTGAATAAAGTTGAATCACTCACCAAAGCCATTATCATACGATGGACCCAACTTGCTTGGTTATCATTTTGATATTCCCTTTTAGCATCTTCATTTTCAGTGCCTAAGGAAAAAGAAAAAAAAAAACAAAACATTGTGTAGATTCTCAAATCCATTAAAGAAATCTTTGGGAAACTGAACATTAAAATTAACAGTGAAACTCTATGGCTTTTGATCTAACAAACATTTATTTGTATAAATTAATGCAGTAAATATTTCAGTTAAGAATTTTCATTCTTAAATTGTTCTTACGTAGAGTGTGCTTTATGTATAGTCAGTCTACAGGGTATGTTCTTAATGTGTTACTTGGTCTATGCTTAGATTTCCAGGCAAATTTCTACTTTCCCCTTCCTGTCCTTCCCTAGTCCGTTTCTTCCTTTTCTCTTGGCTACACACACACACACACACACACACACACACACACACAGGGAAATTCCACAGTAGATAATCCTCTCCTCTTCATTACTTAAGTTGCCTTCTGTATCCTGTTTAGTAAACATCTAGAAATCATGCAAACTGGAACAGGCACCTGAAGGATTCAACACATATTTGCTGCTCAATAAACACTCCAAAAGCAGTCATTTCATCTTGCAAAGTACGGAATTTAAAACCATGTAATTTAAACATGTGCCTTAAAATGTCTTAAAATTCAGCAATTTTCCAAAAGAAGCAGTCTTAAAGGACTTTTTCCTTCAAGCCTACACACATATTACAATTACTGGGAAGCCATGTTTAGAACACTGGCTCCAGAAACAGATTGCCTGGATTTCAATCCTCTTTCGACTGCTTACCTACTTAACTCTTTTCAGCCTTCATTTCCTCATCAGTAAACCTCCTAGGGCTGTTGTGAAGATTAACTGAGATAGCACATTTGTGTAAATCTCTTAGAAAAATGCTCGACCCATATTAAATTCTTAATAAACACTAGTTAGTAGTAGAGACAGTTGTGGTGACAGTGGATGCTACATAATCATTATCATTGATATTATTCATTCACAATCCAAATCTAAGAAAACTATGGTCGAGTATAATTTCACCTGCCTATATCCCTCTGTTCAGACTTCTGGGAACTCTCTTTACATGCATATGTACAACTGTATGTGTGTGTATGTGTGTGTGTGTTTGAGAAAAAAGAATCTATGTTCAACATCATAATTTCTAATAAATGTTAATTAAACATACATAAAACCACAATAAATACTGATTTTTATCTTCATAAAGATTAGCTTAACTGAGCTAAGTTAATGAATGAATCTTTCATTCAGGAACGAATTCAGATGACTACATTCTCTCAAAAAAATATGTACATTTTCCTACACCTACACTTCTCTAAAGCCAAATATAACAAAGAAAATCTTTCAGAAGAACAAATCATGCTTCAAAGTGAATGATTTAGGGGTGCCTGGGTGGTACAGTCAGTTAAACATCTGACTCTTGATTTTGGCTCAGGTCTCATGATTCGTGAATTTGAGCCCATCACGTTGGGCTCTGTGGTGACAGCACAGAGCCTGCTTGGTATTCTCTCTCCTTCTCTCTCTACCCATCTCCTGCTCTTATTTCTGTCTGTCTGTCTGTCTCTCTCTCTCTCACTCTCAAAATAAGTAAATAATCATTAAAACAAATAAGGTGAATGATTTAGAGATGCCTGGGGGCCCAGTCGGTTGAACGTCCCACTCTTGATTTTGGCTCAGGTCATAATAATACCAGGGTCACAGGATTGAGCCCTATATTGGACTCTGCACAGAGAGTGGAGCCTGCTTAAAATTCTTTCTCTCTCCCTCTTTGCTCCTCTTCCCCAATCATGTGCACTCTCTTTCTCAAAAGAAAAATAAATAAATTATTTATTTTTCTCAAAAAAAAATTTATATCTTAAGTTACACAGGATATGAGTAAGATAATCAAAAATTTTTAACTTCCTCCTCCTCCACCTCCCTGGTCTTCTGGTCCTTCTTCCTCTTTCCTTCCTTCTTCTCTTCTTCCTTCTTTTGCACCATCATAATTACCATCATCATCATCATCATCATCATCATCATCATCATCATTATTGTTATTATTCAATAAATCCCCCTTCTGTCCTAGAAGATCTACTTTCCTTATGAGATATTTGGAAATGGCATAATTTTTGGGACAAACCCAGACTGTTTGCATAGTCTTTTACAACTTTAAGTCCTTTGTATGCACTCGCAATCTGATAATTATAACAATTCTATCAGAATAGGTAAAACGATGCCAGTATAGATTTGAAGAAACCAAAGTTGAAAATCCCTGAAGACCTTGCTCAAAATCCTAAGATGAAAAATGAAGAAGCCTCAAGAGAATGAGAAGACAAGGCACAGACTGGGGGGTAATATTCACAAAAGCCATCTAATAAAAGACTGTGTACAAAATGTACAAAGAACTCTTAAAATTCAAAATAAGAAACCAAATATCCCAATTTTAAAAAATGGGCAACAGGCACCTCACCAAGAGGATACAGAAATGGCAAGTAAGCACAGGAAAAGATACTCCACATCATATGTCATCAGGGAAATACAAGTTAGAACAACAATGAGATAACACTACACAACTATTAGAAACACGCAAATCCTAAACACTGACATTACTGAATGTGTGAAGAAGTGAAGCAACAGGAACACTTATACATGCTCGGGGGAATGCAGATCAGGACAGCCACTTTGGAAGTTCCTTTTTTTTTTTTTTTTTAAACAGGCCTCACATCCAACACTGAGCCCAATGTGGGACATGAACTCACTACCCTGAGATCAAGATTGGAGGGGAGATCAAGACCTGATGTGAGATCAAGACTTGAGCTGAGATCACCGATTTTTGCACTGTGGGTGGGAATGCAAACTGAGGCAGTCACTCTGGAAAACAATTCTAAAAATAGAACTACCCTAAGACTTAGCAATTGCATTACTAGATATTTATCCCAAGTATAAAATAATGCTGATTCGAAGGGGCACAGGCACCCCAATGTTTATACCAGCACTATCAACAATAGCCAAATTATGGAAAGAACCCAAATGTCCACCAACTGATGAATGGATAAAGAAGATGTGATATATATACACACACACATACACACACACACAATGGAATAGTACTTGGCGATCAGAAAGAATGAAATCTTGCCAAGTGCAACAACATGGAGGGAACTAGAATATATTACGCTAAGTGAAATAACCCACTCAGTGAAAGACAAATATCATATAATTTCACTCATTATATGGACTTTAAGAAACAAAACAGATCAGCTTAGGGGACGAGAAGGAAAAATAAGATAAAAACAGAAGGAGGCAAACCATAAGAGCCTTTTTTTTTTTCTTTTCAAAAATTTATTTAAATTCTAGTTAGTTAACATACAGCGCAACACTGGTTTCAGAAACAGAATTCAGTGATTCATCATTTACATACAACACCCAGTGTTCATAATAACAATCCTAAATACCCATCACATCACCCATCTAGCCCATTCCCCACCCACCTCCTTCCATCAACTGTCAGTTGTCCTCTATCTTTAAAAGTGTCTCTTAAATGTTTATTTCCCTCTCTTTCCTCCCTCCCGTATGTTCATCTGTTTTGTTTCTTAAATTCCACATATGAGTATTTGTCTTTCACTGACTGACTTATTTTACTTAGCGTAATACATTCTAGCTTCATCCACTTCATTGCACATGTCAAGATTTCATTCTTTTTGATGGCTGAATGATATTCTCTTGTGTGTGTGCATATATACACAACAGAATATTGTGTAGAATATATAAGAGATTCTTAAAGTTTTATTGATTTACTTTTTTGAGAGAGAGACAGCGCAAGTAAGGGAGGGGCAGAGAGAGAGGGAGGAAGAGAGGATCCCAAGCAGTCTCTGCACTGCCAGTGCAGACCCCAATGCAGGTCTCATAATCACAAACTGTGAGATCGTGACCTGAGCTAAACCAAGATTCCGACGCTTAAACAAATGAACCACCCAGGCATCCCTAGAGACTCTTAAATAAGAGAACAAACTGAGGGTTGCCAGAGAGGAGGTGGCTGGGGGGATGGGCTAAATGAGTGATTAGCATTAAGGAAGGAGGGCACTTGTTGGGATGAGCTCTGGGTGTTAAGTGATGAATCACTGGGTTCTACTCCTGAAACTAATACCACATTAGTGTTAACTACTTGAATTTAAAATTTAAAAATATATAATAAAAAAAAGACCTGAGCTGAGATCAAGAGTCAGATGCCCAATCGACTGAGCCACCCAGGCACCTCTGGAAGTTTCATACAAAACTAAATTATACTCCCATCATATATGATCTAGCAATCATCTTTCTTAGTTTTTACCCAAAGGAGTTGAAAACATACAGACAATGGAATGTTATTCAGTGCCAAAAAAATGTGGGAGGGGAGAGCTATCAAGCCATGAATAGACACGGAGGAAATTAAAATACATACTACCAAGTGAAAGAAGTCAATCTGAAAAGGCTATACACTATATGATTCTAACAATACGACATTCTGGAAAAAGCAAAACTATGAAGACAGTAAAAATATCAGTGGTTGCCAGAGGTTAGGGTGGTGGTGGGGTAGAGGGATGGATAAACAACACAGAGGGATGTTTAAGGCAGTGAAAGCACTCTGCACCAAACTATAATGGTAGATGCATGTCATTATACATTTGTGAAAACCTATAGAATATGTGATACCAAGAGTAAACCCTAAAGTTTGGACTTTGGGTGATAATGAAGTGTAAATGTGGGTTCATGGATTGTAACAAATGTACCACTCTGATACAGGATGCTGACAGTGGGGAGACTCTGTGTGTGGGGGTTCAGGAAGTGTATGGGAACTCTGTTCTTTTTGCTCAATTCTGTTGTCAATCTAAAATTACTGGAAGGAAGAAAATGAATATCAAGAGCTAATATTAGAAATCCCCAAATCATCCTCAACAGCCTTCACCAAACTAGGTTGGTACTAAAACCAAAACAGCCATGTTCAAAGGGTCTTTGAACTTCTCTGCCTTAGGATACCAAGAGGTGATCAAATGTACTGACCATCTATGGCAATTTATTTAATAATTAACAAGCCATTATTATGTCTACTTGCTAGCCCTATAGCAATAATATTAACTCTAGAAATGTTAGACACATACTGTCTATCCCCTTTGTACTGGCTAGCTCTTTTTATGAAAAGGAAATTAAAAAAAAAAAAAAAAAAAAAGACCCGAAGACCTGAACAACTAAACAGATGAAAATAAAACTATGAAGGGGAGAGAATTAGGACTGAGTTCTTTCCAGGGCAGGGTTCGTTCAGGGTTCCTGCCTAATGACCTGGCTGTCACGGACCACACGAAGCAGCCGGACAGTGGGCAAGTTGGGACTGAAGTGCAAATCGAGCAGTGCCCAAACCTAGTGCCTTGGTTGAAAGTTCTGTCTGCCCCAGGAAAGATTATTTTTTAAAAAAATGTTATAAGAAATGACATGCTAGCCAGGCTGTGGGCTTGTGGAGATGCATTTTGCAGAGAAGGTCCCTTTCTTCTAGGTTATACAAACTCATCTGATGAGGCAGTCACAGCCCAGGTGTGAAAATGTTGATTTTCGGCAAAGATAAAACAGGCTCTTCCAATATCTACACCACGGCTGGAGGAATTCATGACGTTTAGAATAAGAAAGCACTAAGTTATCTTCTAAAATCTAGATGATCATTTTCAAAGTGTCATAGGATGTTTACCCAGTTGTTAATAAAACGTAAAATCACTCCATTTTACCACATAGCATTGGTATCTAATACCCTCACCTTGTCCCTGCCCCGACTTCATCACTGATGCTCTGATCCACACCAAGCTGAGAGCTGCCTTGTCAAAATGTGAAAGAACTCATTTGTACTTAGAAATAACATATACAATAAAAAGTTCTGGATAATTCTCCCCACTTTATCACCAATCTCTTCCTAAGACATAGATTGCTGACAACGGGTAAGGCTCAGGAAGGGAGTGAGAAGAAGTCTCCATGTGATATTTTATCAATAATAAAATTTTTAAAGATAAAATTTTAACTTTTAAATCCATGTAAAAAGTGTTCCCATAAAATGTTCCTGTAAGAGGGCACCTGGGTGGCTCAGTCAGTTAAGTGTCCAACTCTTGATCTTGGCTCAGGTTGTGATCTCACGATTTGTGGGATTGAGCCTCACATCGGGCTCTGTGCAGAGCCTGCTTGGGATTCTCTCTGTCTCCCTCTCTCTCTCTCCGTCCCTCTCCTGCTTGTGTGAGCTCTCACTCTCTCTCTCAGAATAAATAAATAAACTTAAAAAAATGTTCCCATATCACAATTCTCATGCCAAGAAGCCTGGTGCTCTACTCAGACTTAGAATTTGTTATTTCCGCCATCTCAGTTTATTCTCCATTTGTTTAATGGATAACATTTTTGAGCTATCAAAAAGAAAAGAATAAGGGATATTTATGGGTTGTACATTTTATTATGCATACAGGATTGATTTTCTCTGTGAACCGAATGTTACAATTCTATAGCACTCAGTGGCTTAGGCGGAGACTACCATTAGGATATTAAGAGAGACAATCAGACACAACATTTATATCCTTTCTTAATGGACCTCTGCCAGAGAAAATTCTCTTACCTTTGGGTTCTTGTGATTCATCATCGCTATCTGAGCTGTCATTACTCACAATATGCTCAGCTGTGATATTTTCTGTGGGAAGAGAACACATCAAGTGAATGATCTCAGGTGTCAAGGCTCACAATTGAATTTATTAGAAGGAAGTAACCTGAGATAAAACCAAGTGAGATCTACTAGGTATATTAGTGGAAATTTTAATCAATTTAGTATCTAAATTCATTAGTTTTCCTACTATTTTCAAATTTCTCATTGGAAAACAAATTTCCTGGGCCAGGAAAAAAATGGAAAAATTAGTTTAAAACTACTCCTTCATGAGTTAAAGGAAAGAATCTTTATTTCTTTACCTTAATTCTGACAGAAAGAATAACTTGGTTATAGGAGGCTCCTTGTTATACCAAAAAGGTATAATTTTCTTTCATTAAATATGTTTAAGTGCTATTTCTGAGGGGAAAATGCAGAGTAAAACCAAAATCTATAGGAAGACTGAATGAAAATGAATGAAAACTACTAATATAAGGTGTCTTTTGATTTTCAATAACTCAGAAAATTGGTTATTGAATGTGCCTTTTGGTGTCAAGAATTTGTGCTTTCACAGTACATAGTAAGAGGGCAGTTATGAAAATTAAAACTTAGAAACCATATGCCCGTAAAACAAAGACAGAAGTATAATGTGGCATAATAACTAGTCATATTTTTTAAGTAAAAATTGCCTAAACTATGGAACACATGGACCATTCTTATCACCATTATTTGTTGAATTATCAACTTTCTTTGGACACTTACATGAAATGACTTTCTGTATAACAGTTACTTTTTTTTTTCTTCTACTAGTCAATAGACATTTTTTTATTCAAAAAACCTGACTCTAAATTTATAATTTTCAGTTCTAGAATCACTTGGGGGCTTTAAACTTGGAGAAATATAGGTATAACATATAGTTTCCCCATATTACTCTGTATATGTTTATTATACCTGAATGAGAATATAGAATGGAAGGGTTTTAAATGCTTGAGGTAGTAGATTAACTTTTTACATTTATTTAATTTTACTGGTATGATTACACATATGAAATTCAATAAAAGTGTTCACAGACTAATATTATTATTCACTTCATTTCGTGAGTATTACAGAAAATAGTTTTGTTGTACAGAAGAAGGTGGGGTGTTAGAAAATGACCCACAATAAGTGTTATATACGTCAGGTGTGGTTTTGGTCCCATACATATTTTGGCAGAACAAAATTTTCTTTTTTTTTAAGTATTTCTTTTTTTCTTTGTTTTGTTTTGTTTTTTGGTCAATTTGATACTCTCCTTTAAGAAAATGGTTCACCAAAATATTATTCTATTTTATAAAGATATTTTTGAGATGATTAGATAAATATTTGAATGTATCTATTTTCCATCCCTATGGTATGATATGTAGCTCCATCTCTTCAAAAGCATAGATTGCTCACATTTGAAATTCCTTGAGAATGTAAAGAATTTCATTTCTAGTCATCAGATTATGGCCCAATTTACCATAATGTCTTGCTTCAGAGGGGAAAAAGCAAAAACAGAAACAACCTCTGAACACCCCTTGAAGAGGGAAACTTTAATCAGCCAGTGGATGAAAGGAATCACCAGGAGTCTTCAGATTCCCCTCAGTTACCTCTCCTGTCTCATTTCTGGAAAGTCTTACCTAATCTGAGGTAACACGCATCCTGGATCACTACATAATATCCCTCTCAGTCTGACAAAGAGGACAAGTAAATAGGCTGCCAAACCACTGGCCTCAAAGGAAACATCTCATAACAAATAATATTCTGAAGACCGTTTAATATAAACATTCTCCTTTTTCTTGGCCTTCAGCCATTGTCTCACCCACCTTTGGATCTGTTATTTCAGGCCCATTCTTTTCCTCCCATCTGAGAGAAAAATAAACTCTAGGGGTATCTGGATTATTCAACAGAGAAGGAGCACAGAGAAGCAAGCCTCATAACATGTGCTCCTTCTGTTCTTTTTCTCTTTTATTCTGAAATCTTCACATTATTTTGAGAAGAGTTACTTATTTCCGCAAAACTAGATGGATATTTATCCATCTGCGCTACGATGTTCATTTTAAAAAGTCAAGTCAAATCATGTCAGCATTTTACACTCGGCCTTATAGTTACTCTTAAGAGAATGTGCCTCTGTATGTTAAGGTCCGAGCAGCTCAAAAATTCCACCAACCTTGGCTGCTCGTTAACTGAGTGCTGCTCAGAGGACAGAAAGCAAAGTGCTTTCTTTATTGTTTTTATTTTTATCTTAAAATCTTTTGCTCTAGTGCCATCATTAAGATCACTTTGCCATAACTACCCAAAAATGCAAATGATACTGTTGAACAAAACATTAAGAACTATGGAAAGTTACTGTGCACGTAATATACATATCAAATAGCTAAAATCAATTCTGCAGGATGAATAACACTACTTATAAGCCAATTTGTAGTAAATTAATTAATGCTACAATTGTGTTTTTTTTTTTTTCTTTTTTGCATAAAGCTTAATTGAATCAACTGTCACTGCCTGGAAAAACTAAGGGCAGCTTGTCAAAAAAAAAAAATCCTACATTAAGTTTTACGTGCAAGTATTCTTAAAATGAATTGATTATTGAAATAATTGATTGTTGAAAAGGTCATTTATGCTATTCTGTTAACTCTATGTGCGATATTTCATGCTATTTCATGGTATTTCATGATATTTCATGGACAGAGAAGAGATAGTAGGTAGTCAGTGTGCTGATAATCTACAGGACCCTCTTCCCCAATTCCTGCTGGGCTGGCCCCCAATTCAGATTTAGCATTCACTGTTCCTTCCCACAGCCAATCCAAGTAGCCATAAGAAAACAGGGTAGGCACTTGGGAGACACTGAATGCATGTTTCATTTCATTTGCTTTGGGCCAAATTTACTTGTCAAACAAAAGTTCCTGTCATTATCCTTACAACTAATGAAAACCAGTGGTCCTCAAATGAGTTTGTCTACTTTTTCAAGTTTTGTTAACATTATCTTTAAATTTATTATGGGCCAATAAGTTAGATTTAAAGAAAACCATTAGTGTTCATTTACTAGATGTGATTTGAAATATTTTTTTCCTCCTGTTTGGTGTGACTTAGCTATAGGAAGCTAACAGAAATCTAGCAGGTTAGTATTTTAGAGGTAAGTAAACTGGAAAGTATGAATTTTTGTGTCATACTGTGTTCAACTGCGGATGAGTCTAATGTTTTAAAAATGAACGGTATTTGTTTAGGACACAAACAGTATGTTTAGATATATCATGACTAAGAGGAATGGAGATGCCCTAGTGGAAAATTATTCTTAGGAATCAATAGGTTTTATGAGTTTCACAACCTCAGTGTCAGAATAATATTTAAGAGGTAATATACATATGATTTCCAGGAAATACTTAGGTTGATTTAACGAAGCCCTTGGTAACTTCAGAATAATTACATTCGTTATGATGATTTGATTTTCTGTGTATGCATGTTAAAATCTATCAGGTTAGCATAATACAGTCACCAGAAACATGTTTTTACAATACCTAGTTCCTCCTCCATTGTGGAACCTTTATTTTGTGAGCCAGAAACTCCTAAGACTCTGTTGAACAATATAGAAAAGGCACTGCCCCAGACACCTAAAATAAAGCAAAAATGACGAATACCTTAGAATGCACCGAGACTTAAAACAGTCAAACAGACAAATAGTACATTTTGATCACTTACCCATTAAGAAATGCAAGGGGTTTTCTTCATATTTCTTCACAACTGTTCCCATAAAAAATTTGCTTCCAAATAAGTCAGGAGCCATAAAAGTACCATATTTTGCCATGCCAATCTCATATGGACTAAATTCAACCCAATCTGAAAGGATTTTTAAAAAGTACAATCCATTAGTAGGGAAAGACTATAGATATGCATACCATTAAAGATCACTTCCAAAAATGCCTTGATTATTTTCATTATTTAAAATATATTTTTAAATTAACCAGATGCCTATTTTGTACATGCCATTGTATAGAAGTTTGTGGAAAACAGCTTATTGAAATGAAAATAGAAAAGGATCCCTTCTAATTTGTACAAACTGAATATTTTTTGCATTAAAAGCTTATATATCTTTAGTAAAATCCATCTTGATTCTAAATAATGGAAAACAGAAAGTTGCTAACTCAGATATAAAATCCATGGAGAGAGAAGAAATTAAACTCTGATAATGCAAGCAGACTATAAAAATGGAAGAAATTGTTTTCTAACATTTGACTTTTCTTCACTTTTCCTTAATTTTGCTTATTAACCATTGTTCTAATTCACAAGATTATAATGCAAAGTTTTTATACTGAGTGACTTAAGAAATACATGGTAATAGCATCAATAAAGTATAATTTCTAAGAGTAGAGATTATGGAGCCAGAGCCCTAGGTTCAAATCCCATTTTTCTGCTTCCTAACCATGCAACCTTGGGTAGATTACTTGTGTTCTTGGTGTCTTAGTTCCCTAATCTATAGAACGTGAATAAAATCAGGAAATTATAAAATTGTTGTGAAAAAATCTAATGAGTTAAGGAATATAGGGGTGCCTTGGTGGCTCAGTCTGTCAAGCATCCAACTTCAGCTCAGGTCATGATCTCACAGTTCGTGAGCTGAAGCCTCACGTCAAGCTCTGTGCAGACAGCTCAGAGACTGGAGCCTGCTTTGGATTCTGTGTCTCCCTCTCTCTCTGTCCTCCACAGCTCATGCTCTTTCTCTCTCTCAAAAATAAACAAACATTAAATAAATTGTTTAAGAACTCAGAAGAAGGCATAGCACATTTTAATCACTCCATAAATGGTAGCCACTACTACATGTAGTTCATGTATTTCCATGCTATCACTATATTTAATTATGCATCCAAAAAGAATTCCTGGTTTCTGATACCCATTTCCTACACTTGCTTCTCTCTCAGTATTCCCTGTCTTGGTAAATGGTACTACTTTTCATATATTCATACCAGTATCCATACTTTACCCTTGACAGTTCTTTCCCCTTTATATCTTACATACAAAAACTCAAGTTCTAGAGACTCTCTTATCAGATAAGGTTAGAAACTGGCTGCTTATCCATTTGTCCACCATGGATCACCATCCTGTTGTATCCTACTGGTACAAGCTGTCATACCCTCTTCTCTGGATCTTCCCAGTAGTCTTCTAAAACATCCCTTCTCTATTTCCCAGCTATCTTTTTGATATCTGTTGCCAGAATGAATTTTTAAAAATAGAAATCACAGCATACTAATGCCAGCTGAAAGCTTTCCAATGGCTTTCCATTACACTGAACGCAAAAATGTTATCAATGAGGCTTCTTAACGGTCTGGCTAGTGCCTTTTGACCTCCTGTCCTAACCAATTTCCATTATGTGGGCCTTGCTCTTTCCACTTGAGCCACACAAATCTTCTCAATGTTCCTCAAAGAGAAACTCACTGACATCTCAGTGCCTTCATGCTTGCTATTATCTTGTGCAGCTAAAAGGCTTGCTCCTTCTTAACCATTAGTTCAAGGTCAATTTTCATTGGCCGTCCTCTGTAAAGTCCCACCACTATTCACCCTTACCTAACCCATAACTCTCTGCTCTCCTTTTCCACCCTGCTTTTTGAAACTATTTACATGTCTATTTGAACAATTCAAAATCCAAATAATTCAAAACTCCACAGATTTTTTTTTTTGTTATTTGTTTGGTTGTAAATTCTGACCTGAATTCATTCAGCAGAAGAAAACAGTCTTGAAATGATATAAGGCTTAATTTTTTAATCTCACTAAATGTGAATATTGACACTCTATTACAGAAATCACTCTATGAGATCCTAGGGGGTTATTATGTAACATACACAATAAGTTTGTTTTTTAAACTTTAAAATCTAAAATATTCTCAATTCAGAAACATCTATTTCTAAAGTTTTAGAAAAGGCATTGCAGGTGTATATTTATTGTTTACTCAATGGTAGATCATAACATTCTACTTTTGTGAAGGAAGTTATGAAATCACAGTTGTGATGAGAACACATTATAATCCCATTTCAAATCAAAGCCAAGTAGCACATATATCTTTCTACAGAAAGTGATGTGCTTTATAATGATTTACATGGAGTGAGTGAGATATGACTAGCAATGAGTCAGAGGCTGCTAGGAAAATTTCTATATCACTACAAGTAATTTCCTATCTCTGAATCTTATCCCTTTATCTTGGGTACTGAAACACAATAACTTCTCGAGTAATCTCATCTTTATTAATGCTGTGGTTTGTGCTCACACAATTACAGACATTCTCAAGGTAAGATTGCTCTCTAATCCTTACTCAAAAACTCACCATGGTAGTACGTGACTGTTCTTTTGCTGTTGACTCGTACATTTCAAACTTGAACCTTTCTCTCTCACCTACATCTACTTCTTCCCAACTTCCTGTTGTGAATTTACGCTTAGATACATTGGCATCACATCCACTATGCTTGCCTGGAAAGGAATTCTTCATCTTTCCCCCCAGTCTATCTTACCTCTTTTGGTAAACAATACTATCATAGCCTTGAAAAAGAAATTTTTTAAAAAATTGAAACCACTGGGGCACCTGGGTGGCTCAGTTGGTTAAGTATATGACTTTGGTTCAGGTCACTATCTCATAGTCTGTGAGTTTGAGCCCCACATCTGGCTCTGTGTTGACAGCTCAGAGCCTGGAGCCTGCTTCAGATTCTGTGTCTCCCTTTCTCTGTGCCCCTCCACTGCTCACACTCTCTCTCAAAAATAAAATAAAAACATAAAAAATTTTTTTAAAAATTGAAAATCCATTACCACCTTTCAGTGACAACCTTTGGGCTTTTCACATCTGTCTCTCTTCTTATCAGGATCTCCCTAGGTCCGGGACTTTATTACAAATGCCTAGTGATAACACTGCTTCCACTTTCTTTCCTCGCTAATCTACCCACATGAATCACCAAAATACTTTTCTCAAAAACACTACAATATTTTTATTGCCCTACCCCTAAACACTAAATGTTTCCCACTATATTCATAACTGAATAAAAATATTTCTGTCTGTAATTCAAATGTTTCCATAACTTGGCACTAATAGTTTTCCCAAATGTACCACCCACCTTTCACCAGCTCACACTAAGTCTGGTTTCTTTTTACTGCTCTTGAAAATATATTTTTGACTCCCCTTCTGAGCATTTTCTCATACTGTGTTACACAAAGAGGACTATTCACCTCCACTTGATAGATCTTTCCATGTTCAAATGGAATCCGAGCTCCATCACCCTCATAAAGTTGTCCTTATGACTAATAAATCTGTACAATATCTTACACTTACATCAGTTCTATACACTTTAAAAGATCCTAGTATCTATGATCTATCGATAGATCCTAATATCTATCTATGTGTATGGCTCATTCATTTTTCATGTTTTGTTTTTGTCTTGCCAATGGGATTGTAACTTTTTTGAGGAAGAATGCCATATTTTTTTCTTATACTATCTGTCAAAGAATTTAACATGATGTTCGAAAGTTGTATTCAATAAAGGCACTTTACTGACCAATGGAAATGTAAAACTGAAAGCAGTGTAGTGAAGTGAAGGAGTCAAAAATAGTTAACAGCTTAAACAACGAATGTTTATTTGTTTTAAATCTTCAAAAGAGGAAAATGTTTAAAACTATTCTGAAGGGAAGAAAAACATTCTCTAATATTGTTGAAATAAAGGTGATAAAACTTCTGTAAGCTAATTTGGCTCCTTCGCTTTTAAAAATATTATTCAGATAATATTTCAAGTTTTTGCCCTGAATATCCACTTTTAATCTAAGCAAACTTTAGAAGAATATAGACATGTCTCCCTTTTTTCCTTCAATAACCCAAGCTACTTGAACCTTCATAACATACACCTTTGAATGTCTTATCTGGTACAAGATCCACATAATTAATGCTTGATGGCTTTGTCCAACTCCGTTAGAAGAAACAGCTTTGAACCTCCTGATCATAGAAGCTTAACAATGAAGGTTAATGGTGTATCTCTCATCTCAGTAATAATAATGCAGTTAGGCAGATGGCCCAAATAAGACACATCCAGGTCAAAAGATTACTAACTGAACATCAAAAAGCCTTTCCCACTCTAAATGAATCCAAAATATTCACCTGCTGAAATATTACTTGTTCCTTAATCATCTTGGTCAGATTTTCTATTAAGAATTGCTACTGCCTCAAAGTTCAGAATAAAAAAAGGTGACTGTTAAAATGTCATAACAATTGTAACAATAACACTATTATATTTTAGGTCTCTTTTATGATATACCATCTTCTGCCTATCTCATGTGATTGTCTTAACATTTCTGTAAGATAAACCTGATATTTATTAATACTCTTTTTTTTAATAATGAGGAAAATAAGAGTCAGATTAAATGACTGACTTAAGGTATTTCAACTTAGAAATAAGACAAGGCTTCCAAATCAGTCTCGTGCTTGCTTGACCACAGCGTAATGCTTTGGGGGTAAAATGGCTTATTTGGCTATGCACAGATTTGACTAGTTTACTAGTAGGATTTATCAGCCTATTTCAAAATATTCCAAGACCTCAAAAAACAATAGCTATAGGAAAGCAAAAACAAAACAAACCAATTTCATCATGGCACCTACTTTTCTTATATGAATAAATTTCAATTCTCTCTCTGAAGTTCATTACAAACAAGATCTTGCTCCCAATTGCTGCTGAGCAGGTCATGGTCATCCCAGACTCCCTGTGGGCCTTACCTCCCATCCAAAAATGAAATTTGCTTCTCATACAATTCCTATTTATCGTTAAGATCCAAGACCTCTGATTTCACATACAGCTTTCAGGGAGCACTACATTTTTTTTTTTTTTTTACAAATAGTTTATTGTCAAGTTGGTTTCCATATAACACCCAATGCTCATCCCCACAAGTGCCCTCCTCCATGTCCATCTCCCCCCTCCCCCCCCACACCCATCAGTCCTCAGTTTGTTCTCAGCATTCAATAGTCTCTCATGGTTTGCCTCTCTACCCCTCCCCCACTATTTCCCCTTCTCCCCCCGCGGTCCTCCGTAAAGGTCCTCCTAATCCTCCTATACGTGCAAACATGTGGTATTTGTCCTTCTCTGCCTGACTTATTTCGCTCAGCATAACACCCTCAAGGTCCATCCATGTTGCTACACATGGCCAGATTTCATTGTTTCTCATGCCATGTAGTATTCCATCGTATAGATAAACCACATCTTCTAGATCCATTTGTCCGTTGATGGACACTTAGGCTTTTTCCATGTTTTGGCTATTGTGGAGAGGAGCACTACATTTTTAAGATTTACTTAAGCTTAATTTGGGCCTGCCATTGCTTTATTCACTTTGCATGCTTTATATCATTCATTTAGCGAAAACACCATGAAAGTCTCATCCTCATTAAGCAGATGTGGAAACTGAGGCTAAAAGATGTCGTGTAACCTGGTCAAAGGAACAATGCATAGTAACTTCTTTTCTTGTGCCTTAACTTCCTTAATAATTCTTGTAAAATTCCCCAACAGATTATAAGGTCTTATAAACAGGGGCAATATACTGTGGGGGGAGGGGAATCCATGCTTAGATCCGTCACACTACGTTCCACACGGTCAGTCACCAGAGAAGCCAATATTTTAATAAAAAGAACAAGGGATTTTTTAGAACAAACCTCAGCTCTGCTGCTTATTTTCTACGTGGCAATGTGCAAATCATTTAATCTTTCTGAGGTTTTGTTTTTTCTTCGAAGAAACAGAGCTAAAAATACCTCACTTCCTGAGTTGCAGTAAAAATTGAATAAGATAATAAATATAGTAAGCGATTTCTGAATCATTAAGCATGACAAACGTTTTAGTCAATTAACTGATAAAGATTAGAATGAATGAATGAATTCCAGGTGCACTGCTTTTTATAAACAATTCACAGTTCTTGCCTGGAATAGTCAGTAGAAACGAGTGAGACCTTGTAAAATCTGCAAAAATCTGTTAATTACATTCCATTCACAATGACTTTTTAAGTTCATGGGAGGGACTTATTTAACTGAGGTACTTTTCCTAAAATTACAACGAACCCTAGCAGCTACAGTCAGAAATGCTACCATGTTGCGGATTAGGACCAGCAAAGGTCCCCAGAAGTATGGGGTCACATACTTTTAGAGCACCCAACAAGAAGCAAAGCTACAGAAGAAACAAATATTTACATTTGAGATTTCATAATATGGGGCACCTGGGTGGCTCAGTCGGTTAAGCATCCGACTTCGGTTCAGGGTATGATCTCACGGTTTGGGGGTTCGAGCCCCGCATAGGGCTCTGGGCTGACAGCTCAGAGCCTGGAGCCTGTTTCAGATTCTGTGTCTCCCTCTCTCTCTGACCCTCCCCTGCTCACGCTGTCTCTCTCTCAGAAATAAATAAAACATTAAAAAAAAAGATTTCATAATATGAGGTATTTTGTTCATCACCTGACACAAGCATGGACTAATACTTTTTGAGTGCTGAATTATAAAGATGACAATGGTACTTTTGAATAATAAACATGTCATGTTATCCAATGTTTTTTAAACATTTTATTTCCTTTTGAGAGACAGAGGGTGTGCAGGGGAGGGGCAGAGAGAGAGAGAGGGAGACACAGGATCTGAAGCAGGCTCCAGGCCCCGAGCTACCAGCACAGAGCCTGACATGGGGCTCGAACCCACGAACCCACGAACCGCGAGATCATGACTTGAGCCAAAGTTGCCGCTTAACCAACTGCGCCACCCAGGTGCCCCGTCATGTTACCCAATTTAATGAAAATATAAGCAGAAAGCAAAAGAACATGCATTACCTAAAAGCATGCTATTTTGTTAAAAGTCCTTGAGGAATGAGTAACTAAAATTGAGGTGATTATATTCATGACTTTTTTATAGTTTCTTCTTTATTTTAGTAATTTATTTTTTTTATATTTATTTATTTATTTTTTACAAATAGTTTATTGTCAAGTTGGTTTCCATATAACACCCAGTGCTCATCCCCACAAGTGCCCCTTATTTTAGTAATTTAAATGAAGGTATATTAGTAACTAGTTTCATGGAATAATCTGCCCAACTAGAAAATTGTCTAGCTTACCACTTTCTTGTATCTTCCAATGTTTTTATGTTATGGAAAATATATCAAAATAAGACAACTAAAATTCCTTTGGAACTTCCTCTAATGAAAATCATTAGAAACCACAGTTCAAAGGTTCCAGGAAATGTTTTAAAAGAGGAAATTACATACCTGCAAACATTAGTTCAGAAACATCAGGTTTGACATGGAGACAGGTGAAAAGGGGTAAAGGGCATTGTGCAGAATTAACTTTTTCCTTCAAACTACTCAAGGTCGTGTTCATTCTCTGTCCACAGAAGAAATAAAGAAATGGTCTTCAATATAGAAACATACACAGAGAGAAAATAGTACTTCCAATCAAGACACTTAAGACTTTTATAATAAAAATCAGTCTTCCTTCTAGAAATCTCTGTCTCCCAATAAATGACAAAAAGTAAGCTCTACAGAGGCAATGATAATCTTTATTCTAAGAACAACCATAACTCTTTAAAAGATCATGTCTACATTTGAATTGAAGAACAGCTTGGCAGCTATGAAGCCAAGAGAACATTTGGACCCCAGGTTCACTGGCACAGACTCTCTCCCCCGCACTGCATCTTCAGATGAAATGTCACACTGTAGTCATGTGTCAAACTCTTTAGGGAACCTCCATTTTTCCTTTACCACCAAAATACTACTTGTGTTCATCTCCTTATTTAAAAAGACTCCCAGTGTGGTGTAGTGGTGTAGAGGAGTGGACAGTAAAGGGTCAAAATGTGTATTTAAGAATACAAAAGTAGTCCCTACACATCAAAACCGATACACAGAAAGAATTAGAAAGCACTAGTTGGAAATGTAGAAGTGTTATGTCTGGGAGGGAATATGTACTCAGGACACATTGTTGATAGGATCAGTTGAGTCGAGTGACTTTTATAAAATGTTACATGTAAGTGATCAATCGCTGGGTTCTGCTCCTGAAAACAGTACTACATTGTATGTTAACTAACTTGAATTTAAACAAATTCAAAGAAAAATGCAATGTATCATTTTGTTTTATTAAAACATTATGATACACAAGGCCTGTTTATATTAAGAGGATTGTAGTTTGAGACATAGCTTACATTGTGAATTAGTGTTTCTCCTATTAACATCCCAAAGATATCAGTAAAGGTGACAGGTTGCCCAGAGCTTTTCTTCTTCCATAGAGATTCAACATATCTTTTAACTTTCTGCGGTGTGAGAAGTAAAAGCGGGTTGTGGCTAACATTTTTCATTAGCTCTTTATTAATCTCCTCTGGCCCTTTCTCTGGAAAATCAGGGTGAGAATACAAGGTTGACATGTACCTGTAAAGAAAACAAAAGATGATTAGTAAAGAGAAAGGACATTACATAGTAGTCTCCAAAGAAGGCAGGTACTCTCTGTCATAAGAAAAATAAAGAGTGTTAGAAATAGTTGGTTAACTTAATTATCTGATTAAAGATATTAATACATGTAAGGAAAGAATGTATCAATCAGAAAGGAGCTGGTCTACAATAAAAGCAAAGTAGAAGAGTAGTCTCAAAGGAAACAGTGGACTTCCCAAGCCCAGTCCAAACGAGAGGATGCCCTTCTGGGCTTACTCTCTGTCCACTATCTAGCCTCTGGAAACTGGTAATGCCTATTAGACTATCAGAGACTGAAGAACACAACACATTTGAATCCTGTAAATAAACTTACTTGTCTGGATATAATACCAGTCAAGTAATCAGGTCATTTGACTTTCCGTCATGAGTATCAATAGGTAGGAAATGTGCTGTCTAAACTATTGTGAATATCTAATTCTCCTAACAAATGTATTTTTGTTTTTATTTTGCCCATTGCCAACTGGGCAGAATCCCGAGTCTTGCCAATTGTAGGTCTCAGAATTTCTGAGCATCCAAATTTGATTGTGAAATCCTGGAGAGAAATAAGTCTTTAAGGTAAACACTTTCTTGTGGAGATTCTTGGCCACCAGACATTTGGCCACTTCTAGTGATACTGGAAATCAATGGATATCACCTTGGTATTTGATATTTAGACAATAAACATTCAGTTACCCCCCTCCTTCCTGTGCACCAATATCTCCAGTACTGTGGCCTGAATATTACGTATGACTACTTATCTGTCTCCCTTAATCAGCTGTGATCTCCTGCTGGGAAAACTGCTTATTTTATCTTCTGTAGCTTCAATGACTAGCAAATGCCGGGCACAGGGAAAGCACAGTTTTTGAACTATTGAACTGAGAGAACAAAATAATGAAAGAAATAAATACTCCACCCCTTCATCCAACCAAAGAGAAAACAGGACATGGCTTAATCTCCTGTTGCCTTGACATTCAAATCAAAATGCCTACTATAATGGTTTATCTTTCCTTCAGGGAGGGGAGAAATCTAACCCTTACTGAGTCTCTGTCATTCTTTAAGCCTGTGCTGGTTAACTGTACATAAGGTATTGCCTTGAAGACCTGCAATAGCCTTCAATTCTTCTATTTTAAAGATGAGGAAAGAGAGGATTGATAAATTTAAATAAATGTTCACAGTTCCCCAATTAATAACCGAATGAGAATTTAAAATGTGTCTTCTCCCCTGATAGGCTTATTAAATCTCTTAAATAAGATTTTAGTTCTTAAAGACCAAACCACTTCCACTTCACATTAAATTAGAACTTCTTATTGGATTCATGGTTCTTTGGAGACAAATTGAGAATAATTATAAGTCAACAAACAGAGAGTGATGAGAGACCCAAAATAGAACACATGCTCTAAAAAAATTTTTTTTTAAAAATAAAATCCTTGGGGTTCCTGGGTGGCTCAGTTGGTTAAGTATCCAACTCTTAACTTCGGTTCGGGTCATGACCTAATAGTTTGTGGGATTGAGACCCATGTCGGGCTCCGTACTGATAGGACAGAGCCTACTTGGGATTCTCTCCCTCCCTTTGCGTCTCCCATGGGCAGATGTGAGCTTTCTCTCTCAAAATAACATAAATAAACTTAAAAAATAATAAATAAAAAATAACAAACAGGAATTCTTAAAAGATCTTTTTTTTTTTTAAAATGTTTTATTTATTTCTAGGAGAGAGAGAGAGACAGAGTGAGCAGGGGAGGGTCAGAGAGAGAGGGAGATACAGACTCTGAACTAGGCTCCAGGCTCTGAGCTGGCAGTCAGCACAGAGCCCGACGCGGGGCTCGAACCCACGAACCGCGAGATCATGACCTAAGCGAAAGTCGGACGCTTACCCGCTTAACCGACTAAGCCACCCAGGCGCCCCAAAAGATCTTTATTACATACCTTGGATTCCTAATATTCCCCCAAAACATGTGATAAAGATAGATAAAAAAGACTTACTCTGAACCCAAGCCCGGGATACTTACCAAATATCTATAAAAAATACAGCTTAGAGTACTTGAGAGATACTAGGATATATCTACTCCTGTAGTTATTCCAAGGTCTATCACATGATTCATCAAAATCAACAAACATCTGGTTTTCTGGACCTCATCATACTTTTCAATAAAATTGTACACATTGACGGAATGTATTGGTTTATACTTTAAAACATAATAAAAATAGGAAAATAAAACATCTTTTTGAGCCTCTACATGGTTGATTCTGGAACTATTCAGGATATGCTTCATTCTTTATGTGAACACTAAGAAGTTTTTTATTGGTCTTATTAACAAGAATAATTTCTACCTCCCTGGACTATTGGTTTGCCCTTAGCTTATTAAAATTTGTATTATGTAATTGTACATAGTTGGATTTTGCCTTGGATTTTAGAAAGTTTAAACTCAAGCCTGTGTCTCATGCTTTTCACAGCTATAGGTTATAGAATGAATTTTTAATTGAATTTCTAGTTATATATTTACTTACCCTTTTTCACTTCTACCTTTATCGTATGCAACCCAATTTTACTTTATAATAAGATACATTAAAACCTTTCCTTAATGAAGTGGGGTAAAAATAAAGAAAAGAACCAAACAATATCAGTAGAAATCAATTTAGCCTCAGCATGATTTTTTTCAAAAGATAGATAAAAAGGAAGTAATATGATCGTTCTGCTGTTGGAAGTTGTCTTTTCCAACTATTCAGTAGAAAAATGCAATTGTTCAAATCTAAAATACATTATTTAAGACTTTCCTTCTCCATCTCTACTTAGCTTGTCTTTAAATGAATCAACTTATGATTCGAGTAAGTACCTTTGCCCCATGAATTGCCCCCACCAAGATCTGAAGGCTCTTCCCTTCCCTTCCCCTCAGTGTTAGCCACTGGCTCTAGATCGAGAAAATCCTTCCTCTGGGGTTGGAGGATTGCTCAAAAGCTAGGACTTGTGCCACAGTCTGAGACAGATTTTTTTCAAATGGCCAGAAAGTATACAGATGTCAGCCTAATTCTCTCTTTCTGTTTCATGTAGAATGGTTGCAGTCCATTTCTTTTCTCTAAATGCTGAAGTAAACTCATTCACTTGGGGTAATTTTTCTCTTCCCCTTCCCCTCTCTCATTCTTTCCCTATCATGAAGCAAGTGGTTTGAGGATGCAGGCCCTAGTCAAAGACAGATAGACCTAGATACCTCCGCCATTGGCACCAGGTTAATGTTCTCTGCTTGTTCAGCATTTATGACCCCTATATTTTTTAGAATTCTTGAGTGTGAAATTGGACAGACTTTTCATGTCATTGTGGTGATATCCAAGACCTGAGTTTTAGCTTTGTTATGCTAAAGGTGGAGTGGTAGGCAATGGCCAGTTTTCTTTAAATAGCTGCCTTTGTTTCCTTGGTTGCACCAAGGCAGGATTCACTATTACTAGTTTCTGTGGACATGCTACCATCTACAGCATGCAAACACCACTCCAATTTGTGATGTTATAGTTAAGGCTGAATTTTCATCTCTTTGCTATTACATGGCTCCCAATTATATCAATCAAATTTCTGCAACTAAGTGACTTAGACACAGCAGGGCCTCTATACTTAATTAATGAACAAAAGGATCTTCAACTTATTTCTCTATAAATCTGAAGATATCTGCATCTAAATTTTCAACATATTTATATGTTGGGACACATCATTCTCTCCATACGAATGCATTTCAGGCTATGTGTGAAATTTTCATACATAAATCACATCAAAACTCCATAAGGGATTCTCAGTGCAGTCTCTTCCTCCTGATCACATGGCCAGTGTTTTAAAATATCAGTGACCTCCACTAACATGCAAAGCGAGAGGGAAAATGAAAAAGTTAAGAGAAAAGACGGAGGAGGGAGGGTGAATAATAGGGAGTATAAAATACATAAAAGGGTCAAAAAGGAGAAAAGAAAAGGAAAAAAGAAGAAAACTGATGGACAAAGAACGGTTTAAAGCATATAACCGGATTTCCCAGCTACAGTTAAGTAGCCGTGTGTGTGCAGTGCTGGTTGAAGAGCAGAGAGAAAGAGAGAGAAAGCAGGGCGGGATGAGGCACAATTGGAAATAGAATGAACAGGCAGAAGGGATAAGAAGCTTTTTTCAAAGAGGTAAAGGGTAGAATATGGTTGGATAGGTGAGAGAAGGGTGCTGGAATTATCCAGAGAAACTATACAGCCTAATTATTCCTCAAAGAGATGAAAACGTCAGTAGGTGTAGAATTTACATCTACAGAATGGACTCGTTGTGATTGTTTAAGCAAGCCGGCGACCAGAGTTAATCAGGTCAGTGTTCTGGGGAAAAAAGAGAGAAAAGAGAAAGAAGAAGAAAAAAGAAAAAAAAAGGGAGGAGGGCAGCTCTCAGGCAGGGACGGGCGTGGCGGGATCCAATGCCTCAGGCGGGAGCTCTGCCTCGGCGGTTGTGGGGAGGAGAGTGACGGCGCTCCAGTCCCTTCTTGAACCAAGCACTGCTCCTCGCTTTTTTGGGCGTGTAAACTCCCCGTACCGGGGGCGCAGCCGAAGTTGGTTGTACTCTTCAACTCAGGCCAGTTCCAATCTCCAAATCCCCGTCCGCGCGCCCCGCTGAAATTGCCTTAGACAGAGCTTCCCAGGCAACCCCCTTGGGGCAATTCCAGGCCCCCTGCCGAGCTCTGGGGGTGTAGTCAGAATTGCTGCTTCCTTCTCTGGAGGACACTTGTGGGGATGAGCACTGGGTGTTGTGTGGAAACTAATTTGAAAATAAACTATTTGTAAAAAATAAATAAATAAATAAATAGAAAAAAAAATATCAGTGACCTCCAAGGACTTGAAAAATCAGAATCCTTAGGGGTAAACATATAGAATTTCTGTGCTTAAAAAAGTGTCAAAAGCAAGTCTCAAAAGCAACTAAAATCTGGAATGACTTGAGAAGACCCTTGACATTTGTGAAGCAAATAGACTGAAACCCTAAAGAAATCTCTAGATTAATTTCCCCCTCAACATGCAATTACTTGGGGCGCCTGGGTGGCTCAGTCGGTTAAGCGTCCAACTTTGGCTCAGGTCATGATCTCATGGTTTGTGGGTTTAAACCCCGCATCAGGCTCTGCTGACAGCCAGCTCAGAGCCTGAAGCCTGCTTCAGATTCTGGGTCTCCCTCTCTCTCTGACCCTTCCCTGCTCACACTGTCTCTCTCTCTCAGAAATAAATAAAAAACATAAAAAAACTTTTTTAAAATGCAGTTACTTATGTACATCTTTATTTAGTCATTAAATGTGCGATGAGTTGGAGAGATCCATTAGGTGAACAAGACAAGCACAATCACCACCTCAAACAACATATTTTTCTCTAACTTACATCTTGATCTTTTAGTCTATCACCTCTTATGTGACAACATTTCCTAAAATTGTTTCATTGTTCAATGCTGCAGGAAGTCTTCAGACTATTGAACTGAAAGTTCTCATTCTTGAATTCCATTTGGGGGTCAGTTTAATGAATTGAGCCCCACCGCTATAGTTGTAGAGCTACTCTCATTTCTCTTTAGATGGTAACACCATTCAAGCATGGCAGTCAAGAGCCCGTAGCCCCTTATGATTCTGCAAATGAAGCTGTGCTGACTGGTTGGCTAATATTTACATATAATGAATAACACATATCATCCAAAAATAATTTCAGAAATAATTACCATAAAGGTACTAGCAGTTACAAGGGAAGCCTTTGTCCTACATAAAATTCTCTTTTGTGATCACAGAAAACTTTATGGGAGGTCCAGGGCTTCTCCAGATACTTCCGTATTACCTCATTTGTGCCAAGT
The DNA here is from genome assembly GCF_003009895.1 of Hyaena hyaena. Classification (NCBI taxonomy): domain Eukaryota; kingdom Metazoa; phylum Chordata; class Mammalia; order Carnivora; family Hyaenidae; genus Hyaena; species Hyaena hyaena. The sequence continues at coordinate 1,063,244 of NW_024081238.1, read as the reverse complement.
AATAGTCATGTGTCAGCAGAATATAAAAACTTACATACACAAGAGTGTAATTTGTTTATCCAAGTCTTTCCGAATTCCTTCCTTTGAACTTTTTACCTTCTTGTCTATACTTTTCAAGAGAAAATTAACATGAATCATCCTGACCACCTTTTCTTCTGTCTCAGGAAGTATCTCTTCAATGAACAGCTTTCACTTGTGTTTTTTCTCTTGTCCTGTCCTGTCTCTGTCTGAATCTTTTTCTATCCATGAACCATCTATTTCTTTATCTTCCATCTATCCTTCTACACTATTTCCTTTACTTAAAAAAATTTTATAATACTATTTCTTTACTTTAAACTTCTACAAAAATATCCAAGTCCCTGAAATTCTGAAAACAAAACAAAACCAAAACCCTCCCCTGAGTTCCTATACTCCCCTTCTTGAAGTACAGCTCCTGAAAGGTTTACTTACCCACCTTTCTTCATCTTCTACTCACTTCTTACTTGCAATTTCAAGATCAAAAGTGGTTTTTATTTACTTAAGTGATTTTTGCTAAGACCACTAAAGATTTCCAAATCCAGTTCCAAGCTAAGCTTCTCGCAGATGTTCACTCTATTAAAAGACCCACTACTGCTTGAAGTACTCTCCACCCTTGACCTCAAGGTCATCTTGTACTTGATGCTCCTCTCTGACAGCTACTTTGCATTATCCATTAGGGATTTTCTTCCCTTTTTGGTCCATTAGCTTTTGGGATGTTCTAGAGCCCCATGAACTAAATTATTGGTAGTAATAACTGAAGTGGTAGAAGTTGGTGAAATTACCAAGGGAGAGGTGTGTAGATATAGCAGAACAAAAGGAGGTCTCCTCACATTAAGGAGAAAAGCAGTGAAAGTAGTAAAGACAGTATGGAGGACAGAGAATCAGAAAGGATGAAATAAAAACAAAAGCATAGTAGGAGGGATTTGAAAGAGGGACAGCTCATGTGTGAGATGTCCCAACTGCCAACTTCATCCTCCCTGGGTCCCCCAGAAAGTCAAGAAGAAAAAGAATTTCAAGACACTATTGTATTTGAAAATTAGGTTGTTTCAGGTGAAAATCAATTGTAAGGATTTTAAGAGGGAGTGACCTTTGAGGAAATAGAATAAACAAGAGAAGGCTAATCTTGAGAAATGTAGACAATGAAGGATGGAGCAGAAGTTTATGTATATATAAATGTGTGATCTGTAAATGTTTAAATGACTGGCCTGTAACATTTAAAATTCTCTTTATTACATTTTACAGTACTCGTTTTTAGAACCCTGACAGGAGAATATAAGATGTTGCCCCAAATCCGTAACCAAAGCAATGACTGCGGCTCTAATTAAGCCTAAACACACACTGTTATACGCTCAAATCAGCACCCAAATCATACCTACTCTGTCGTTATGAAAGTAAGATTCCTGCAATGGATTAGTCAGGGATGGACCAGAGGGATCTAACAAATATTGAACTCAGAAAAAGAAAGCCACTCGGAGAGTAATAACAAAATGCTTGAGTAGGCGAATTAATCTAAGGGTCCAAGTTTTTCCATCATATTACTCATTAAACAGGCAGGTGCCTGCTCTTTCCTTCAAGGGAAAGAATAATGATGGGCTACACCCTTTTTTCAAAAGAGATAAATCATTTTGAGGGTACATATAAAGAAGGTGGCAACCATAATTCTAAGTTTTGTTTCTTAGCTAAAGAATCTGATTCAAAATATTTAAGAACCTATAGACTCTTTATATGTGAATCTCTATGTAGAATATATCACTGTCCAAGAAAACGTTATGGTTTAGTTCAAAGAATCCTAGAACAGAGGCTCAAAAGCCTGACGTTACATGCTGGGTCAAATCACTTGGCTTCTGAATCAAATTTTCTTTAGTTGAAAAACGAAAAACTCAGATCCATCTCACAGGATGAGAAGGTTCAGAAATGTTAAAATGCTAGACATATATAATATAGTGTTATAATAGATGAACTTTACTATGGCTGAATGATTAAAAAGCCCTGTAAGTCAAAGTCAGACGTTTTGTAATAAGGTGACCCTCACAGTTGAGACATCTGGGGAAGAACTAACATTTGATTTTCAATGTACTTCTATGAGTTAGGCAAACGAAAGAGCACACAGTAGTCTTTGAATGTGTTTTATACGTGTTTGTGAAAAGGCAAATCTACAGGGCACAAATATCATACATGCAGATGTTTTATGTCTCTATCCAGATTTTGCTGAGCTTAAATACATTTAGAGGATTAATTTCACAATTATATGCAAATCAGTGAAACTTATTGCATTTCTGCATTCAAAAGTTGTTTTTCTTCCTCTATATACTAAGGTATCTTGCATTTCATTCTATTTGCCCTAGAGAAGAAAATGAATACCTAGTGAATCATGTAGACTTAGACATGATTGCTGAAAGATTACAAATCAGAAAATTATAGGAAGATTAAATTAATTACGGGTGGAGTATGTTATTCCACTTCTGTGATATTTATTTAGAATCTCAATTGATCTATTTTTAAATTTTACATTTAACTACATTTTAAGTTACAAACAGGCTTAAAGGGAGTAAATTCATGACGAGTTATCATTATGTATGAATTTGCCTTAAAAACGTTTTTAAGAAGCAAATTATTCTATCAAGCTGGAACACTTCAGAAATGTGAAGTTAACGTTTAATTTTCTACGTCCTCTTTTCTAAGGTTTGAGGTAGATAAATGTGAAACATCTAGCATGATATAACTAAGATTTAAAATGTATACTAACCATGTGGAGCCAGAAAGACCAGCAACATAAGTAGCACAATCTAAAATTCCTGATTCATATAGTGCCTTCATCACACCGGAGAATCCGACCATGGCTCGGAACCCTCCACCCGAACCCAGTATGGCCACCACAGGCACCTGGAATGATGAAGCAAAGAGATCATTTGTAAAGTCTTAAAACACATTCCTTCTTCATTTCAATTTTTATGTTATATGTTTCACAGTTAGTAATCAAGAATTGTAAGTTCCCTCGAACCTTAATAATAACTAATTTTTAAAAAATGTTTTATTTATTTCTAGGAGAGAGAGAGACACAGCGTGAGCAGGGGAGGGTCAGAGAGAGAGGGAGTCACAGACTGAAATAGGCTGTGCTGGCAGTCAGCACAGAGCCCGACGCGGGGCTCGAACCCATGAACCGCGAGATCATGACCTAAGCGAGAGTCGGATGCTTAACCGACTAAGCCACCCAGGCGCCCCAATAGTAACTACTTTTTTTAAAAAAGAAAATGTTTCATAAGAGACAACCAAGAATTAATGTATCTTGGAAAGCAGACAGTACTAAAATACCAACTAACCCTATTTAAAAATAACGACAACCACAACTCCCTATATTTGCTTAACCCTTTGCAGTTTTTGGCTTGCTTTAGGGTACATTTTTCTTTTTTATCCTCTCGAAAATCCTGTAAGGTGAACAAAAAAGTCTTTGCTCATTTTGTAGATGGAAGTTCTACAATGGTGATATTACTTGCATAAGACCTATTGGCTGGTAACCTCTAGTTAAGTAAGCACTGTGCCTTCTTGGCCCATAATTCTTACTACTCCTTTATGCTGACTCATTTCAAAATACATGACTCATTTCAAAAAAGCGATTAAAAAAGACCTTGACAAGACCTACAAAACTTATTTATTCTTTAATCTATTAAATAAATATCACTGAGTGGTATTTATTTATCTTTCTTTCTTTCTATCTATCTTTCAGGCATCACAGGTGGATCTGGGGAGTGTATTTTATTTAAGTGAGGCAGATACAAATAGGGACAGATGACATTTGTTGAGCTCTTACTAACTGATAGGAACTGTTCTCTGTATTTTACAGAAATGATCTCATTTGATTGCCACAAAATCCACATGAAGTGTCTCTTTTATAGGTGAGAAACCAAGGTACTTGGAAGCAAGACCACGAAAACTTGCCAATAAATAGCAGTCGGGAGTCAAACCCCAGGCTCCTATATTGGGGCTCATGCTCATAGCCTTACTAAAATAAAGTGCTACAGGTTGGTAGTTACATGAGGTTCAGAAGGTGTGGTGAGTTCCAATCAGAGAAACTGTAAAGGTACAGAGAGCTTCGTAACTGAAAAAGAAACCTGTGCTTAACTTTAAAGATGCACAGTTATTCAATAGGAAGGGTCTAGGGCAGGGAAGGAGGCTGTTCTGGAAATGGAAGCAGCATGAGTCATCCAAGAGTCTTCCCGGTACAGAAGCAAAGGCTGTCTGCAGTATGACTAAAACACAAGTGTTTGTTTGGAGAGCGAGAGATTGTCATTTTCTTTGTGGTCCCGAACCATTATTCCTTAAGAGAGCTGATGGGTTCTCTCTACCCTAGGGAATAGTTCTTAAAGTGTACACAGCTTTCAGGGTGCCCACAAGGTCAAAACTATTTTCATGATAGCTGTAAGATGTTATTTGCCTTTTTTTGTCCTCATTACTTCATGGGAGTATGATGGAGTTTTTCAAGAAATTATAGGATGCGTGCGATAGCAACAGATTGAATTCAAAAGCAGATATGAGAATCCAGCTGTGTTCCATTAAGTCAAACAACAAAGATAATTGTAAAAGTGGATCTCATTTTTTTGTTCTTGAAAAATCTGATTATTTTCATAAAATGTTATTTATATTAATATGACATTGACTTATTTAAAGTAAAAACATATTTTAATAAGTTGTCTCAGTTTCAGTTTTTAATGTGGTAAATATTCATAGATATATAATCCATATAAATAAAATCTCCTGGAAGTTTTTGATATTTAAGAGTATAACGGATTTCTGAGACCAAAATGGTTAATAACCAGTGTTTCAGAATATCAGGCACATAGTGAGTACAATCCAACATCTTCCAGGAAAATTCTGAGCCTGTTGAGGACAAGGCAGTGGGAGGACAAAGGAATAGGGGGCAGATGGAGGGAAATACTTGCTGGACACACAGAGGATGATGTGGACGCACTGAGATTGCCAGGGAGAGGAGGTGTCTTTTGTTTGACATTGTTTCCCAATAATAACAATGATCAAAGAAGAAGTTATAGACAGAAGACTGACCAGTTCACGGAGCAAAGATATTAGATCACGGAGCAATTCAAAGCTTTAGAGGAAACAAAGTGAAGAAAGAAACTCCCATGGGCGGCAGAGCAGAACCTGAGCTGTGTGGGGATGCTCCGGCTGGAGTTGCATCAAAATCTCCTACTGTTATCACGTTCTACTTTCTACGTTTGTGACAAAGTCTCATTTGCAGAATCAATGTCCAAATCACGGAGCACATGTGCAGAGATGAGCTCAAGTACTTTTGGCAATTCCGTCTTGCTTCTAACAGTCACGGTATTCTCTTATTCTGAGGTGTGAATGGAAAACAATTCCTCCTTTCTTCTACACCTAAAGTGACGCTTATGAGGACAGAAACAGAATCAAGGTACGTTTACAAGGAGAAGCTGGTGACCCATCCAATGTCAGGCACAGAAGAGGAAGGAGTCAGACCGCGAGGGTTTCTAGCTTTGCTCCCAGCAGATGATGCCGCCATTGCCCAGGGGATGGACCCCAGGGAAGGGGGCCGTCTGCAGGGGAAATACTGCCCTCCACCTCAGAAATGCACAATACACAACACGGATGCATTGTGTTTCGAGCACTTGGATTCTGATCCTTGGGTGTTCACTGACCAATGTAATAAATACATTTTTAACATGGAATTATTGTCTTCGAACTATAAGGACCAAAAGGACTATAGAACTCTTATGTATGGAAAGGGAAGTCTGTGGAGGTTAGGTCCTAGCGGGGACAGGACAGTGAAGAGCACGACACCTAGGACTAATTTCCTCATCCAAGACTTTGTCTAATACCAAGTGGTCCCAAACTGAAAGACCCTAGGCATCCTAATTAGATGCACGTTGGGGACCTCATTCATGAAAACACATTCCACCGGTTCAGTGCAATGGAGCAATTAAAATGGCTTTGAACCGGTGTATATTTAGATGCACAGAATGTTCTTAAACATAAATGTTTAAATCATCAATAAAATAAAATACATAGGCTCTTAAAAACTTGTAGGGAAGGGAAAGAAAGCTAAGACAGGAAACAGAAGTGGTTTATAAAGTGGGTGAATGGACGACAGTATGGTGTAGTCGTAAACAGGCCAGGTAAGAAGTTAGAAGGAGGAGGAATTTGAATTAGGCCTTGAGAGAAGAGTTGAGCTTATAGGCAATGTAATAATAAGAGTGAACATTTATTGTTGCCATATGCCAAGCACTGAGCCTAAGATCAGGCCAAGCCATCTCTCTCTCTGTCTCTCTTTCTTTCTCTCTCTCTCTCTCTCTCTCAAAAATAAATACATAAATAAATAAACATTTAAAAAATTTATTCAGACATAATTTAGGGGCATTTGAACATTTTGATTTGGTTGCTTATAATACTGTATTATTAAAAATAACATTAAACCTAATACAAATCAGATAGTTTAGAGAAAGAAAACTCTCACTAACAGAGTACACTGTTTAACGCAAAACATACAACCTGTATTGTTGTTCAGAGTTGGATTTAATAAGAAAAGTTGAGAAACTGAACATAAGGCTTCTCTAATCCCCAGCTGTCCTTCATAAGCCAGTAGTAGCCCAGCACAACTTATGGATGCCTATTTTACGTTGTTAGGAATTTTCTGGAAATAGCCACTTACTCTGCAATTCGTTGTTGTATAACCCATTGTTTTCATTATTGCTTTACAGTAAGTTCTTAAAGAGAGGTTTCACATAAGATTTTTAAGTCCGATATCTGAGCTGCTATCAGGTGAAAAAAATGTCAGATGTTTGCAACATAAAAATTGAATAATCACATTATGGAATGACCATGAAGATTATAATTACCATCCTCATTTATTACATAAGAATTAATCTGTTTTTATGTCTATCATTTAATTTTTATAACTCTGAGATCTATATCATTACCTACATTTTAAAGATAAAGTAATTGAAACACAAAGAAGTTCATTTTTCCATTAGCACACAGCTAAAGTAATGTCCTGTGGATTCAAAGCTGAATCTGTCAGACTCCAAAGCTTTTAATTCACTATGCTCCACTGTCTCTGAAAGCTTTCCTTACAACTAGCTTTGTGACTTGAGGCAAAGAAAATCCTCTTGGGACTCTGTTTAATTCCATGTAGAAATATTGGGTAGAATGAATAACCTTGAGGCTTTTTGCTACTAGTAACACTCTAGATTCTATAACTACTCCAGAATATGAAATATAAAACTATAAAAGCATAGGATAGCGTGTCTGGGTGGCCCAGCTGCTTAAGCGTCCAACTCTCGATTTTGGCTCAGGTCACAATCTTGAGGTTCGGGAGATCAAGCTTCTCATCAAACTCCACACTGACAGCACAGAGCCTGCTTGGAATTCTCATTCTACCTCTCTCTTTGTCCCTCCCCTACTCACACATAGACACACAGACACACACACACAGACACACACACGCACACACACACACACACTTCCCCTCCCTTTCTCTCTCAAAATAAATAAGCTTTAAAAACCTATAAAAGTATAAATTTTTATTAACTATAAAAAAGGGAGATTAGACTTGTCAAGAAAATACTGTGTGTCTGGCATGAGCATGGGTACTTTCATTCAATGCATTTGATTTAATATTTCCAGACCTCTAAAGGAGATCAGCATTATTGCCGTTTTGCAGATGAAGAGCAATTCAAACACCTTGTCCACATACAGACAGCCGTTAGGCCGCAGAAGCACGGTGTCAATGAAGGTGTCACTGACACCATAACTTATTCTTTCCTTTTACTCATTGTTCAGAAAGACAGAGTAATCTTTATTGAAAGAAGCCATTTGACTTTTGGCTAATTTATATTTCAGATTCATGTGTCACTTCAGATGATTATCAGCACAACTTTACCTAACAACTGAAGGTTAAATTTGGATGTTTTAATAGACTTGGTCATTCTGAAATAACTTTCAAAAACATAACTGGAGAGTTATAAGACGCAGCTGTTAGTCCTGGCTCAAAATCTAAAAGCATTAAAGGTTGTTGAGAGTTTGGGGGTTATATTTAGACCTTATAGCATCAGAATTTGTGCAGAAATGATATCAATGAATATTTCACATACTTCTCTCATATGATTGCAGGAAATGAATTTTCATTGACCAAAAATCATGTGGTTTTGATTACATTATTGTGATACAGGGGCATATGGATATTATTAATTTCCTCCCTTGCAAAAGAAAATTCTAAAATGCCTAAGGATTTTTTTTTTTTACATTCTCATAGACTTTTATGGTCTGAAAATTGTACAAAGACTTTTGCCTCCTTTAAAAAGTCTTGTATTAATCCGGGTTCTCCAGAGTCACAGAATCAACAAGATGTATCTACATATCTACCTCTCTAGAAAGAGATTTACTATATAGAATTGGCTCATGAAATCAGAATGAATGGCAAGTCCAAATCTGCAGTATGAGCCAGCAGACTCCAGAATCAGGAGAGTCAATAATACAGTTCTAGGGGTGCCTGGGTCACTCAGTTGGTTAAGCGTCCGACTTCAGTCAGGTCATGATCTCACAGTTCGTGGGTTTAAGGCCGGTGTCAGTTCTAGTCTGAAGTCTGGTAGGTAGAGACCCAGGAGAGCCAATGGTGCAGATGAAGAGAGAGGCAGTCTGCTGGAGAATTACCTCTTGCTCAGGGAGACTGATTTTATTTTATTCTGGCCTTCAAATGATTGGATGGGGCCCACACACATTAAGGATGGCAATTGATATATTCAAAATTCACTGATCTGAATATTAATCTCACCTAAAATCACCCTCCAAATTGACACATAGATTTAACCATCATAGCCCATTTCATGTTTTAAAGAGTTAAGAGAAAAGTATGTAACCACCTCTGTGCTGAAACTATCAAGTCTTAAAACAATGCTCAAAATTTATGAAAAACACACAGAGAAAATTTTTTCCTTGGTAAATTATTCACTTAACAAACACTTTTCACTTGTTATTGGGAAAAGGGTGTTTTTAATACATAACTCTAGTGATATTAGATAGAAATTCACTTTATTATAGAGTATTTAGTAAAATACCCCCTTGAAATATTTTACTTATAGTACTTTTTAATACGCCTAGACCAGTTCATTAAATGCATTTTTCAATTTCTAAGAGAGTTTATAATTTTATTGACTAGTATGAAAGAGGACTACAAATCAAAAAAGTTGAGAAGTATTAGAATTACTTATGCCAATTCCTCAATCGTATCAAAGACAGATAGTTATAATCATTTGGATAGTTATATGTTTGGGTTTCATTTTTGTTAGTAATATGACCGACAAATTATTTCTTTTTCTCTTTTCACTGATAAAATCAGGCAAATAAAAAGGGAAACAAAAGCAAAAATGAACTATTGGACCCTTGTTAAGATAAAAAGTTTCTGCACAGTGAGGGAAACAATCAACAAAACTAAAAGGCAGCTGATGGAATGGGAGAACATATTGGCAAATGAATCTGATAAAAGCTTAGTATCCAAAATCTATGAAGAACTTCACAAACTCAACACTCAAAAAACAAATAATCCAGTGATTAAATGAGGAAAAGACACGAACATCTACTTTTCCAAAGAAGACATCCAGACATTCATGGCTAACAGACGCATGAAAAGATGCTCAAAATCACTCATCATTGGGGAAATACAAATCAAAACCACAATGAGATATCACCTCACCCCTGCCAGAATGGCTAAAATTAACAGCTCAGGAAACAACAGATGTTGTTGAAGATGTGGAAAAAGGGGAACACCTCTGCACTCTCTGGAGAACAGTATGAAGGTTCCTCAAAAAGTTAAAAATAGAGCTACCATATGATCCAGCTATTGCACTAGTAGGGATTTATCTAAATGATACAAAAATGTGATTCGAAGGGGAACATGCACCTCAATGTTTATAGCAGCACTATCCACAATAGCCAAATTATGGAAAGAACCCAAATGTCCATTGACTGATGAATGGATAAAGAAGATGTGGTATATACATATGATGGAATATTACTCAGTGATCAAAAAGAATGAAATCTTACCATTTGCAACAATGTGGATGGAACTAGAGTGTATTATGCTAAGGCAAATAAGTCAGAGAAAGACAAATATATGATTTCATTCATATGTAGACTTTAAGAAACAAAACATAGGGGAAGGGGTGGAAAAGTAAGATAAAAACAGAGAAGGGAGGCAAACCATGAGAGACTCTTGAATACAGAAAACAAACTGAGGGTTGCTGGTAGCTTATTGGGGGGGGGGGCGATGGGCTAAATAGATGCTCATTAAGAAGGACACTTGTTGGGATGAGCACTGGGTATTATATATAAGCAATGAACCATTAAATTCTCCTCCTGAAACCATTATTACATTAAAATGTTACTAACTTGGATTTAAATTTTAAAAATCAGGCAAATAAAGAATGAAGATGTCACAAATTCCACATTATTGAAATTTAGTTCTGATTATTTATTTCTATGCCCTCTAATTTGCCCCGAATTATCTCTACATTCTTGCCAGTTTGAAGAAAAGTGTGGTAGAAAGTATAAAATCAGAACCCTCTCTTGATCTGCTTTTCCTGAAAGTCAATTTTTGCCCCCCTAAAGCACAGAGTCAAAGCACTTGAACACGCATTCTAGGAGGGAGCCAAGACCTGGTTTTACAACCCTGAACTGACCATATAAACTCCAAACCAGTTTATAAAAGGAGCCAGAGAAGCTGTATTGAAAATTAATGAGCATTGATGTTTTAAATATCAAAAGCAAGAGCAGACATGGCTACCCGGACTGTGTGAACGATAATCCCTGCAGGGGGCTTTGCCTCCCCCACACCCTGTGCCCAGTACCAGCCCTCCCAAGGTGCCATCCAGTCCGTTTCTGATCAGGAACTTAGGCAACACCTTTGTACACAAGGAGAAGCAAGTCACTGTCCTGATTTGCTTCATGAAACGTACAAAAAATAGTATATATGATCTCGTTTGAACATATTTACAATTTTTCCAAGCAGAGCCATAATTTCACATGTGAAATTTATTTTTTTTATGTTTTACTTATATCTAGGAGAGAGAGAGAGAGAGACAGCGTGAGCAGGGGAGGGTCAGAGAGAGAGGGAGTCACAGACTGAAACAGGCTCCAGGCTCTGAGCTGGCAGTCAGCACAGAGCCCGACGCGGGGCTCGAACCCATGAACCGCGAGATCATGACCTAAGCGAAAGTCGGACGCTTAACAGGCTAAGCCACCCAGGCGCCCCATTCACATGTATAATTTAAATAGTAAGTTTACATTACATTAAAATATATTATTGTCACGAGCATTTTGTTTTCATCAGGCCACTGCCCTTCAGCCCAGTAAACTTCCTTGTGTAACATCTGATTTATAAAGCAAATCACTGAAACATGCAGCAAATCCAGCACCTGTCCCCACGGGCCTCCCCCTTCCTTGCTCCTGACACATGTGTTCCATACGCCTCCCCCAGAGCATGTCTCCCCGCCAGCTCTGTAGTCTTCAGAAGTCACCTGCCTCATGGTGGACCACCCTACTGAGCACCGTCTGGGCCTCGTGGACATCCATGTCTAGACCAACTTCCAGCCCTCTTATTCCTTTGGCTGTTCACATGCCATCACTACCGCAGATGAGAAAACTCCAACTCCACCTCTCGAGTCCTGAAACTTGACCCTTGGAAGCTCCCACCTGCTCACTGCACCTTCCTGTCCTTCAGTCTTGGGAGTTCCCCACTGTCCGCGCTGCAATACTTGCGGTCTGACAGGGGAACAGAAATGGCGAGTACAAAGGGCTATGGTCACCAGGAAGGTAGGAAGCAAGAGGAAGAGTATTCTGGATGACAGAAGCCACAGAAACAAGGAATGAACCTTCTTCCTGACTCGTCAAGGTTGACTTCTATTACCTCCTTCAGAAACCATTTTGCTTTCCTTTCTCTATCACCAACCAAATGGACTCTTTTTTCTAGTCTTTCACTTCACTTATATGACAAACTTAAGTGCAGAAGAGCACTCACAGAATATATTACTCAAGGTCCGTTTTGATTTTCATCAAAAGGTATTTGTTGAAATTGAACGTATTTCATAATTCTGCCTTGAGAGGAAACACGTTCTCTTTTATTCTCTGAATGTAGGTTAGAGCAAAATTATTTTCTCTTTCTTTCTCACTATTACAGTTCCAGATCTAGTCTCCCAACCAGTGTTGCTTTGTTATGGCCAGTTACTAGGGAGTGTAAACTACTGAGCAGCATTTCCCTTCTCATAAGACTATAATCTGGGAACCTCATCTGACAAAAAACTATTTTCAGATCAAAAAATTTATAAGAATGGCCTCTGAACAATTCAACTATGCCAAAAATCCCCACATACAAAGTCTTGCAGGCCTTAGTCATAGGAAAGAGCTCAGGACTTTATTCATAAAGCAATCACACTTCTCAGAGATATGGTTCTAACAACAAGCTTGCTTATCAGATTTGAATTCCACAACAGCAAAGTTGAAAGAGAAAGGAGTGGTTTGGAGAAATTACCTCAAGGGAACACACAAAGCATGGAGAAATGGCAGCGGCTTGCAAAGGAGACAGACCTGAGAACACTCCAATCAGTTCAATCAGGACAAGGAATGACCTGTCATTTTAGAAAGACTTCTATCTACATGATTAAAATCAACAAAGTTTTAAAGCATTTTTTAAATGATTGAGAATACATTTTTTAAAAAGTCACTACCTAAGAGAATAAACTCTTGAGTCACTAGATGCCTCGAATATTTGACTAATTAATTATCCAGAGAGAAAAGCTCAGATTTTCTTACATTTGACAACTATCACCCTCGGGTATTATGTAGTAGAAGAGCCACACTCAAGTATAATAGCTACTATTTTCTGGAGCAACTACTACATGCTCTTATACATCGTGATGGATGCTTATAAGCACTAGGACTCATCCTGGTACCTAATGAGAGACACAGTCTCCATTTTACAAGGGAAACACAGAAGTGAAGGGCTGTGTCCAAGTTTATGCTGCTCTAATTTATTTGACATTTCCATTTGACACTGAAGTCCTAAACTGGATGCTGTCCACTGAACCCTGGGAATAAGACAAGCACAGTCTCTGCATCGGGAATTAAGTAGGACTGTTCTTTCTTTGCCAGGCCACCGTGGCAGCCTGCTCCTGCGCACCTTGAGGAGGACAATCAGCCAGAACTGAATAGAAAGTGAAGTCTTGTCAGAGAGCAAGGGAGTCGGGAACTTAAGATACCCTTCCCCACAAGGAGTAACATAAAAATAGGAAAGGAGCGCCGGGGTGGCTCAGTCAGCTCGGGTCATGGTTTACGGCTCCTGAGATCGCGCCCCACACCGGCCAGCTGCTGTCAGTGCAGAGCCTGCTTGGGATCCTTAGTCTCCCTGCTCTCTGCCCTCCCCCGCTCTCGCCTGGGTGCGCACGCTCTCTCTCTCAAAAATGAATAAAATTTTTTTTTAAAAATTGGAAAATGTTACTTGTGTTGTGGGAATGGGTGGGTCTGAATATATCTAATCTAATTCTTTTGCACAAGAGAAAAAACTCTCGACTGAACCAAAACAACAATGAGAAAAGTTTTAATTCCAGGAATGACTTCCAAAAACGTGGATTTGATATTTTTGAAGAAAATTCCACAGAAAAACAATTACTTCATTCTCCATCCGGTACAGAAAAGCCAATTAGTATGAATATTAGGCCAAGTTTCATTTTCCCAGGAACACTCCTTTTTCCACAAAAGGAAGGGTGCCTACGGAATTACAGTAGTGACTTTCTCTTTAAAAATGAAACCTAAGAACACAGGCCAACTAGATATCTGCACCAACATACATTTCTGGGTTTATTTTAATTTTTTTGAGAGAGACAGAGAGAGAGAGAGTGCACGAGTGGAGGAGGGGCAGAGAGAGGCGGGGCAGAGGATATGAGGCCGGCTCGGTGCTGACAGCAGAGAGCCCAATGTGGGGCTTGAATTCCTGAACCATGAAATCACGACATGAGCCGAAGTCGAATGCTCAACCGACTGACCCAGGCATCTTGTCCCCCAACGTGCATTTCTAACTGAACAGTTCAAACTGGGATCTTATCCTCCAGACCTTCTCCTCCACCTGTGTCTCCTGCCTCACAACCTGATATACCATGTTCTTCGCTTCAGAGTCTCAGATCCCTTCCTCTAGCTAATGCACCCCCCGGAGGCGGTGCCAAGCTTTCTCTTGAACCTGGGTCCTCACTCCCACCACACAGGACTTACTGAGGATCTACCGTGTGCTGGGAGCCTTTGCCGGTGCTGGGAATATGAAGGGGAAATAACACAGCCGCTGTTATGAAATTTATTTTCCACTGGAGAGAACAGACATTAAATGAATATCCGTACGCGTATTTTTTAACTGCAAGCGTCATAAATGCTAAAAAGATAATGTGCATATATTTGTGCCATAGAGAATATAACCGAGACCTAACAGATGTGGGGGGAAGAAGGGAGGTGCTGATGAGGGCAACAGCCTCAGAAGAAGCCAAGTACATGGCTCTTAAAGTTGGGAGGGTCCTAGTTACCTCAAAAGGGGGTGGGGCGGGGACAGGGGGGCACAGAGAAGCACGCAGAGACAAGAAACACTGTGTGGAAAAGAACCAGCTAAGGAAGGTTGTGAGGGGACGTGCGACCAAGAGGTACCTAGTGAAGGAGTGTGGTGAACTGGGGGTGAATTGGCAAAAACGGAAGCTAGAAAGAGGCCAAGAAGCCAATCCTCAGAGTGAGGAAAGGATTTTAAGTGTGGGTTTGAGAGCGAACAGAATGTGGGGGGAGGGAAGGCCCAAGCGGGACTACAGAAAACAGAGGCGCTGTGATCAGATTCAGACATGCTGAGTTAGAGATGTGATGGATACCAGTGAAGCAATCAAGTAGGTACCTAGATATTCAGGTGTGAAGCTCAGAAGGGAGGTTCTAAGTTGTTGGTATACCTGGGGGGAGTTCTTCCTACACAGGTGACACAGAAGAGAGAGAAAGGAGAGAAAATTCATTTTTCTAAATGTTTTATTTGTTTTTAAGAGAGAGAGGAAGGGGAAGGGCCAGGGAGAGAGGGGCAGAGGGATAGGAGCAGACTCTGCACTGAATAGAGAATGTTTCAAAAAGGAGGGAGGCATCTATCATTTGCACCTACAGGGTGGGGGTGGAGGGGGCCCACAGGGCCAGGTCTTTTGCACTTATGAGTACCGGCGACTGGAGGAGCAAATGCAGTAGAATTATGGGGTCTGAAGCCTGAAAAAGTGAGGAAGGAGAATGAGATAGGGCAGAAAACTCTGGAGAAGTCTGTGAACATAGGGAGAGAAGTAGAGAGAAAGGGGAAGGGAATGCACATTCCAGGGAGACTTTTTGTTGTTTCTTTTTTCCCCTTCATGTCGGAGTTTATATTTTTATAGTAAAAATTCACACAGAGGTAGAGACAGACAAATGGGGAGGGGTGCAGGAAGGGAGCAGCCCTGGGGCCCTGGGGGGGCCAATTGATACACTGGGGCTCCGAGTTGGGATCGGCC
Organism: Hyaena hyaena; assembly: GCF_003009895.1. Classification (NCBI taxonomy): domain Eukaryota; kingdom Metazoa; phylum Chordata; class Mammalia; order Carnivora; family Hyaenidae; genus Hyaena; species Hyaena hyaena. The sequence continues at coordinate 1,047,663 of NW_024081238.1, read as the reverse complement.
ATCCATGTCTGACGCAGATCTGCATTGCAAAGAAAACGAACTGTTTTCTCCACTGAATTCAAGAGGGAAGTAGCAAAGGACAGCATGGATTTATGGGACATGGCAATCCTCTGGCAAAGAGTGAAGGATTTCTCATCTGATGACATTTGATCTTTCTTTGATTAGGAGGCCACTCGATCGGTTGTGAGGGGTGCAGAGCATAGATCAGCAGCTAGGAGGGAAAGAAAGGATTGTTGCAAATAACTGAAAGCAGCAAAGCAGGGAAACGCCGAGATAACAAAACAGGGTCTCCCAAAGGAGTTGCGGGCCAGGAATTACAGAGGGATCCATTTCCTGCCTTTTTTCCAGCAAACTCATTCCTCCGGGCCTGACCAACAGTCTTCAATTCCAGGAGGACTTTTCCATTGCAGGGAAGGAAAAGGTTTTCCACGACACTTTTAAGGTCCCTGACTCTGAAAATGAAACCGACAAGAGAGATGCACAGGAGAAAAGCATACACATGTGTATAAGGGAAGTTTTATGTGACCTGGGAAACTTCACAAGGAAATGAACACCCAAAGAAATTGTTATACCTTAGTATTTTTAATGCTAGGTTTTGATGAAGAGTGGGTAGTCATGTGGAAATAGGATAGGTCGGAGTACGAGTGGCAATATAGAAAACTGGAGGAAATTTAGCAAGACCTGTCTGTTTAAATTCTTCCTGGAATTCCTTTGTCTTTGGAGAAATGGAGAGCTCTTTTCTTCCAGGTACAGGGAGGGGACCTCTTGCATGAGGGTCTTATGGCCTGCTGCAGGGGAGAAGGGCGAGAGGAGGTCACAGAGAGTTTCCTGCTCTGTGTTCTCAAACTCCTTTGGCTTGAGATATTCAATGTGTTCAGCTGCCGTTATGTTGGGTCAGTGAGTCCCAAACCCCACTGCCACCTCTCCGCCACAGAGAAAGAGTGGGTCACCCCACTGTCGGCTCTCTATCCTTCCGTTCATACTTCTTTTTAAACATTTTTTACATTTATTTTTTTATTTTTTTTTAAAATTTATTTCTGAGAGAGAGAGAGAGACAGTGTGAGCAGGGGAGGGTCAGAGAGAGAGGAGACCCAGAATCTGAAGCAGGCTCCAGGCTCTGAGCTGTCAGCACAGAGCCGGATGCAGGGCTGGAACCCACGAACCGTTAGATCATGACCTGAGCCAAAGTCAGACGCTTAGCTGACTGAGCCACCCAGGTGCCCCACACCTCTTTTTAGAAAGAACTTAACACATCACTGTGTTATCTGCTTAAGATCTATCTTAAGAAGACTTTCTATTCGACTAGGCTTTAAAGTCACCAAGGACAGTGACTGTCCGGCTTTGTTCATCTCTAGTTTTTAGCAGGGTCTCAACAAGTGACAAATGGCAGAAATGAAAAAAAAAAAAAAATTGAAATATCATTTCTCTGCTCCAAGGGTATAAAAACACCAAAAAAGGATGGGGACGAAAAGAAGACTATAGATCTGTTGCTGAAAGATTTACTATACACTAAAAACAATAAGCAAAGACAAAAATTTCTCAAGACGCTCAAAACTTCTGAGTAATACACAGAGAAGGAAATGTCTTCAAAGAGTAATTAAGCTGAGACAACGATCAATCACAGGTGCTACCAGGGATCTGTATGGTGATAAGCAAGTTGGATGGGTGAAAAGAAGTCTCTAAGTCTTTTTTTTTTTTTTTTCCTTAGTAGAACTTCAATAGAGGTTTTGTTTCTCCTCCAAGCTTTCCTTCAGCAAAAATTCCCTATAAGCGACACTTTACTATAGAGTCTGATCCTGTAACATAAAAGCCATTCCGGCAGCAGCGGACTGGCTTTCAAACACCCCTATGTCCACATAATAACACATTTGGAAATCTGCAATCACATGTGGAACAGGGGTGCCCATCTGGCTTCCTTATTCAGAATTTATGTATATTTATATGCAGAATTTATATACATATGTATATGTATACATGTAAATGCAATTACTTAAGCATTTAATAAAAGGATAGACCAATAAATGGGGATGGACAGATGGATAGGTAGGTAGGCAGATGATAGATCAGTGAAGGGATAAATGGATAAGTGAACAGATAAATGACCAAAATCTGGCTTACACATTACAGGTTATTGAATAACAAATGATATATATTTTCCTGGAAATTAAGGGAAGAGAAAGAAGTTAAAGTACAAATAAAGGATTGTACTTCCTGTATTTATTCACAAAAATACTTTAATTTTAAGATCAATCACTAGGATGATGAAAACATTAAAAAGCAGAGGTCATCATTCTTTAACTATTCGGTCAATCTGGGATGACAGCCTGTAGCTTCCTGCTATGAAATATTAGGAATTTGAAACAATTCCTTTTATCTCTCCCATTCTGTTCCATGTAGTTTTGTTAACTGTGTTATCATTAACAAGATTTGTAACACTTTCTTCTTGTGTGGTGATGATAAGTCTCACAATTGTTTAATCTTAGTCCATATTAAAGTTAATCCAATGATCCCAGAGGGGAGGGGAGGGAGCGAGGGGGATGGGAAAAATGGGTGACGGGAGTGGGAGATACAGAATTCCGGTTACGGAATGAATAAATCATGGAAGTGAAAGGTACTGCACAGAGAATCTCATCAACGGTGTTGTAACAGCGTTGTGTGGTGACCCACAGTAGCCACACTCATGGTGAGCCCAATGAAGAGACTTGTTGAATCACTGTGTTGTACATCTGAAACTAAAGCAACATTGTGTGTCAACTATACTTCAATTAAAAAATAATAAAAATAAAATAAAATTAATTCAATGATCTTTCTACATGTGAGACTAAACTTTTCTAACTAATGAACTTCTTGTTTGTGTAGAAGTAGGCCTATGCCTCTTTGTAAAGCTGTAGCTGGTCAATATTGCTAAATATGGGCAGCATTTGTGACAATCTTCCCCAGAGAATTTGTATTTAGCTCATCTTAAAAAGCTCAAGATATAACGGTTAATCTCACTGATTTCCATATTTGGGTGAAACGGGGGAGACCGTACAAACACAATTATTACTGAATTGCAATAACATCTGAAAAATTCCCAACTCACGTCACGTATAGAATACAGGCCTCCACTCTTCTCTGGACCCAGGAGTTTCTTCATGTTTTCCTTTATGTTTTCTTTTCTCTGTTGTCTGAAAGTCTTCTCCTGATCACACAGAGCCATGCTGAATCGGAGGTCTGGGGATGAACTGTATAGAAAATAGACGGTCGTGAGCCTATGTCCCCAATAGCTTTGTTATAATCACCCAGTCCCACTCCCCGGAGGCTATGCTGATATATGCTCACTGTTCCCCTCAAGCCATTTTCTAGAAGGGGATCTGTAACAAGGGTATAAAATGATGGCTGTCTTTCTTTTTTCTTTTTTTTTTTTTTTAGTTTTGTCCATTGTTCTAACTTTATTATTGTTTTATAGTTTATAGTCAAGTTGGTTTCCATATAACATGCAGTGCTCATCCCAACAAGTGACCTCCTCCATGCCCATGCCTGTCACCCATTTCCCCCTCTTCCCCAACCCCCATCAACCCTCAGTTTGTTCTCAGTATTTAAGAGTCTCTTATGGTTTGCCTCCCTCCCTCTCCCCAATTATTTTTTCCCCTTCCCCTCCGCAACAGTCCTCTGTTAAGTTTCTCCTGTTCACATATGAAAACATATGGTATCTGATCTTCTCTGCCTGACTTATTTCACTTAGTCTAACACCCTCGAGTTCCATCCACCTTGCTACACATGGCCAGATTTCATTCTTTCTCATTGCCATGTAGTATTCCATTGTATAGATAAACCATATCTTCTTGATCCATTCGTCCGTTGATGGACACTTAGGCTTTTTCCATATTTTGGCTATGGTTGAGAGTGCTGCTATGAACATTGGGGTACATGTGCCCCTATGCATTAGCACCCCTGTATCCCTTGGGTAGATTCCTAGCTGTGCTATTGCTGGGTCATAGGGGAGTTCTATTGTTAATTTTTTGAGGAACCTCCACACTGTTTTCCAGAGGGGTTGCACCAGTTTCCATTCCCACCAACAGTATCGGAGGGTGCCTGTTTCTCCACATCCTCACCAGCACCTATAGTCTCCTGATTTCTTCATTTTAGCCACTCTGACTGGCGTGAAGTGGCATCTCAATGTGGTTTTGATTTCTATTTCCCTGATGATGAGTGATGTTGAGCATTGTTTATTAGCCAAATATTAGTGTCCATTAGCCAAAATGATGGCTGTCTTAAAGCCCTATGTCCCAAGGTGTGTTTCCAGAAAATCTGGAGTAGGAGATGCTTTAGAAAAAATAAGCAAGCACACAAACAGCCCCTGAGAAATTCATCTTAGGATAGTAAAGATTCTAGGAAGTAATTCAGAAAGTAAACCTGTTGAGGTCTGTTTGGCATAGTATTTCCCAAATTTATTTGAGCAAGAATTCCTTCCCCTGGCCTTCCATCCCCCACTTCTCCATGACATAGCATTAACATTCCAAAGAGTTATGTTCTGAGGAGCATACCGGCAGAAATACTGTCTTAATGAATTGCCTTGTCTAAGAGATGTCTTCCTGTGACAAAAAAAAAAAAAAAAAAAAAAAAGGAACTGCTAATACTAGAACTTCAGACAGAGCCACGTCATTTTGACTGGAGGATTTCAGAACCTTTTCATTGTATACCCTTCCTAACAGCAGCAGCAGCAGCAGCAGTTCTCGGGTCCCCAGACTATGCCAAAAACCACTTTAGATACATAGGCATGTATCACTGCAGAAATAATGGGATTAAATCTCACATATTATTATACAATATACATTTTTTATAACTGCCTATTACAGATCCAAAAAACTGAAGCTCTGAGAGATGATGCAAATAAATCCAAATGTAGAAAGTAAGATTTCACTAATAAAATATTGCCTCTTTACCATTCATAAAAGCAAGTCCTTCCCTTCAGAGTGAGTTAAATTTAATTACCATTTCTGTTAATTCAGTGTATCTCTTCCTTGTAAAATGTAGACCAAGAGACTCGATAGCCTCTGGGCTATGTGCTCTACAGTACTTGATTATAAATAATATTTTAATTACTACTTCGCAAGGGACAGATATGGATAACTCAAAAAAGAGGAAGTATGATTAATAATGAATAACAGAAGAATATTTAGTTTCACTAGCAAATTTTAAAAATATTCTTATCAGTAATTTTTAAGAAATATTTTAAGTATTTATTTTCCAGTACAAAGTAAATATATTCACTTTGGGAATATAAATTTGCAAAATACTTTTGAAAGTGACTAAATGATGAGTACCAAATAACTTAAAATATTTAATATTTAAAAATAAAATAATTAAAATGTGTATGGCCTTTGAGTAATTTTATTTTTGAATATCTGCTTTAAGAAAACAACTGTTAAGGATGCTTGGGTGACTTAGGCAGTTAAGTCATCCATTAAGACTCTTGATCTTGGTTCAGGTCATGATATCCTGGGTGATGAGATGTAGCTCCAAGTCAGGCTCTATGCCTGCTTGGGATTTTCTCTCTCCCTCCCTCTGCCACTCCCACACTCAAAATAAATAAATCAACTTAAAAAAAAGAAAATTAACTGTTAATTTTGAAAAGATCATTTAGCCATATTGTCCGATAATAAAAAATGATCAGTATAGCATATTAAATCATTGGATTGTACAGTTATTAAATTCGATAATTATGATGCTTATGTAACAAGGAGGAAAAGAGTTAAGAGTCAACATTTATTTTAAGTCAAATCTTAGGGGTAAACTCTCTATTATTATTTATTACAATACATTAAGTTGAGTATCTTCTAACCATTTTGAGAAATAAAAATCTCACCTGCACAGTTCTTTCTGTGAATCTGCCTCAATTGTGTTTCCTTTTCTGCTCCTCAGAGTAACCACTACCTTAAAGTTACTCTTTATTATTCCAATATATTTATACATTTATGAATTATAATTATTTATACATTTATAAATTATAATTATTTATAATTTCTCAGTATATATTTATATCTTTAAGTAACATGAAGAGACATTTTGTTTTTAATTTTTTCTAAATTCTATCAATTATATGTATTCTGCAGTATTTTTTCCATTGAACACTTTGTTTTTGAGATTCATCTGTGTTTATATATAGGAATAATTCAAACATTTTTTACTAATATGGAATATTTCTGTTATATGATTATAGCATTACTTATTCATGAACACTGAGGTTGCTTTGAATTTCTGTAAACTATTACAAACAGTTTTACTGTGAACATGTGGTGTACATGTAGAAAATTTTTCTATTTTCTATTAATACAAAATAATATATGCTCTTTTCCTAAAGAACAGCTCATTAAATCATCACACTAGATATGCTTATAAAATACTCTTTTCTTATTTTACAAAGGAGCAAAAGTGTCATTAAAAATCTTTCAACTGTTAACATAAAATGCAAGAGGCAGATTTAAAAGGAGTTCTCACTGAAACTCATGTTCCTTGAGTATATACTAGGTAATATACTTGTAATACACTATGCCGGTCACTATCCTACATTAAACACAAGGAGCATGATTTTTCAGAAAACCTATGAACAGAGCTATGAACACAAATATTTAGAAGATATCAGTACAAACATGTAAAAGAAAATTCAAAACTGTTGAGTAATTTTATAAGTATATTAACAAGTTTGGTTCATTTATTTCCTCCTTTATATGTTATCTTTAACTGTTTAATCTGCTTTGTTGATTTTATTTTATATCTAATGAAAGACATTCCATGGAAAGTTGAATTTTTCTTTAAATAACATTTCTAGGGCGCCATGGTGCTCTTGCTTTCGGCTCAGATCATGATATTGCAGCTTCGTCCCACACTGGGGTGCCAATGGGCTGCCAGCACAGAGCCGGCTTAGGATTCTCTCCCCCCACCCCACCTCATCTCTGCCCCTCCCCACCTTATGCTCCCTCTGTTTCTCTCAAAATAAATAAACTTGAAAAATAATTTCCAAGAATATTTCCATTTCAGAGTCAAGACAAATTAACAGATAAAAATAGTTTGATTAAAATTCATTATAAATATAGAGTAAATTGCTTCTGAATATATGTATCTTATTTAGGTGAGTTTTTCCCCTCCATTTTTTCTTATCTGTGCTTTGTTAAAGTGAATTTCTTTTACTTAATATGCTCCTAATTACATCAGTATAGACCATTTCCCATTAAGACAAATAGCATGACTTTCTAGTCAAATAGCAAAAGTTCTTTTAATATCATGCTAAAATATACCACATTTAAAAAAGTTTTTAGACAGATAAAGAGAGAGCCTGAGTGGGAAAGAGGGACAGGTGGGGGTAAGGGAGAGAGAGAGAGAAAGAGAGAATCTTAAGCAGGCTTCACAATGTGGGGCTTGATCCCAAGATCCTAGGATCATGACCTGAGCTGAAATCAAGAGTAAGATGCTCAACTGACTGAGCCATCCAGGTACCCTTAAAATATACCATGTTTTAGCAAGAATCAACACAATGCAAAACAACACAACTCAGTTACTTGGACTGTCCTGTGATATTTCCTGACATATTTTGAGGGACAGTGGTAATTTATGTAATAATTTATGAGGTTGAATCAATGTGTTCTGGGAACCCAAATAAGAGAAAGAAATACCAAATCCAATGTCAATATAGCCATCATCATTCATTTGGCAAATCACAATATAGGAGAATGTTATACTAATATATGCAGTGTTTGGGTAAATTAAATGTGTACCAGTTACTTTGGTAAAACCCACTTCAAGGGAAGTTCAAGGATATGCAGAGAGTTTGAGGGAGGTGGGATGTACTGAACTCAGCGTTAGATCCAGCTAAGTCTCCAGGCAGACCTAACTCCCCCTAAGATGCACCGCTTGAAAATAAATAAATGATTTTCCAACATTTTTTTGGAGGCCACTTTGAAAGAGTAACATGGTTCATGGAACTTTACTATCTCTGTGAACAAAAACAATCTCAGTTTTCAGTTTTTTCCTTTTTATAGTTTCCTGTTTATGTTTACTTTCATGTTCTTGAATATCTATCTGAATCAACAATGAAAAATAGGCTTAAATAACCATAGCTGCTCATTTCTATGGGAAATAGGTAAGAGGGAGGACTCTTTCTAAAAGCCCTTATTATTGAACTGATAAGCCTTGAACTCTATTATGTGAAGACCAAACTACAGGAAAAGTAGCAAAGATACAAAGTTTATTATTTTTTTTTAATGCCGTAGCTATTAGGGAAGAGCTAAAGAAAAGATTATTTAATGTGCTGTTTATGTTCAAAAGCTGTCAGAATTATTTCATATTTAAAAGTTTACCCTTAACAATTAAAATAAATCAGTGGATCACTCACAATATTTTCCACCCAATGAAATAAATGTACTTACCAAACTTCAAGAGACATTTCCAGAAACATTTCAGTGACCTAGAACAGACACATTCATCAGATTAGGTCATAAAATGGATGTATATCACATATAATGCAAACAAAGTCAAAAAATTTTTTGAGTGCTAGTTTATTTTTAACCTAAAAGAATCCTAAAAATAAAAGTAACATAGCTTTATGAAGACCCTAAGTCATATTTCAATAAATATATGTTTTACTATTTTTCATGATATAAATCTACATAATCAGTCATTTTAGTAAATATAAGAATTGCCTCTGCATAATTGTTTTCCTTCTTCACTACAATGAAGGAGTTGAGTTCTGCAATCATTACGCATGAGACATAAAAATTGTCTGAGCTCTAGGGGCACCTGGGTGTCTAGTCAGTTAAGTGTCTGACTCTTTTTTTTTTTTTTTAGTGTTTACTTATTTTTGAGAGAGAGACAGAGTGGGGGGTTGGGGGGGAGCAGAGACAGGAGACACAGAATCCGAAGCAGGCTCCAGACTCTGAGTTGTCAGCACAGAGCCCAGTGAAGTGCTTCAACCCATGAACCATGACATCATGACCTGAGTGGAAGTCGGACGCCCAACTGACTGAGCCACCCAGGTGCCCATAAGTGTCCAACTCTTGATTTCAGCTCAGATCATGATCTCACAGGGTTTGTGGGTTCAAGTCCCACAGTGGGCTCTGCACTGACAACATGGAGCCTGCTTAGGATTCTCTCTCTCCCTCTCTCCCCTACTCGTGTGTGTGTGTGTGTGTGTGTGTGTGTGTGTGTGTGCGCGCGCGCGGCGTGCGCGCGCGCTCTCTGCACCACCCCCCTTTCAAAATAAATCAACATTATAAGAAATTGCCTGAGCTCTAAAAACTAAGATACTGTGCCTGTGATTCAGGAACTGTCCCCAGGCCTCCAAATAGAGGTGGAAATGGTAAGGAGGTTAAAGAAAGCCTAGGTGAAAATTCACACATGTGCGTTTGTGACAAGTGTGGGCTGTCATAGACTGGAGACAGAACACCTAGCCAAGGTGGCAGCAGGACTGTGGCCAGCCAACTATGGCGGCTCAAGAAACATCTACAAATGGGAGGTGGGGCTCAGGTTTTCATTTTTCAACACTGTGTGAGCTAACCAAATTTCTAGGAGGACTCTGGCCTGCCAGTGAGCCAATATTAGTCAAATGGAAAACAGAGTGATTAATATCCAAAGAAAAAAGGGGTATTAAAAGGTATCTCTCCAGAGACTACAATTCTGTTGTATAGAAAGACATTCTCTGTACTATCCCTGCCATTAGTTATGAATAATATAATTTTAGACTGTCCTGAGAACCAATTGAGAAAATGTTTTGCAGATTGCTGCATAATTATAAATTGGTGCTATTATTTTTATTATATCAGTTACCATAGAATATAGTTAGAGCAAACCTGCCCAATACCTTCAAATAGACCAGAACTCAGATATGCCTCTTAAAAGGTGAAGAGGGCATTTTTAGAAGCAACACAAAATGCTATAGATTACTGGCTTTGTTTTCTTTTTGGTTTCAGAGGATGGAAAAAAACAAACTAGAAGGAGCTTTCCAAAAGGTTAAAAAAAGTTCATGGATAATTCTCAGCACTTAATTTTATGAATAAGAAAAAGGTATTGAAATCATCTGTACAAGAATTTGCCTCTCCCACTAAACTGTATCTATCTTATATAGACCTATCTTATATACATATCTTACATGCATTCATATGTATCTTATGTATATATGTATCATATGTATCTATTTTATATAGATCTCTATCACTAGTTCATTGCAGTATATGGCACATGACACGTAATCAATATCTGCTGAATTACTGTGCATGCGTGTGTGAGGGGAGCACATGAGGCAATCTTTTCTTGTTAAGAAACATTCCATCGCTACTAAACATAAAACCATGGGCTGGTGTAACACAGCCAGCCATTCCTATGAAGTCCTATGAACCTTTACTCACCAAAGCAGCATATCAGTATCACTTTGAAGTTAACAAAATAATCAAGAACCCCAGTACAAGTGGAATTACACATGCCCAGATGAATCATAGTACAGTTATAAGTCAAAAAGATGACTGGCTTGGCGTGCCTGGGTGGCTCAGTCTCTTAAGTGTCCGACTTTGGCTCAGGTCATGATTTCACGGTTCATGAGTTCGAGCTCCATGTTGGGCTCTATGCTGACAGCTTGGAGCCTGCTTTGGATTCTGTGTCTCCCTCTCTCTTTGCCCTCCCCCGCTCATGCTCTGTCGCTCTCAAAAATAAATAAACATTAAAAATTTTTTTTTTTTTAAAAGGTGACTGGCTTCCAAACAATTAATATAACTGCTGTCTGTTTTACCCATGCTAGTAGCACTGCTCAGACCACATCCCGGCACATCATGTCTATTCCTGTTTCTAAATTTCAAATGGAGACTTTCCCAAAGAGGGCTTAGAAAACTTTATATCGGATGAGATTACTTAGGATATTTAGTGAGAAAAACAAGACATGGGTAAAAACATGATCTGTTTGCCACCCTCCATGCTCCCAAGTACATGAAAGCTGGTATTAAAATAAGACTAGATTTACTGTTTTCATTTCCAGAGGGCAAAAACACCATGGATTAATGGAAACTAAAAGAACAACATTACAACCCATTGTGAAGTTTTCTAACAAACGGAAAGATTTTAAGCTGGAATGAGCTTCCTAGTCCAATGTGCCACGTCATGACAGACTTGAGAAAAAAGATGGCTACCCAACTGACAGGCCAACTGGCATTATATCTCATGACAACTTTCCTGACAACTTAATAAATGAAAGGAAAATCAACTCTGCTATGTATTTGTCTTCAGAATGTCCCTTACACATCCGGGCATAGCACTTCTTGGCTGAGACATCCATAAATCCTCAACTGACTGATAAGAAGGGAGGATGAGAGAAGTGAAGACGCAGGATTCCTGCCATTGGGAATATTACAGAATGTGGTGCGGAGGGACTTGTTACATGGATGGGGATCTTCACTTCCTCATGTTGCCCAAGTGGATCACCCACCATCTGGAGGAAATTTTAAACTCTCCCACTTGATGTGCTATGCTCAGACATGCCGTGAAGACTGACATTTACAGTCTCTCTGCACCTTTTACCTGAAACATGTCATTCAGTGCAATAGCCACAAAAGCATGTACTTCCTGTGAGGCATTAAACAAGTATTATAAATTCCTTCCCACTCACTGCATGAAGTGGTTTTGTATCACAGTCTTCTACATTGCTGGTATTACCAAGGTAAGCTGACCCCATCTGCCTGGGTCTCCCCAACCCCATACGCTTAGCTAGGACCCAGACGAAGGGGAAGAACTCTACCTCTTCTAGGAATTATAAATGTAAGAAGCAGGCTGTGCTCTGTGTGCATTCTTGTGGAAAACAACAATCTCATCTTTGAATTCCACAGTGGAAAGCAATGCTAGATGCTTACAATGGGGGATGTTCAGGGTGGGGAGGCGGTGGGGGCCCAGAGGAGAGAACCTAAATAGAGAAGCCATTTTCAACTTAAAAATAATGTTTGAAAAGTATCTAATCCACTAACCCTCTTGCAAACTTTCCAGGGTCATTTTGAAATGATAAAGCTAAAGCAACAAGCATAGTGCTTGGCATGAAAGAGGTTGTTTAAAATTATTGTCACAAAGAGATGCACACAAACGATTTTAAACTTGAGAACCTACTCTTTTGGTAAAGAGCTCCCCAAATACTCTCTGCCTTTTCTTATTAACGTACTCTAGCATTTACAACCTTAACTTGCAATAAAACATTATATTGAGTTCGGATCCCTCCTGAGTCAGGGTACTCTTTTTCTCCCCGTCAACAGACTTACACAGCAACGGATCACAATGCAGTTTTGATAATAATTTATATCGCCTGGGAGAACTACAGAATATTGTCTGCTTTGCCTGTATATACCTGACCTGTACAGGACAAAATAAAATTATATTTCAGAAATAAGGGCTACTTGCACTAAGAATCATGTTTCCGTACACTACAAATCTAGCCAATGAAGAAGGAACCAAATGTAGATCTAACAGAAGCAACTCCACTGTGGAGTGGAAAGTACAATCCCACCAGTGCAAGCCAGGTCACATCCAGATAAATTCTGCACATTTAAAACGGAATGAGGACTGCTAAAACCACTTTTTAAAATGTGTCTGATTGTTAATAACACAAAAAACTAATGGTTTTTAAATTGAGATATAATTGACATTTAACATTAGTTTCAGGTATATAACATAATGATTCAACATTTATACATACTGCAAAATGATCAGCACAGTAAGTCTGGTAACATACGTGATTTCTTAAGAAAATAAAATTAGCGTTTACTACCAGGAATCATCTAATCCATTCACCCAAAAATTCAGGATAACTGTGTCCCTTCCCCCTCCCACCAAATATCACAGCTGGTGTTACAAGATTTGAAAGATTAAAAAATACATTATTTCCCCTATAGTCATGTTCCACTCTATCATATAGCTTTCCTCCTTACATCTGAGGACAACCTCTCTTTTCTTCACTTAAGGTCCCTTTTCCTTCCATGGACATTGAAAATTCTAAACCAGACTTTGTAGAGCACAATTACCAAACCAAACATTCTCTCTTTTTCTCTGAATGGGGATCTCCCAGACTTTAGTTTTTTGTTTTTTTTTAACTTAATTTACTTTCATTATTCCTGTCTGGGCACTTCTTAAATTTTCTGTATTTCCCATAAACGCATTCCTTAATCCATTCATCCAAAAATGATTCAACCACCTAATGTGTATCAGGCTAAGTATGCAATGGTAATTAAGATGGATGTATTCTACTCCTTGATGGAACTTAGATCCAGTAGAGGACCCTCAGGAATACAAAAACATTCTAAAGTGCCCTATAATTTAAAACTTGTATTGCAAAAATGTAAAAAAAAAAAAAAGACTCATTTACATTTCCATAGTTAGCATCCCCAAATAAAAAAGCATTTTCTTTTAAAGCCAGGAATTATTTGACCTGTGTTTGAACTCTGACCCACTTCCATCTGACAAGATTCGGCGTTGGTGGTATAGTGGTGAGCATAGCTGCCTTCCATCTGACAAGATTCATATCTTGGCCAAAGATCCCCCAGACTTCTCATCAAAGTATATAGTTCTCTTGTTTTCCCTCCAAACTTTGCTTTGTCTCATTCACTTAGCTAAATTATAGTCTTAGCCATCACACATGGTTTTCCAAAGAAATCATCCTCAAACTAACTTAACATTCTGAACTCAGCATTAAAACTACCATTTTTTAAAAAGCTTTGCACACCACTATCTCTTCTATAGAAGCTATCTCTTTCATTTTCAAGTTTGCAACCATGAATAAGCAGTAATCAAAGAAAGCAATCAGCCAGAATTAGATACCACAGCAGCCATGAGACATGGCTATTTTTAAACAATACCACTAATGACTAAATAAAGACAGCAAATAAAAACACCATTCCTTGTAAACTTAGAGGCTACCTTCCTCAGAGTATTAGCCTAAACAAATTTTATCTAGAGAATAAAGAGAATAAATATCATACTTCAAAACCTCAGCATTTCTGTGATTCTCTTCAAGTGGGCTACTTTGTTTACACAAAACACACTAAATTCTAAAGATATTACATCTTTCCACTTTAAAATGGGATTCTGTAACCCACAGCCACACTTGATCTATTCAGTAATGAGTGACTGGAGCATTTTTGAACTGTGTTAAAACAAATGATCACGAACCTTATAGGCTCCACCTGTATATACAAATAAGTTCATTTCAGTAAGTTCAAACAAATATGTTTAATAGTTAAGTCAGTTCCATGAACCACATGACAAATAATTAAATCTGGCCAGTTACAATTATAATGTGAATATCTAATATTTATTTAGTGCTTGCCAGGTGAGGTACTGATCTAAAGCTTTCCATACATCAATTAATTTAACCATAACCACAACCTTAAGAGGTGGGTACTATGTACAACCCTGTTTCACAGATGAGGATGCATGGCAAAGAAAAAAAATAACTTGTCCAACATCACATGGTGAATAAATATCAGAATTATGATTCCAACCCAGGCAGTGGTTGGCTGACTCTGAGCCTGGGGTCAAAAACAGCAGGTCCTGCAAATTTTTCTCAAATGACAACTTTGATGCTCTCTCAACTTGTGACTCCAATAAATACAACCTCACCCTAAATGCCAGCTAGAAAACAAAAAAATATGGACCCAGGCCTAAGATTGGCTTTCTCTAATAATAATAATAATAATAATAATAATAATAAACAGAAGGGTTCAAAAATGGAGTGATAAATCACAGTCTCAGGAAGGGCTGCATCCATTGTAAATTCCCACTCTGCAACTTCCACTGGTCCTCACTGCCACAAGCAATCTTTCCTTCCAACTCTTACAGACACATTAAAGCTATTGCTGCACTCAGTTTCCTCAAGTCATTCAGAATTCCTCATACCTGTCCCTTGTCACGGAGGTAGTCTGCATCGCCTTTTTGTTTTCGATAGTAAACATTATTCATCTACTAACTTGTTGCTTACTAATACATCTGAGAAAGAAGCCAAATCTTGTTTGCCCGAAATTCCCCATAACCTGGTCAAAAACCTTCCAAAACTCCCCATTACCTGGTCAAAAACCTTCCATGACTCACCGCTGTCGGTAAGAAAACATCCAAATTCCAACATCTAACATCTCAAATTTGAACTCTGTTATAGTTTGATCCCAGCGTACCTACTCTTCCCTCATGCATGAATGCTCTGTTCCCATCACACTGGTCTAGACACTGTTTCCTGAACATGCTTGTCCTTTTTCGTCCCATGACTATGAGCAAAGGCTCAGAAGGGCTTTCCATCCCTTTCAGGGTGATCCAACCACATCCTTCCTTTCAGGACAAGCCTAAGCCATCGATATCCCCTATATCTCACTGAAACCCCATCCCCCTTCACCTCCCTGCCGTCATCTCCTACGACAATTTCTACTACTCTTTCTTGTGTTCCAGCCATATTCGGCTCCTTGCTGTTACTTAACACGGCAGGCAAACTTTCGCCTCAGGACTTTTCTACGCAGAACAACTTCTGCGCCCCCAATATCGCCTGAGATGCTTTTCTTAGCCACATTTTTGGAACTGCACTTGCGATTCCCTGTACCCACATATACCAATGTCCCTCTCCTCCTTCCATAGTTTATTTAGCACTTATTGCTATCGCTATCCAACACAAGTAATTTTTACTTATTTATCTTGCTCCTTGTCTCTTTTACTGAATACAATATAAGTTCCATGAGGGTAGGGATTCTTGGTGTTTTGTTCGCTGCTGGATAGGTAGTACGTACAGACTGCGTGCCACACAATAGGCATTCAATGGTTATGTGTGAAATGAATGAATAATTCTTTCTTATAACTCTCATTGTCCCTATGGTCTACACTATTTAGCACTTAAAACTATACTATGTAAATACGAAACTCTAACTAACAATATGCTAAATTGTTGAGGGGTAAAAGTTGTGTTGCCTGTAATTTGTTTCCAAATGCATCAAAATAGCAAGATGGTTTCATGGATAGGTGGATGGAGAGATGTACGGCAAAGTAAATACGGTAAAATGTTAATCGTCGAGTCTATGTGGCAGTTATTCAAATCTTCCAATTTTTTATATGCTTGAAGAGTCTTATAATAAAATTTGGAGAAAAAAAATCTAATGCTTTAGAAAGGTCTTCCCTGACTATAGAAACATTAGTTGCCCACCACCTATTTCCCATCACATCCGTCTAGTTTCTTCACAGTATTTTTTCTCTAGCTGATGTTCTGCTGATTATACTTTTGTTTCTGTTGCTATTCACCTTCCCCAATAGCATGCAAGCTCGCTGGGAACCAGAACATCATCTCTCAGGTCCTCTACTGCTTGCCCATCACCTGTAATACTGTCTAGAACATAACAAGTGTTTAATAACACCTAAGTAAGTAAATTAATGAATAGATGCCTCACGACACTGCTTATTACATCACTTAAGTTTACACATGAATGTCTACTCCTTTCCAAACTATTAATTCCTTAAAAAAGAACTTCTTGTCGTTTTCTTAACATTTAGCAAAGTTTTAG
This sequence comes from Hyaena hyaena, assembly GCF_003009895.1. Classification (NCBI taxonomy): domain Eukaryota; kingdom Metazoa; phylum Chordata; class Mammalia; order Carnivora; family Hyaenidae; genus Hyaena; species Hyaena hyaena. The sequence continues at coordinate 1,031,134 of NW_024081238.1, read as the reverse complement.
CGGCAAATAAAGTTTAGCTGCTCAAATTCTCATATTGAAAAATAATCTACTGACAAGTCCGTATTTTAAAATCACAAAATAAAGACGTTAGTTTGGCATCCCCGGGTGGGCACAAAGTGAAAGATTCTTATTACTGTGTTATTATTTTGTGTCCATATTTATGCAATGGAAAGGGTTAACATTTTTTGAATAAAAATGGTCATATGAAAAAAAGGTATTCTTTCTAGATCAACAAAATTTTATACATTAGCAAGGGTCTTAGAAATATGTTAACTGAAACCTCTATTTTAGAGTTGAGGAAAATAATACAGAAAGAGTGACAACTCAAACATTCTAGAGGGAGATTAGTGACCCAGATAAAATTAGAGAATGGATCTCCCAATTCCCAGTTCTACCCTGAGTGAGTATAGCAGGCTCCATGGGAATCTGGCATTCTCCATGTGGAGACTCTTGTTCTTTCTCTAGCTGGCTACTGGCCATAGAAATCACTCTATGTTGACTCAGTATTGACTTTGGGAATTTTGAAGAAGTTTTTGCTAATGTCTTGGCTGGAAATATGTGTTCTCTCTTTGCCAAATCAAAGTGCTTTTTTTTTTTTTTACTACTTCAGATTGCCATCTTCAAGAATTGTTTAAAAATCTATTTTCCCACATTATACCCTCACAGTCCACTCCCTCTCACCTCTGTGAACACTGTGGAAAGAAGCCCACACTCCTCTGAAAGGTCTGGTTCAGAGGTGAGGTGAGGCTGGACAGCTGCATAGGGCACACCACGTGATCTGGAGAAGACAGGGGCTCTCCAACCTGTTGTGTGCCATTACCTTTCTCCCCTCTACCATTACTGACTGTCCTTCAGATAAAAACTGCCAAGAATTCCTAAGACAAGAGTGATGGAAAAAAAAAAAAAAGCTGTTTGGCCAACTGTTTTCTCAGGCACACTAAAGAAAATAATTATGTAAGCTACTTTAAATTCAGGAATGTAGAAAGTCTTTTTTAGAGCCGGAGGTTACACAGCTAACCATAGGAAATGACAGGAGGAGAGGAAATGCATGTTTCCCTGCAATATCTTCTCTTATAATCAGACTGAAGAGGGGGAAAACATACTTTGGGGAGGCCAATCCATGCTTAACAAAGCTCTCAACAAACATTTATTAAGAAACAACCCCAGCAACATGCCTTAGGAAGATCGGGGTTTAGAGACCATCTTTAAACCTTACCCCACCACTCACCAATCTGTGTCTGCCAAGCCTTGTAATTTGCCAGGCCCCAACTTGCTTTCTTCTTTCAAGACTCCATGCCTTTGCATGGATATAGTGCTTAAGGTGTTCTAAGCACTATGTGTATGTATGGATACATCCATGTGCACACAGTATTGATATATATTTCTATAACCAAGCACCATTATGTATTTAATATGTAATAAATTAGGTACTTAATAAATACATAACCTAAGTAACATATAATCTATATCTTATGTAATAAGATACACAAAAGTACAATTAAATAATTACATCTAAATAAAATTGCAATTAAAAAATTACATCTAATTTAAAATACATGTATATATAATATACATTATATCATAGATTATTATACAGATATATATAAATAAAATTAACTCATTTAATCATATGAGATTATTATCTCCATTTTATAGATGAGCAAATCGAGGCACAGAAGAACTAAGTGGTTTCACCAGGATGAAATAGAGAATAAGAGACAGAGCTGGCATTTAAACACCAAATAGCCTGGCTTCAAATGCCACGGCATTAAATCACTATGGTCACTGTCCAACCTAGTCAAAATCACCTACTAATACGCAGCCATCCCTGGCTTCCTCTCCCGACACAGTGTGTCTTTATTCTGTCTCCCTACCGCACTCTGCACATTCCTCATTGACGCTTATCTCACTGGATGGTGGTTTCATCTCATCACGTGCCTACATCTCCTACGCGTGTTTCCTATTCCAACCCTTACCTCATCTCCACCCCACAGAAAGGGGATGGAGCACCTCCTACGTCTTGTTCTTCTTTATATTTCTTGCACAGGACACAGTGGCTGGTACACAGGGCACTTCCATAAACATTTGCAAGAGGGATGAATGAAATGACTTAAAAAAGTCAACAGAACTGTGGGCTTGGCATTGGATTAGGACATATAGAAGACACACCTCCTTAAGCAGCTCAAGGAATTGGCAGAGACTCTGTGACTGGAGAGCATCCTCAAAGGCACCTGGCTGCTGTGATTGCATGAACTGGTCAGGTGGCCCTTTGGGCTTGAGGTGCTTTCTGAATCACCAGACCTTCATTCAATAAATATAAACTATATATTAACTCTGTAATTAGACATGCTTAGCCAGTATTCCCGACCTATAGGATTTTAGTGTATGGGGAGAGGGAGGGAGGTGAGAAATTGAACGATTTAAACGATTCAGTCCCCATGGATACCACAGGTAATTATCTTAGAAGTTCGGAGAAGGAGGAGGTCACTTGGGATGGTAACGATTAGGGAGGTAGGAGTTAAGGAAGAGGCAGGTTTGGGTGAAGACAGCAATTTGATGTCATCCCAAGGATGAGCAAGAACAGGGCCTCTCCCAACAAGAAATGAATACATTAACCAGCCTTCGGCATACTAACCCACCAGGTATTTACATTTCTCGCTGTAAACTACTAAATTTGTTTCTTATAAAATTCAAACTCCAGTGTATGCTCTGTATTAATCATTTTTCTAGGGCTTTATTATTCCTAAATTATTGAAATTTCAGAAGTGCAGCAAACCTAGAGGTATAAAGAAAACAAAAACCCCAAGACCATTCCTGGTGACCTTTCATTGGCTCAGCCTTAATTATTTGAAGATTATTTGAGACAGAGCCTCCACAGGGCTTAATTTATTACTAAACATGTAATTTTGGAACAGTTCGGATGTTCCAATAGTTTTCTTTCTGAGTTCACTCCCTCATTCCCCCTCTCTCTGTTATTCCTTTGAGATTTCGTATCTTTCTTCATCTTCCCAAACGTTTTATTCGACCTGCCAGTGGGGTCCAAAGCCATTGCTTCATTTAGAGCAACAACAGAGATTAATGTCTGAATGGTATTTAGTGTGGTATCTCAACCAAAGTCTATAAATATCAAAACAACAAAAAGATGAGCATGAGAAGTTAAAGGGAAAACAATATTTTCTCTTTAAAATACAAACATTCGCACAAAGAGAGAAAATTCCAGAACAAAGAGATTTTTATCTGACATAAGGTTGAAAAATAGCCCCGTTGTGTTGCTTACTTGGTTGAAAATAAAAGGAACCTCTTTCTTCTCTCCGACTCTCATAGAGGATATGGGGAATGTGGCTGTTCCTAGAGTTTCATCCATCACATAATTGGCATCCATTAATGTGACCTGTAGAGATAAACGGTAAAGTACAAGAAAATGATTTCTCTTGGATCCTTGGAAATTATATCTAACATCTCCACCACAATCACTAAATGAAAGTTTTAGAATGATTTTTAATAACCATTTGAGATCCTCAACATTCAGCATAGTTATAATACTTTGTCTTTTCTTTAAGACGCATTTGCTACTAAAATAATAATTTTTTTTCATTTTCTTGATTGACTTCTTCATTATTATGTTTTCAAAAATGGAACTTTATTCCCTCTCAGGGGAATTGCTAATTTGGAGCATGAAAAATAAATTAATGTAGAAAATCCATGCACCCATTTTGGGAAGGATCTATTTTAACTTGTTTGAAAGTTAATTCTTTTAAGTTAGAAGTCTTAAGTTGCCTTATTTTAAAGTCACAATCAATTGACAGCAGGGTTATTCTGTCATACTTGGACCTTCTTTTTTATAACAGAAAATGTTTTCTCCAAAGCACATGAAGAGGATAAAAGATACTTCCTGGCCTGACCTAACTCTTGTGTTTCCCACTGGACACTCACACCGCCCAGGGGGCACTATCTAGAGCTCTAGGTACTAGAGCCTCGTGTACCATGCTACACAGCTGGGCTCCAACTATAGCCAACTGAAGAGAAGGGACGAACTCAGGCACCGACTTCAACATGAATTATGACTGCCGAACACTCCGCAAATGATTCACTGACCTCCAAAACATTTTCCTGATTAGGATCCAAAATAAATTCAAAGGTCTCATTCCACACTGGGTTTATGTCATTATTGAAGTGTCTTGTTCTCTTCCTGCTGTCAGGGGTTGAGGAGATGAAAAGTTCCACATACGGATCTGGAGTATCAACTATGGGCAGTAAACACAAGAAGAAGGGTACAAACATGTGATTCATAATTCCTAATTTGTTTTTATAATATGTGCCGTCAGGTTATTTCTAACGAATCTGCCACCACATATCCAAAATGTCTGAGACAAGATACCACACAACAGAAGGACATCATAGGCTACACTTACACTTCTTACACATGGTGAGCATACACTTCTTACACATGATGTCCCTGCCCCTCACAACAGCCCTGTGCGAAGGAATCGTTTATTAGGTGCTTTGCTCAGAATTCTTCTGTCCACCTAAGGACATGTTCAGTCAACATCTCAGTCCAACTGCTAAAGGATGAGAGCCATCTCACCCAGCTAACTACAGTATAACCTTCACCCAGGACTATGATGGTGACAAGGTCATGGGTTCAGGATCATGGTCTACAACAGACAAAAAATTGTCCTAATTACTTTATTTGCCAAACAAAATAATGACAGTCAATGTGAGATAAATATTGTATTTATAGGGTTGCCTTGTATAGCTGTACAGGCTGTACACTGAGCAGCTCTTAAGACCTGGCATTAATTAGTAATTCACATTTATTTCTTATAATTTATTATAGCAGTATCCAATCAGGTGGAAGTGGGTGTCTCAAGGAAGTGACAGCTTTTTTTTTTTATACTTTTTTTAATGTTTATTTATTTTTGAGAGACAGAGTACAGGCAGGGGAGGAACAGTGAGAGAGGGAGACACAGAATCGGAAGCAGGTTTCAGGCTCTGAGCTGTCAGCACAGAGCCCAACGTGGAGCTCGAATTCATGAACCATGAGATCATGACCTGAGCTGAAGTCAGACGTTTAACCAACTGAGCCACTCAAATGCCCCAGAAAGTGACAGCTTTTTCTATTGTACATAAAGACCTGCTTGAGTCAGGGCATGATGTGGGTACCATTTTATATAGAAAGAGACAAAGGTACTATTTAAATTTCTTCCCACGATATACACACTTAACAACAAGGCAACTGACTAAGCCATGGAAACATTGATTACTCCCTCCTTGGTGGTTCCACTGAATCCACTGTCTTACAGCATTGCACATACTACATTTCATGGATGTAATTATACATTTATCATTTCCTTCAAGACTGTCAACAACTTGAGGGCAGCGATCAAGTCTGACTCAACTTTATCTCTTTAGAACTTAACAATCATTAGGGCGCCTGGGTGGCTCAGTCGGTTGAGCGTCTGACTTTGGCTCAGGTCATGATCTCGTGGTTCGTGGGTTCGAGCCCCGCGTCAGGCTCTGTGCTGATGGCTCAGAGCCTGGAGCCTGCTTTGGATTCTGTGTCTCTCTAAAATGAATAGATGTTAAAAATTAAAAAAAAAAGAAAAAGAAAAACCATCACAATAGTCAAAGGTGTCCTAACTTAAGGACTCGACTTTTCTTTGTAACATGTCCTTTCCTATGTGGCCATTGTAATTCATAACCACAAAAACCAACAGTTGAGTAATAACTGCTAGGATGTCTGTTAAGCACTTTACATATATTAGTCTCATTCACATCTCCCAACAGTACTACAAGGTAAGTGCTCTGTTAAGACAACAGGAACTGAGGGATGTTAAGCAATATGTTTATTATCATCCAGCCAGTAAGTCTCAGGGGAAGTTCTGACTGCAACGATCATTCTTTTAATGACATCATATTCCTAAGTTCTAAAGATGATATCATAAGGTTGGCATTGCTATAGAAAGTAGAGAGAGTCATGGAAAAGAAGAGGGAAGGAGAAAATGGGGGGGAGAGAGAAAGTGTTACACACATCCACACAAAAAGATATAAAAATTGAGAACAAAGGAAAAGCAAAAATAATAGTTCTCAAATGATTGCTCATCAAAGAAAACTAAAGAACTCTTTGTCTTTCAACAGTAGTTATGGCCAAACAATTTAATCAATGTCCTTCACTTAATTTTTAAACACTGTTCAAAGTTCTATGTGGTGATCACATTTTTTTAAGTGTGCCTTTTTATTGTAAAGTGGAAAGATTTGTGAATGTGGTATAAGCATTTGGAATCGTCTTTTGTTTCATTTTCCGGTTTGAACCTTATGCATCGATGGTCAAAGGCAGCTGAGTGTCAAAAGTAAGAGTGTAATATAGATGACTCCATTCTACTGGGCACTTGAGTGACTCAGTTGGTTAAGCGTCTGACTTCAGCTCAAGTCATGATCTCACAGTTCATGAGCCCCACTTTGGGCTCTGTGCTGAGAGCACAGAGGCTGCTTCAGATTTTCTCTCTTCTGTCTCTCTGCCCCTCCCTCGCTTGCTGTCTCTCAATCAAAAATAAATAACTAAACATAAAAAAACCCCGCAGATCCCTGACCCTCATCTCCCAAGACCTATGATCAGTAGATCTGTAGAGAACCTAAAAATGTGCATCTTTTAAAGTTTATTAATTTTTGAGAGACAGAGAAAGAGAGAGAGAGAGAGAGTATCATGAGTGAGCGAGGGGCAGACAGAGAGGAGACGTATTCACAATCATGCTCCATGCTGACAACGCAGAGCCCAATGCGGGGCTCAAATTCACAAACTGTGAAATCATGACCTCAGCTGAAATCAAGAGTTGGATGCTTAACCATCTGAGGCACCCAGGCACCCCAGGAATCTGCATTTTAAAATAAATATTCTAGCTGATACTGATGTAGGTCATCTTCTGTTCACACTTTCGATATCCTGTTTTAGAGAAAAGGAAATAGGTAGTTACTGGATTTATTTATTATTTATTTTTATGGAGGATTACCACATAACATTGCATAAACGTAAGGCATACAGTATGTTGGTTTGATACATTTACATATTGCAATTTGTAACTCAGTGCTTGTATTTCTCAACCAGACCATGGAAGACAAACTAGAAAACAAAAATACTGCTCAATATCCTCAGGAAGGAAAGCAAGGGGAAACGGGCCAAAGTAGAGGTGGGCATGTTACTAGGTGACTCTTCTCACCTCCTCAACCAGGAGATGATGTTTGTCCTTAACCATGATCTTATCATAGACCAGAGCTCAAGATTGCAAATCAGAAACAAAATTACAGGTTTAGAATAGCAGGTGGTGGAAGGCCATAAAGAAAAATATCTTTCCTCTTCTTAGTAGAAGTCAACACATGATTTAAAGGAGACAATTGAATTGGTCCTTCACGTTAAATGGGCAAAAACGGAGCCCCTTTATTGTCCCCTAGGGCAGGTTCTTTTCCATGGGGCTAATGCTCTTTTCTGTTTCCTCCGAACCCTAGAACACACAAAACCATGCAAACATCAATCTAGAAAACAAAAAGTGTCTGGGAAGAGGAGGCATTCAAATGGTAAACATCACTCATTCATTCAACAAATATTTGAGCGCCTACTTTAACGCCAGGAACTACCTGTGAAGAAGCAGTTGGGCTTTACCAGGCAACCAAATGTGAAACTGCAGATCTGAACTGTGGAAGTGAGTCAAATGCTCACAGCCTAATTTGAGAGGCAAAGGTAAATGGGAGACAAGCAGATACACTACACCCATGACTAGTAACTCAGTCACTCAGATTATTACACACAAATAAAGTCAAATTGTAGGTGGAGAAATTGCCTTTGAGGCTTGGTCTTCCTCTGAATGTGAGGAAAGGAGGGAGAGGTTTTCTTGGGCCAAATAAGAAAGAGAAAGCAGAAAGTTAAGTTCCTTGGGAGAAACCCATGAATAGGAAAAGAATGCAGCAAATTGAAGTAGCATAAGTCAGTCAGGGATAGAACCATCTTCTAGGCCATTCTGAATGCTCAGTTCAGGTCACAGCCCTTGGCAAATTCTAACTCTGAAAAAAATCATAAAGAAAATACCATACGACAAGATGCCAATGCTACATTCAGACATCAAAACATTGACAGACCCCTTTTAAGAAAACCAGAACCCAGTTCAAAGCTGTCACTTTGGATTCTTCTTTTCATTGTTAACTAAAATCAATAGTCTACAACTTCTGTCAAGAGTGGCAGTAGTTTCTTCTCTCGCTTGATTAGCAAGAGACCTCAGTTAAGATGTCAAAGGGTGCTGGACAGTGGAAAACCACCGACAGCTGCAAACGTTGATACTGCCGACGGCAATGCTGCTAATCTTTGCAAGCCGAGAAACATCTGCCAGTGGCAGGATCTGCAGGATGAAAAGGAATTTTAGGATGTTAATTTCGAATTGGATTATGCTAATCGCACAGCTCACATTCTTTGCATAATGTATAATCTTCATTGGTACTGTACCACGTGGAAGCTTTTTTTTTCATGTTTATTTTTGAGAGGGAGGGAGAGAGACAGAGAGAAAGAGAGAGACAGAGCATAAATGGAGGAGGGATTGAAAGAGAGAGGGAGACACAGAATCTGAAGCAGGCTCCGGGCTCCGAGCTCTCAGCACAGAGTCCAACATGGGGCTCAAGAACCACGAGATCATGACCTGAGCCAAAGTCAGATGCTAAACAGACTGAGCCCCTCAGGCACTCCCCACATAGCAGTTTTGAAAAGGGAAAGCAGTCCAGTATGACAGCAATCTTAGCCAGGTGCTTGAGAGAAGTTCCTAGGTATGCATTAAGAGGAAAAAGAAGTCAAATGTAGGAAAAGAAATGTTTGGATATTTTTCTCCTGTATACTTAGTTCATGGTTTTGTGAATTAATGTCTATAGGGTAACTGGATGTTGAGTCAATGATTCAGCATCACCTTGATTAGTTCTAGTCAAACAGGTGGTAAAGCAAAGAGGTAATGTGTGGGCAAAGACTTTCTCACATTTCATCCTTTTATCTAAATCCTGACAAACAAAAATGTTAGGGGTGTGGGATACAGATCACTTTTTGTTCCCATAAAGATGACATGAAACTACATGCACCAGAAATAGCTTCAGAATTCCAGGGTTGTAAAACTTCTCATAAACTTTAGTAGTTTAAGGAGTGCCTTCCTAAATTAATAACAGGTCCATCTGACACTTCAGCTTTGTCTGAACAAAATATTATTATGTGATTCATGATAGGGGCTGATGGCAGCTTCTATATTCTATAAGTTCTATTTTAAATATTCTCCATTTGCTTCCTCATATCCACTTTGCTGAGCAACTTAAACCCTTTGCCTTAAATGAAGGTGACTCATACCCTGATACAATTCTTGCAATAAATGGCAAAAAAAAAAATCCCCAAAAGAATAATCTCCCTAAATCAGAGTCAAAATATCACTTTCCAAATAGCTATTACTATTGATAGCGAGCTTAAAGTAGTGTTTCTCAAAATGTAGTCCTCTAAAATATCCTCACAGAAACATCCAGTGTTAAAAATGCACATACTTTTGGGGCGCCTGGGTGGCTTAGTCGGTTAAGCGTCCGACTTTCCCTTAGGTCATGATCTCACGGTTCGTGGGTTCGAGTCCCCGCGTCGGGCTCTGTGCTGACTGCCAGCTCAGAGCCTGGAGCCTATTTCAGAGTCTGTATCTCCCTCTCTCTCTGACCCTCCCCTGCTCACGCTGTCTCTCTCTCTCTCTCTGTCTCCTAGAAATAAATAAAAATATTTAAAAAAAAAAATGCACATACTTTGCATCTTCAGTCAGAGCTCAAGCTTGGGAATCTGCATTTTTAACAACTTGACTTAGTGGTTCTTATGTATACAATTTCAAAAATGTGGCTTAAGGTATATTATTAGAATCCACTAAAGAACAATGATATAAATAACAGGGGCAGAAAAGTAGAAACATTTTGGCATTGAGAAGCTGACAGGTTTGCTGGCCATTTGTTCACGGAGTTATTCTCCCCATAGACTATAATAAGCATAATCCAGTAACTCACTTCCGTTTCTTTATAGCCATTAAAGACCTTTTCAAGTAGCCATGTGAAAACAAATCCAAGAGTAAAGTATGCAGGGTGTGTTAGCAGGTAATCTATTTAAGGTGATTGAATATTCAAGCATTCTGCTTCAGTTACCACCAAAATAGGAGTACCATAGTAAGATCAAAAAGTAAATACTAATTTGTTGAAATAAATGCCTCTGAATATTGCTTTCAAATGTCATCACTCTTTGAAACATGTATGATTTCGTGATAATGGTAATTAAATGGAGCACTTAAAGCTTTTCAACTCAAAGGTTTAAAAACTTAAAAGGTTTTATGATTGCAAACTTTTTACTCCCTGTGTACTCTGCTGGCTGGGTAGCGAGTCAGGAAAATGACTGTTAAACTCACTGTAAATATATGAATTTCAATCACCATTTGGTTCTTTTTTTAACATAAAGTTTTTGTTGAAGCATAATATATAGGCAGAAGAGTTAGAAGATCAGAGCTATAGGCTTGAGTTTTCATAATCTGAACTCACTCACAATATCACCACCCAGAACAAGGTACAGAACGTTAGCAGTACTCCGGAAGCTTCCCTCAAATCCCTCCAGCAGGGTGACAAGTGCCCTGCCTTCTATCACCGTAGAATATTTTTACCTCCTTTTTATCCATAGAATCAATATCACAATATGTACAACTCGGTCACCACTAAGTATGTGACATTCATCCAGAGTGAAATGTGTAAGATATGTTATTATTGATGTAAACTGTTCGACTGTATCCCACGAAATGTTTAGCCATTTCACTGTTAATGGACATTTGGATTGTCTCCATTTTGGGATATTATCAGTGATGCTGCCATGTACATGCTGGATGTGGCTTTTGTTGTGTACATATGTATGTTTCTCTTGCAAAATTCCCAAGAATGGAATTCCTTAGGTAAGAAATTGTTATGCCATTGTACACGCTGATGTTAATAGTCACGCAGTAGCACGTTCTTCCAATACTTAATAGTGTCAATCATGTAATTTTAAGCATCTGGTGGATGTATGATGGTATCCCAGTGTGGATTTATTTCACACATCTTGGATGACGATGAGGTTGAGTACTTCTTCATAGGTTTTTATTGGGCAATTGGCAGTTCTCTGGAATGAAGGGCATACTCAAATTGTGTGTCCATTTTTTTCCATTGGGTTGTCTGTTTTTTAGATTAGTTTATGGAGTACTTTACATATTCTGGATATGTGTCCTTTGACAGCCATACCTAAGTTGCAAATATATTTTCCCCATTTAGGGTTTATCTTTTTACTATTTTAATGATGTCTTTTGATCAAAATAAATGCCTAACTTTAATATAGTTCAGTGTGTCCATCTGTTTTGTTATAATTCATGCATTTTGTCCTTTTTTATATTTTACATAGAGACAGGGTGTGTGTGTGGGGGGGGTGCGAGTGGGGGGTGGGGGTGGAGGGGCAGAGTGGAGCAGAAAAAGAGAGAATCTTAAGCAGAGCACAATCTCACAACTCTGGAATCATGACCTGAGTGAAAATCAAGTGTCGGACACTTAATCAACTGAGACACCCAGGTGTCCCTGCTTTTTGTCTTTTAAGAAAACTTTAGCTATTCCAGTGTCATAAAATAGTTTTCTTCAAAAATCTCACTTGTTTTACATTTTTATCTTGAGATCTAGAATCCAATGAGAATTAATTTCTGTGCATGGTGTGAGGGGCATTTATGATTTTTTTCATATGTATAACCAACAGACTCAGTATTATTTACTGGAAAGACTGCCTTTATCCTTGCATGGCAATATAACTTTTATATTAATCAAGTGATCATATAAATACAAGTCTGTTTCTGGATTTTTATTTGCCTATTCACTAGTCTACTCATTTACTCTTGCACTAATGCCACTGTCTTAATTATCATAGTTTAATAATACACTGATGACAGGTAGTATAAGTTGTCTTTCTTTAACTTCTTCAATTATTTTGGCAGGTATTTTATTTCAGCACTTCAGGATGTCCATTCTCTTACCTTGTGGTTGCTTTTTAAAATGCCTTTTTTCCTCTGGATACCTTTAGAACATGTTTTTCTTTCTCTTTAGTTTCCAGCAATTTTACTGCAATATGCCTAGGATTGGTATTCTTTGTATCTATCCTTGAGTTCTAACCTACACACACACACACACACACACACACACACACATACTTCCTCCTTCCCAGTGCTTTTTATCATGCTCTAGATATCTAGATATTCTTAATGTTTTACTCTATAGTTTATTTACCGTTTTGTTCTCTGTGTTTCAGTCTGGATATTGTCTCCTAACCTAGTCAGTCACTTAATTCCCTGTCTTCAGATGTGTCCAACCTACATTAAACCTATATACTGAGTTTTTAATTTCACTTCTTGTTTTTAGTTGTAATTCTTCCATTTGATTCTTTCCTATATATCTGGCTGCCTGGTAAAATTCTCCATCTTGCCATCTGTTTTCTTGAACATGTTAACCATAATTATTTTAAATAATATGTGCAGATCTATTTATTTTTCTTGATCTTAGTTTTTGGTACACCTGGCAATTCTTGGCTCAATGCCAGACCTTTCCGTGAAAAATGGCAAGGGAGTTAGAATTACCTCCACAGAGGACCCATCTTATCTTCTGGCAGACAGTGAGATCTCCTGACCTTAATAAAAAATGGAACTGACTCCAATCTTAGTAAGGTGCAGCCTACCTCTTGTTCACTCCCACTGGAACTTCTCAACTGAGAGCCCAGGGTGTTTTGAAGGCCCTTTGACATTTTGCAGTTCTGAATTCCATTTTTTTCCCTCTTAGCACTGTGCTACTGCCAATATCTCTGCTTGGTTTGGTGGGGGGGGGGGGGGGTTGTTTGCTTCTCAGCCTGTTGCCCGCACAGATTAAGACGTCAGTTAGTGCACATGGTGAAGGCACTGACTTTCAGCTTCTCTGAGTTTCCCTTCTGTCAGACTCTGCCTCTCAAATTCTAACTGGCTTGGTTCGGAAATGCAGTTTTTGGGTCCCCAAGTCCTTTGAGATTGCCAAAGCTCTGGTGGATCATCTGCCTCTTGACTGCTTGGCTACTTCCCACATCCTCGTGACGCCCAAACCCACGAGCCAGCAGTGGATCAAGGGGGAAGATGGCTTGCAGAATACTGAGGCCTACTTCAGAGACTTCTCTCCTCTGAGATTTTGGTCCCTCGGATCCCAGTTGACTCAGAAGTTTTTCAATCTTTCAGACATTCTTTAAATTAATTTAATTTGTGTTTTATATGTTGCACTCAGAGGAAATGAATGCTCTGCTATTAGTTACTTCAGCATGGTCCAATGACCATTGAGTTATTAACTTGACCAAACAGATACTAATCCCTATTCCTTTGATTTCCATTCTTTACATGACTGCCCAATATTTACTGCATTTCTCAAGTCATCCATCCCAACCACTATTCCTTATCTGAGAGCACAACTCGGACTCATATTTCACTGAGAGAACAAAAGAAGAGGGTTAGATGGACTCATTCAATTTCCCTTCCCTATACCTCACAATTGTAAAGCCATATTTGTAATTAGAAAACGTATTCATTCATACTTAAGTTCTTCCTTCATGTCTTAGAAAAACAAGTAGCCACACATTCCTCTCTCAATATCATACAATTCTACCTCCTCTCAGATATTTCTCATTTATCCCCAGCCCCCAATTTAATCTGTAAACATTTGCTTTGCCCTGGCTACATCTTCCCAACCTATAAATAAACATTGATCATCAAAAGATAAATAATTAAACAGGGGTACCTAGGTGGCTCAGTCAATTAAGCATCCAACTCTTGATTTGGCTCAGGACATGATCTTATGGTTCGTGCGTTCGAGTCCTGCATCAGGCTCTGTGCTGACAGTGTGGGGCCTGCTTGAGATTCTCCCTCTCTCCCTCCCCCTCCCCTCCTTAGTACACTCTCTCTGTCTCTCTCAAAATTAAATAAACTTAAAAAAAATAAATTATTTTTGCCAATTCCTCAAGATCTTTCCTACCCTCATGAAAGAGTTTAGATAAATGTAGTCTATACTTACTGCTTGCAATCCCATCACCTTGTAAAATTCCCACTCATTGTGCCCCACCTTGTTCCATTACATAGTATTATTCTCCCTAATGTAACTTTTTTTCCTCAGCTTTACTGAGTTATACTAGGCATATAACATGATGTAAGTTTAAGGTGTACAACACGATGATTTGATACACATATTGCCAAATGATTATCACAGTAGGGTTCGTTAACACCTCTCTCATCTCACATAATTACCATTTCTTTTTGTGGTGAAAACATTGAAGATCTACTTTGTTAGCAACTTCCGAATATAGAATACAGTATTGTTAACTATAATCACCATGTTGTAATTAGGTCCACAGAACTTATTCATCTTATAATCAGAAGTTTGTTCCCTTTGACTGACATCTCTCTATTCCTGCCTCCCATCCCTCAGCTCCTGGAAAAATCATGTCCCTATCATAGCTTCAATGGAGACCTGATGAATTTTTTTTCTCTCAATGCAGTACCCTTTGTGCAGATAAATGATATCATTATCATATCATCCTACCTACCTCTGTAAATGTTCCCTCAGTATATCTTTCCCTAATAGTTTCCCCCTCAGCTCACCGCTAAATTGTGGGTTTTGATTTCACACCTCTTACAAATCCTTCAAAAGAATCCTTCAAAACGAAGTGAACCCCTTAAAAAGATTAATGTTCATGTAGTCAAAACCAGCTCATAAAGGAATTATCAACTATTCATCATGTCTTAAAAAAACACACTCAATGTGCACCTTTCAGGTCACATGGCACACATGAATCCTTCAGTTTGATTAATCTCAGATCCTTTAAAGCTGATCATCTCGGGGCGCCTGGGTGGCTTAGTTGGTTAAGCATCCGACTTTCACTTAGGTCATGATCTCGCGGTTCGTGGGTTCGAGCCCCGCGTCGGGCTCTGTGCTGGCTGCCAGCTCGGAGCCTGGAGCCTGTTTCAGTCTGTGACTCCCTCTCTCTCTGGCCCTCCCCTGCTCACACTGTCTCTCTCTCTCTCTCTCCTAGAAATAAATAAAACATTAAAAAAAAAATTGAAAAAAAAAAGCTGGTCATCTTTAAAAAAAAAAAAAAAAAGCTGATCACCGTTTTAAATGGCAGTCATGATACATTCCTTTATTTCCTGAACACTGCAAGGAGGACAAATATGAGATTCTTGATTATATGTCCATATATAACCTATTGCTAAGTAATATATTTTTAAAGGCTTCCATCTTTTTTAAGCATTCTGAATCAATTCTTGAAGTCCTTGAGTCCTTTTCTTGGCTCTAGCTTACACATAAATATGATTTTCTCCCTAATCACATCTCTGAATCCTCTCTACTCTGAGACTTTGAATCTTGTTCTTGAACGCCTTTGAAAAATACCTCAAACTCAACAGGTACAAAACAAATTTATTCTCTTTCCACATGTCTTTCCTTAGCTGCAAGACAAAAGAAAAACAAAGCAAAATAAACCAAGAACTTGTTAATTTTTCCTGACTTTCAGCATTTTACTTTCACAGAACCATCACTTCCAGCCCCAGAGTTGGAAACATGAGGGTCGTTCTCTTTTCCTCACAGCACCTGTATCCAATCTGCCTCCGAGCCCCACCTCTTCCTCCTCTAACATGGCGTGGCTATCACGTCTGGCTCTTCAAGCCTGCTCAAAGTATTACCACCCCAGTCCAAGTAAGCAGTGCCTTTCACCTGGGCTGTTCACATCATCTCCTGGTGGCTTATTTTCCCCACATTCCAACCACTCTTCATAAAGCCACCACTGCAATGCCACAGTTGTCTTTGTGAAACACACTTTTGTCTTTCACTGACTGACTGTGAGGGCAGACCTATGCATGGTGACAAAGGACCGCAAGGGTGCCCCTGACCGGACCCCAGGTTCTCCTTCTCGTCGTGACCCTCCTCCATTACACACTCCCTCAAGTCAACATGTAGGCCACGTGGCATCTCCGGAATGCACACATTTCGAACATTCCACACAGTCACCTTGATGGCAGAAGCATTGGTTCTGAGTAAGAAAACATGGCTTCTGTTTTACCGTTATGCTTTCTTTTGGCATTTTAGCTGATAACTAAGTGCTATTAAGGTGCTGTCCTTGTCCTAAGAATATTCAAGGGTCCAAATACTGTACACATAAAGGATGAGCAGAAGGAGATGTTACCTGTATTTAGCCCTTACCCGGTTAATACATCCCTAGGCAACCAGTTGTTCTGTTTTCTTCTCAGGTAAAACTGGCTGCTATAAATCAGATTCCCCAGAGGCCTCATCTCTATATATCTGCATAAAACAGAAGTAATTCTACATAAAGCTTCAGCTTGCTGATTTAGGTATTATTATTCCCACCACGAAGGTGAGGAAACTGAGACTCAGAGACATTTAGTAAGTTGAGTGAGGTCAATGAGAGATAGGATTTTAACCTAGGCTTTCTGAAAGCCAAATTCCTTGCTCTTTCAAATAATCCAACACTAATAATTCTTATCTATTTTTGCCCCTATTAAACTGCAAACTCCAGGATGGCAGGTACCACGTTTCCTATTCACTATTATGTATAAGAGTCTAGCATAAAGTCTGAAACATTATAGGAAAATATAAACATTACTGAAGTAGTGGATAATGGGGTAGCCCTGAGCAATACTGCAGAAAAGGTGATCTTTATTTCAGGCACAACAATCTCCCCACTCTTAACTTCTCTCTGCTCTCAGCTAATATGTCTCAACCTTCCTGGAGCTTTGTACCCCATTCATTTGTATTTTTTCTTGGAAGTCATTTCTTCCCAGTGCATTTGCATTTAACCTTTACTTTCAAATTCTAAATACAATAATAATAATATACCTTTGAATATGATCTTGCCACCCTTCATAACTCCAAGAAATAGGGTAGAGTGTCAAGGGACTTGTTTATAGATAGCAGCCCCTGCTTCTTCCAGAACAGACTCAAAATTGGAATTGTAAATTGCTGGAAATACAGAAGCTAGAAAAATTAGTGAAGAATCCAATATGGTTTAGTAAGACAGAACTTTGGTAGTGATTCCGGACACACCGGACAGAGAAGAGCAAAGTCCTGCAATAACAGCAGCATTGTCTAGGAACTCAAATAGTCATAGAATAGCCTGTCCTCGTCTGAAATTACAAAGCAGTTTTAGGGGCGTCTGGGTGACTCAGTTGGTTAAGTGGCTGGCTGACTCTTCATTTCAGCTCAGGTCATGATCTCACGGTCCCTGAGTTTGAGCCCCACACTGGGCTCTGTGCTCCCAGTGCAGAGCCTGCTTTGGATCCTATGTCTCCCTCTCTCTCTGCCCCTCCCCAATGTGTGTGTGCATGCACACATGCTCTCGCTCTCTCAAAAATAAATAAATGTTAAAAAATATTTTGAAATTACAAAGCAGTTTTATTAACACTATTTTAAAATCCATTTATCAGGCAGAGCCTCCAATTTGAACTCTCCTTATTTTTTCATTTTCCTTTTTCTCACAGCCTTGGGTCTATAAAAGCGCGTTCTCAGGCCACATGCATCCTTTTGCAGAGACGTGAAACTGTCAGAAGGTATCATTAGCCAAGTGGACGTCAGGAAGAAAGCCCAATAGCATCTCTGCACAACTGACTGGGTGCCGTCTGAACTAACAGTTGACTTAGTAGATTAATGAAGTAGCCTACCATCTGGCATATAGTAAAAACAACTTACTACAAAGAATGTTGATAGTCATAAGAAAACAGAGAGAGATAAATGTGAAACCACCCAAAGCAAGCTAAAGGCCAATCTGCAGCAGAACTGAAATTTTTGTTGTTTCCCACATTGCCTTTTTACTTAAATCTCTATGATAACTTTTTGGAAGGAAGCAAAAATACCTTTGTTATCAGTATCTATGTTTGGAATGTTTTTAAAGATTTAGAATGTAGGATGTTTCTTGGCACCTGTTTACGTAGGAGACAAAGAGTAGTTCTCTAGAAGTTCTTACGTATTGTTATAAAACATATTCATTTGTTTATATTATTAATGTTAGTTATACAGATTTAGTTGTATATATGCATTCTACCCTATACAAGAATAATTCTTATTTTTCATTAAAAAGGAACTCTGAGCCTTGACACTTTTGGTATTTTGGGTCAGATAATTCTTTGCTCTGAGGTGCTCTCCTTGGAGTCTACACATTAGATGCCAGTAGGGATCCCCCAATTGTGACAACTAAAAATGTCTCTAGATACTGCCCAACATGCCCTGTGCAGCAAGACTGACACCCCCCCCCCCCCCCCCCCCCCCCCCCCCCCCCCCCCCCGTTTAGGGCCAGTGTACTCAAACAAGGCATTATCCTTGCCACCTGACATTGATTCGCTAGCATAAACCATTAAATAATAGCCAGATTCCCTAAGTACTGTATAGCAGACGTACCATGTTTAAGACCTTTTATGATTTTTTTCTATGAAGTGTCAAAAATATTTAATAATAACATATTAAAATTTTACTTAAGTTATAAAACACATCTCCACTCTAGCTGTGAAGTCTTCTGGGAAGCTCATTGCTAACACTTTTCAAAATCAGTAACATAATACAGCCTACACACTGAAGGATTACTGAGTGCATATCTTCTTGGGTTGGTTTTCCAGAGTTATTCATACCTGTTTCATCTTCTCATCTAGGCCATACATAGCTCAAAGGCAAAGCTACTGTACAATAAACATCAGAGTGAGATAGATTTAAGTGCTAGTCATAAAACCTAACAGCTGTGTGATTTGGGATCATTTACTTAAAGTCCTGTAAAAAATTTCTTGTATCTGTAAAATTAAAATAAAAACAGCATATAGCTTCTAGGCTTGCTAACATAAATAAATGTTAAGTACTAAGAACTCCACTAAATAGTTATACTTATTTATTTAACACATATTGTGTACACTATGCATCAAGCCCCTTTCTAAACACTTCATAATCTTATTTAACTCTCATAAAAAACAAAAACAAAAACAAAACAACCTATGAGGAAGGTGTAATTGTTACCCTCCGTGTAAACACTGAGGAATTGAGGCCTAGGAAAGCTAAGTAACTTACCCCAAATCATGGGGTTAATAAATAGAAGGGAGATTTAAATCCAAGCAAGCCAGTTCCACACTCCTTGCTCCAATCTCTAAACCAGGCTTCCTTTCTGGTACGAAATAGAGTGAAGTTATCTACCACACGTATTATATTTATTTCTTTTGTGCTTCTTAAGGCACTAGATGAGTAATAGCAGATGCTCAGCATTTATTGATGAGGACGTTAATAATGGAGCCTTGCTTGGGGCGCCTGGGTGGCTCAGTCATTTAAGCATCCAACTTCAGCTCAGATAATGATCTCATGCTTCAAGGCTTTGAGCCTCATGTCGGGCTCTGTGCTGACAGCTCAGAGTCTTCAGTCTGCTTCGGATTCTGTATCTCCCTCTTTCTCTGCCCCTCCCTAGTTTACACACACTCTCTCTCTCAAAAATAAGCAAACATTAAATATTGTTTTTAATAACAGAGGCCTGCCGGAAAAAACACTAAGTTATATTTCTTTAACGTTGGTTTTCCAAAGTTAAAATTTCCAAGCTGTTATTTCATTTTGCAACTGCAGATTTGGATTAACTTTGTATATCAACTTCAAATAATTTTGTCTAGTATTTTCTCTAAAATATTTCTCAAAAATATATTGATGCATCATGAAGAGTAAGAATGGAAAAGTACTTCTGAGGAGTCGGTGAAATTTACAAAACTCCCAGTCCCTTGGCTAAATGTAACTAGTCATTTCAATCTATGTGCCATATGATTTTTATTTTTAAGAAATATTTTAAAATATTAAAATATACTAAAATAGCATACATGATAAATGTTTTCATGTACATGCTCAAACTTTTAGAGCAGCACATGAGATTCTCTTTGACATAAAAAGTTTAATACTTTTCTGAGGAAACTTAAAAAACATTTAACTATTTTTTTAATGTTACTCCATGAGATATTAATCACACCTTTTCAGTACAGAAGTGGTATATGACTTTTGGCAAAGAGAATTTACTTAGCATAAGAGAAGAAGGCTGCATATCACTCAGTTTTTAAAAAGTTTTTAGAATGAAGGTTTCCCTTCACTCGGGAGCATACTAACATGTTGAAGTCTTTTTGGGTAAAACATGAAAGTATTTTAAGACAAAGAAGTTCAAGTGTAAGACATACATGATAAAAACTAAATAAGTAGGTTCCATCACTGATAGGCCTTGAAAACAAAGAAGGAACATGTGGACTGTGTCCCAATTAGTACTGATAATGTACTCTTTATTTTGACAGGAACCTGTTGTTGTTAGCTCACAAAAGCATTGCTACTAAATATACAACTGGAATATGCTGTTTATCTTATTGAATAAATGTGGTGAAAATCCACTCAAGGATCAATTGATATTATCAAGAGATATAGAACAGTATTTACAGTACTCATCAGACCTTAACCCACAAATGTATACATACAAGCACACATGCACAAAAATCTCATGGCATTTAAATAGAGAAGAAAAGGACTGTATTCCTAAAACCATTTGGCCATTTAATAAACTACATGACATCCTAAATGAACGAAGAACAGTAGTTCTTTCCTAACACAACCTATTTCTCAACTTTGTAGAAAATACAAGATAAGAGATGAGAGACAGGCATGTTCTGGAACACTTTATTCATCTTGAAATTATCTTCCATAAAGAGGCCACTGGGAAATTGTTTCATTATACAGAGAATTTTTTAAATCTTGGGTGGATACTCAAAAACATTCCAAAAATATTAGTAAACCAAAACTCATGTTCATCATAACTTAAGGGCTAATGCTAGGGAAATGTTTGATTCCAGAAAAAATACACATATTTAGTTAGCCAATAGCAGTTCCATTTATTTAAATAAATATATATTTATATACATATATACACACATACACATATATGTGTATATATATATATATATATATATTTGAAACCCCATAATTAATCCAGGAAAAGATTTATTATATTAATCCAAAGGTGTTATAAAATTTATATACCTTAAAACCCAGGAAAATTCTAGATGGGTATGGATAGAAATAACAGATATTTATAATCTATAAAAAATGGAGTATAAAATTGTTTTTTAAACTTTTCTCTTTAGTGAGGTAAAAAGAAGGCAATATCCAAGAAGAAAGGTATAATTGCACATATTTGTATATTCTATTCCTTCATCCAAAATTCTCTGAGATCTTACTGTTTTCCCAGTCTCAAGGCTAAACACCTATTTTATAAAACATAAGATACAGGCCACATACATGCATACTAATGCATGGTTAGATGCCTGTGTGGCAAGCATTAACCAGAAGTTTGGATGGCTGGCAGAAGTGCACAGCAGTGAACTATGCCCAAGTGCATCAGAAAAGACAATGGACGTGCCATCCTACATCTACTTCTTTTAAGCAGAAAAAAAGAAGGATCCATTTAATTTGCTCGACAAAGAAATTCACAATGGAAATTTGTCTCCAGGTGAAAAACTGAAAATCATCTGCATGGGATATCCCCAAAGAATATCCTTTAGCTCACACAAAGATTATATTTGAAAAATAAATGTCTTCTCAGGGCACCTGGGTGGCTCAGTCAGTTGCGTGTCTGACTTCATCTGTTCATGATCTCATGGCGTTTGTGAGTTCAAGCCCTGCATCGAGCTCGCTGCCGTCAGCACAGAGTCCACTTTGGATACTCTGCGCATCCCCCCCACCCCTTCCCTCTCACACAAATAAATAAATCTGAAAAAAAGAAAGGAAGGAAGGAAGGGAGGGAGGGAGGGAGGGAGGGAGGAAGGAAGGTCTTATGTTGGTATCTGAAATAATTTTAACAATAATAGATAATACTATTGAGCACTTACTATATGTCAGGCATGTGAGTGCTTCACGCTTCACATTAGTCAATGCACTGAATTCTCATAACATTTCTATGGTGAAAAAAGAAGACAAAGGAAACTTGCCCAAGAATATGGGATGAGGGACTAGTGTTTTGCCTCTGGAGACCATGCTCTTTCATAAATATATTCTGCCTGCTCCCTAGAGATTTGATCACCATGGTATTCAAGAAGGTCTACCAGAGATAATATATTTTCACTCAAAAACTTAAATAGATAATGCTCTTCTATATACACACATGACACCTTGCCTCTCAGGCTAACACTTACAAATAGGAAGGTTGAGTTCTAAGCCCGTTTCCCAGGGAATTATTAACACTATGCATTGCAGGTCATGTCCTTTGAAGAGGCTAAATCCTCTGGGTGGTCCCGGGGGTGAGGGGATTCAGGCTGCTGCTTGAGAGAGCAAGGCTGGAGGAAAGAGGGGAACCCTTCCCAGACGTACTGAATCAGAATCTACACAAGAACCGCCGGTGACTCACATGGACATTAATGTTTGAAACACACCACTTGGAGAGATTAGGTCAGTCTTGGACTTGTAAATGGCACAGCTGTTTAAAAATTAGGAAGATTATCTAGATCCTATGAGTTTATCCACAATAAAACATCATTTACCCACAAACACAGACTTTATGCAAATACAAGCTTACCGATTTTAAGAAAACCCTAGAAGAGCACCTTAACATATGAAGTAATACAATCTAATAAAAGTTGGTTACAATACAGGAGTTCATAATTCTCCCAGATATGTTTATTTTTTCTTAAAGTTTAAATGTTGGAATTAAGCTCTGTGTTCTCCTGAATTCTTAAGGAAAGTAGATCTATCTGCAATCCCACAACCATCTTCAGAAACCCTAACGCTGGTGACGTTAATTCTGTAAAGAGAAAGAGTTCAGTGCCTATGAGACAGACAAGAATCATTAGTATATTTGCATAATTAGGATCTTAAAAATATCTAAAACTGGTATAGTATTTTATTGTTTCAAATACACTACGGTATCCATTTTCCAATTTCATCTTACAGAATAAAACATGACTTTATCCAGTTGTGAATTCTGAGACTGGCCTCCATTATCACCTTTGACCTGTGTTTTCCCCAACATAAAAAGAAGCAGAAACTCAGGGAGTTGGCTAAAACATTTGTGCTGGCTCTTTCATTTGGTTTTAAAATCAGGCTTGCGGCCAGGGTTGTGTGCTTCATTTCACATATGCACAAAGAAAACTCTACTACCAACTGAAATTTTATGGTCACTGTAGTCATTCTGCAAATATGTAACCTCTGATAGCAGAGGAAAGGAATAATAAAAAATACAGAGTTCAATATATATCCATCAACACTTGCACCTGCTGCAGTGTTGACATGCTCCTGGCTACATGTTACATTTAATATACAGTAAAACCTTGGACCATGAGTAACTTGTTCTGTGAGTGTTCTGCAAGATGAGCAAACATTTCTAATAAATTTTAATTTGATAAAGAGTGATGTCTTGCAATATGAGTAGTACGTGACGCCAAATGTCACATGATCCCAACTGAGCCAATGGCGCTTGAAATTGCTTTGAGACTCAAGTGCTTTGGATTACACGCATGTTCCCAGAACAGAGAATGCTTCCAAACCAAGGTTGGACTGCATATGTATATAATACTATAGCTTTAAAAGTGACAGTTATGTTAATATTGACAAAATAAGGCAAACTACTTATTTTAAAAATAAGACTGTGGCAAGTCAGTTGCAATTATGAATTTCAAACAACCTCTTCATATGATGTGAGAATATGAATGCACGGAAGGTTGGGCACTGGGATACCAATATAAATTATACATTTGCGTACACAGTGATTAGCAACCAGGTCTGTGAAGGGGCTGTCCTGCCCTTGGCTGACCCAGACCCTTAGGTAAAACAACAAAATGAAGGAAATATTATGATTTTTTTTTAATTTTTTTAATGTTTTATTTATCTCTAGGAGAGAGAGAGAGAGACAGCGTGAGCAGGGGAGGGTCAGAGAGAGAGGGAGTCACAGACGGGAACAGGCTCCAGGCTCTGAGCTGGCAGTCAGCACAGAGCCCGACGCGGGGCTCGAACCCACGAACCGCGAGATCATGACCTAAGAGAAAGTCGGACGCTTAACCGACTAAGCCACCCAGGCGCCCCGGAGATATTATGATTAAAATGCCAACTCTGACCCCTCAAAAGAAAGTTCATGGGGTGCCGCTAATTTTATTATGATGTTTTGACAACATAACATGATATTTTTAAATGGGGATACTTAGAAAAGGATGCTTTATCAAGGGACAAAATAAAAAATAGATATAATTTTAGTAATATCTCAAAAAAAGAAAAGAAAAAGACAGATATAGGTATTTTACTAGGAACCAACCATTTGATTTTTTGTGGGACCCTTGAGAAAGCTCCCACATTCACAGGCAAAACCAAAAAACCCAGGAGTAATCTGTCATTCTTCTTTATCAACATGTAAAACTTTATGGAAATTTGCCTTCTTAAATAAATGCAGACGCTATCAACAGCAGAAGAGGGTGTAGGTTTATGCTATCATGGTCTTCTCAGCTCTTAGGGCATTTTTTGTAGTTTTATCCTTGTCTAGATTGAAAGGATTCTATACACCAAGAATCCAAATTCAGTTTACTTGGTAATTTGTATTGATCAAGCTCACCACACAGTATCATCAAAACTCCTCTTAGGGAAGTGACAGCTAGTGCCAATACCTTTTCCACTGTAATAATCTCCTACAGCTTCTCAGAAATAAAGTGCTTGGTGATGTATAGCACCCCTTCACTTTTTCATGCTAACCTTCTCACTGAATTCATTTCTCTAAGACTTTCTCTTGTTCTTCCTTCTTACCTCTTCCTGACTTTTTATAAACTCATTAAGGTGATATAAAGGGTTAGCAACCATTCCCCCTCCTCCAAAAAAATTATGTAGTAACTCAAATGAAATAAAATCAAATTACAAATGCTGAATAAAAAGTCTACCAGAATGTCATAACACTGTCCTTTTTCCTATAGGGATTAATCTCCAGTGGCCATTCCTTCCATGGGTCCTTCATTTTCAAAAGGAAGCTTCTAGAGACCAAGGGTCTAAGCTGTGTTGTGGACACTGTGAGGATCCAAAATGAACCTCATGAGTTAATATCTCATGTTCATATATAAGTATTATTGTCAATGTCAACTCACATAGGTTTAAAATGACATGTGCTACACTACTATCTCCCCTGGCTTAATTCTAATAAATAACCATGGCCCAAATACCTGTGCCTGTGGGGGAAGTAGCTAGGAAATCAGATTCATACCGGCTGAAGGTGACTCACAGAGTATAGAGCTTGAACTGCTGTGTGGGCTCATCTTAACCACAGTAACACCCATTGTGTCTGAATGCCAGAGTTCTGTGCTATAGGAAAGAGTTGCTGCTGCTTTGTATAAGACATAACTATATTTTTTTAAAAGTCAAATTAGGTTATTAACTTGCATGCCTGGCAAGTTACTGACCTAGGCTTCAAGAGAATTAAGAAGAGCTTTTCTAACAACCGGCCTCTTAAGTTTTAAAGCCTGTGTCTTTTCTCAAGGTCATGGGGGATAAACCAGTTTTTAAATAGGGTTTCTGATGTGGCCCTTTCTTCCAGTGAACTCCCATTTAAATGATGGAAATGCAAGCAATTATAAAAAGCAAAATAAGAATAACTTCAGAAGAACATTGACCAAGGAGTGTTTAAATGGGTTGGACTGAAGTAGGAGATAAAATTTAGAATATAAATCCCTGGGCCAGATGAGAATTGAAGAAATTATCCTTGTACTCTCATCTCCTATGAAAACTACTGCTCATCCAAAGCTCTTGCCATTAGATTCTACACCCTGTTTCCCATTTTACTTCGGACGTTTGAAAAAACTTTTTTAAAGTATTTATTTATTTGAGAGAGGCAGAGACAGTGTGAGTGGGGGAGGGGCAAAGAGGAAGAGAGGGAGAGAGAGAGAATCCCAAGCAAGCAGTGCAGAGCCTGATGCAGGGGCTCGAACTCACGAAACTCTGAGATCATGACCTGAGCCTAAACCAAGAGTCAAACACTTGGCCAACTGAGCCATACAGGTGCCCTGTTTACTTCTGACTTTTACCCACTTCCTGGACACCCCCTCTCATTTGCTGAAGGCTTGGGCACTGAGCCCGCATTTTTTTTTCATAGTACTTAACTGTTGTCTATTGGCCCATTGTCAGCATGATTTCAACAAGCTCATTTTTATTCTTGCATCTGTTATCATATTTTTTATTCTTAAAAATAAAAAGTATATTCCACATTTGCTTCCAATACATTTAACACAATATGGCCAGAACAAACATTTTTTAAAATGTTTTTAAGTTTATTTATTTATATTGAGAGAGACAGAGACAGCACCGCGAGCAGAGGAGGGGGAGAGAGAAAGGGAGAGTGAGAGAATCCCAAGCGGGCTCCACGCGGTTAGTGCAGAGCCCAACGTGGGGCTTGAACTCATGAAACTGTGAGATCATGACCTGAACGGAAAACAAGAGTGGGAGGCTTAACCGGCGAAGCCACCCAGGCGTCCCCAGAACAAAGGTTTTTTAAAATGAAAAGTCAATTTGGGACTTACGACAAAAATGCCATCAAACTTTTCCCATTGCGTTTCTGATGAAATCTCAACCTCAGTTTTGTTAGATGCGTTCTGGTCCCCCTTCCCCTTTGCTGTCTCTTCTCCCACAACACTTGGTCTCTTCAAGTTCCTCATAGGCACTCTGTTCTCTCGCTTTCAAAAACTCTGCTCGCTCAGCCTGGGACTTCTCCCTCTCAACACCAAGGTTTTCTTCCTCCAAGTACCAGTTTGAACATCATTCGGCGAGGCAGCCTTCCCTGCCTGCTTCCCAGGCTGACAACCTACAATCTCCATTCCTTCTCCAAAATCTGTTCCGAGAGGTAAATCGCACGTTCCCATATTTTAGCAATGATCTAAAACTTTTCCAAACTCATCATCATAATCCTTCTCCCTCTTTCTTTGTATTGCCGCCCCCAGGACCCCCAGCCTTTTGAGTGGTGAGATTAACTCGGAAAACGGCTTTTCCAAGCATGGCAAAGGCTACTGCCAGCAAGTTAATTCAACATTATCCTCAGGCTGCGGTTCAGGTTGCTGGAAGCTGTGCTACACCAGTTTCTGTAGCTATTTCCACACATAATAAACACATTTACGGGCATAAGAACTAGAGAAACTGCATTTTTTTAATCCTATAGGCACAATGCCTCAGAGGCAGCTTGTTTGAAGTCTTGACTCAGCACTCTTTTCAAAACAGAATTAAATCGAATTTACTTTAATTCCAAAAATCTGTATCTCATAAGACAGTCCTTTTTTTCTGACTCCAAGGAGCCTCAATTAATGTAAAGTCAAGATAAAATACTATTCCGACAGAAAGCAGAGCATCAGAGAACTGTTAGGAAAGTTATCACTCAAAGATACAGACAAAGATAACCACGTCTGAAAGAGAGGGAGCCCCTGGCTTGTCAGATGACTGGAGCGACTAAATTATGCATTTTCCACAGAAAAGCAAATAAGGACACTTACGCATGTCACCGAAGGCCCCCTTTGTCACTTTGGTGGCACGTAACACCACTACTGTGAACTTGTGGGAATACTGGTGCTCCACCTGGAAACAGATAATAGTAAATTAAAAATAAGCTTCCAATATAGGATCCAAGCAAACTATTGTCGTTGTTTCCTTGAGCCTAGTGAAAAACATTCAGGGTAAAGGGAAGTAACGTTCATACCAGAAACATTCTTTGATCCCAGGGCTGTTCCTTATTCGATTTTCTGTCTTCTCTCTCCCACCGCAGAATTATTGAAAAGTTTAGATCATGCTTTAGAAATGTCACTACAACTTGACTACTGGAACTTTGCTGCTGTCAGGTTTACCCAGCTTGAGGGAAAATGTAAATCAGGACTGCAAGCCTTCTAGGAAGACAATCAGGCTTTGTACGGAATGACAAGGAAGCCAGGGCTTAGAAAGGCAAAGTCAGAGCAAGCTGTTTGCATTATTCAGATTTGTTTGTTTTTATTGTTACTATTGAATGAAAGTTTTCTTTGGCAAGACATTTCCAGAAGTTTTTAAAATCCTACGGATCCAAGGCAATGGCCGGTAAACTACTTCTATTAATTTTAATGCATTTGTTATAAACCATATGCAACAATGTTTAAATTTTCTAATAGCCTAATAGCTTGTACGCACATAATAAAGAATAACAGGTTGAGGACTATTAAATACTTCACCTAGCTCAAAAGTACTCACTAGACAACTCTATCAACCGAAACAGTAAGGAAGCAGGAATTCACTAAGTTCTCTGAGCAACTGAAAAGATCACAAAATCTTTATCCAAAGTTTAACCTTAGAATAAGCCCACATTTATAAGCTACTCCTATCTTTCCTGACTTTAAACAGCCTTGCTTACCTCTTTAAAAAGTCCATAATTGATTCTAAAAAGCTAAGATATTGGCAACACTGATAAATGACTAATGACAGTCTAAAATCGAGGCGGTAGAAAAAATTGTTTATCATTGATTCATATGGAGGACCAGCAGTAGTGAGATATAGAATAAAAGTTATACAGCATTCAACACTTTCTGAAGATATCGCACTATCAATAGAAGAATTTATGTTCAGATTTATAATGTAGCCATCAGGAAGAGGTGAAGTCATGAATGATGAGCATACTCTATTTAAAAAGACAGAGAAACATGTAAAATCTTTCAAGATCATTCTTATTCAAGTTTATTATTGAAGAGAAATACCTTCTATATCCAGAGGTGCCTGAATAGGCAAAGTTTTATTCTATATAAGTGAAATTATCAATTATAAATTAAATGAATGCTTGTAAAAACAAAAAAGTGTGTTGCCCTATACAACTCTATACACACATGCTGCCCCTACAAAAACAAAACAAAACAAAACAAAAGAACCCACTATATTAGTCGGAGACTTCAACACTCCTCTATTAGAAATAGAACCATCAGGCAGCAAATTAGTAAGAACACATTGCAACTCAACAGCACATTCAGTCAACTAGATATACTTGACATCTATGGACTACTTCATCCAGCCCCAGAATATACATTCTTCTTAAGCTCAAGTTGAACAATCATACGATATGTACTCTCAGACCACAATTGAATTAAACAGGAGATCAAAACTGAATGGTATCTGGAAAAGTAACAAAGTACTTGGAGATTAAATGACACACTTTTAAATAATACATATGTCAAAGAAGAAGCCTCAAGAGAAATTTTTAAATATTTGGAACTAAATGAAAATGAAACTACAACGTATCAGAATTTGGGGTATGCAGTGAAAGTAGTGCTTAGAGGGAAATTAAATAATATGTATTTTGATAGACATATAGATACTATTTCATATATACATATATTTCAATTTTTATTTCATGATCTGCATATATGAAAAGAAGAAAGATTTAAAATCAAAAGCAAAAATTAAGTCCAAAGTAAGAAGAAGAAATATAGTAAAAAATTAGAGCAGGAATGAATGGAAAATCAATAGAGAAAATCATTGACACTAAAAGTTGGTTCTTTGAAAAGAGTAAAAAAATCAATAAGCCAGGCTAAATAAGAAAAAAAGAGAGCACAAATTATAAATATCATAAATGAAGGAAGGAGGTTTATTCCAGATTCTGTGTACATTACATGGATAATAAAGGAATACTATGAACAACTCCAAGCCCACAATTTAATAACCTAGATGAAATGGACCACTTCCTTGAAAGACATAATGTACCAAAACTCTCACAAGTAGAAATAGACAAGCTTAATAGGCCTATATCAGAAATTGACTCACTTAACCTTCGAAAACTGAAAGCATCAGGCCCAGATGGATTCACTGGTAATTCTACTAAACACTTAAGGAAGAAATTACACCAATATTCTCCAATTTCTTCCAGAAGACAGAAGCAGAAAATATAATGCCTAACTCATTTTATGAAGCCAGCATTACCCTGCTAACAAAACCAGACAGAGACATTACAAGGAAAAAATAAACCCACTACAGACCAGTATCTATCATAAACATAGATGAAAAAGTTCTCAACAAGTTATTAGCAAATAGAAGCCAATAATATATACAAGGAAATATAACCACAACCAAGTGGGATTTATCCTAGGTATGCGAGGCTGGTTTAGCATTCAAAAATCAAATAATGCAGTCCATCACATAAACAGTCTAAACAAGAAATATAACATGATCATATCAATAGTACAGAGAAATCATTTGGCAAAATTCAACATCTATTTATGGTAAAAATTCTCAGCAATCAAAGAATAGATGGGAACTTGCTCAACCTGGTAAAGAACATAGGTATTATTTATATTTATATATAACTAAAGTGAGATTCTGAGAGGTTAAATAATTTCCCAGTATCCCATAAATAGGAAAAGTTAAACTTGAATTAGAATCCATTCTTGCTGTTCTCAATGTCTTCACTCTTTGCACGTTCCTTCACTTACACAGAGAATAATACCATGTAATAAATGGAAAAGGCTGTTTCCAATTATTAAAGTGGTACAGTTATACTCTAGTCAGTCTGTTATATCTGTAGTTGATCTGAAGTTCCTCTAGTAACTGAATTTATTTCCTCTATCATTCAGCTATTTTAATCTGCTTTTATTTCTATTAGCTTCAATTCTGTCTTACTTATAATGAATGAAATATTTGCAAACCATTCATAGTAAATAGGGGACAAATCAACCATTTCTTGGTTCTTGTAAGTTAATTTTGGAGACATCATAAATCTTCAGATTACCTGTAAGTTATTTTCAAAACATGAGTGTCAAATCATGGCCATTTCCTTTTAAGAGCTGTAAAGATTATAGTATCTATAAAGTAAATACAAACTCTTTGAGAAAAATGTTTAGTTTCAATCAAATCCAAATATCTTTTGATAATTCTTCACTATGTTTCCTGGGGCCAATATCAGTAATAATGTCAAACTCGTATGAACTAGACTGGCTTCCGACTTGGATTGGAGAGTTTTGGTTATGTCTTAGGGGTGGTGCCAGAGGAAATGATATTATTGCATCCACAACCAGTGTTCCCTGGAGGAAACTGATGACTCAGCACAATGCTAGCTGCTCGTTGGCAAAAAGAAATGCCGTATTTCAATTGAGATGTCAAATATAAGCTCAATACACTGACTCAGCCACCAAGATTAAGCTTTGCCTTCAGGTCTTGGATTACCTTACTTTGAGTATCTTTTTCATCCCTAATCTTTTCCATCATGAAAATCATGACCCTTTTTCTTCTCACAATTTCCTAGTCATTATCAAAATAGCTACTGTATTAAATTCATTCTGGAGAATTATATTAACAAACCTAACTAAAATGACTGGGCATTGGAAATGAGAACCAGTCAGTTTGTGAAAAATCAATTTGATGATTGTTCTAATCTGTTGAAAGTTCAACTGTTATAAAGAACCAAAGAAACAATCATAAAAACAAATCTGATGGAAGAGAAGGTAGATTCTGCATGCAAATATTTTTCTTTCTCTACTTAACTGACATTGCCTAATTTTAACTCAAACTAAAACCAAAGACTGTTACTATGATAAAGACTGCAAAATCCAGAGACTGTGATAACCACAATCAGCAATAGGCAATTTCAAGCAGATCTCGGAAATGTTTTTAAAAGAACTGCTGCATTGATGCCATCTAAGAGTTAGAATAGTGTTTTAGATAAGATGCCTATTTTTGGTTTCACTTCCTGGTGTGGAGTTTCATTCTGATTCATTTGAGAGAAACAGGTATTGTGTTACTACTACTCTCTCTCACACATTTTTTAAGAGTGACCAGTTTAACTATTTACAATCTACAATTCTATCTAAACTCAAAAAATTCTCATCTATGGATTGCTATATGCACAAATTATCCTAATACTCAAAACACCTAATTTGTCAACAGAATTTGTTAGTTCTAACAGAGTTAGATTTTTCTTTGTTAAAAGAAAATCATAATCAGAAATCTGATTTGAGCTTCTTCTCCCTCATGACCAAGAAACTTTCCACTTATACAATGTGTGTGTGTATATGTGTGTGTGTGTGTGTGTATAAAATATAGTAATAAATATACCATAATAAATATGCATATATATGTTTAAAAATTAAAGGATGATATCGAGTTCATTTTCACTGATGTTAGAAGATTTTTAAGTCCTATTTTAAATGGGACTACTGAGAAAGTTCTAGCAGAAAATCACTATAAAAAATTGATGGTGTTTTACATCTAAATACAGTTTACATCTAAAATACTCAATGACACATTCACCATAAATTTATAGTGACTATAACATCTTTAAAATACCTAAAATTAAACAGTCACCCTAATTTTTAGCACCTAAATTTTAATTGAGATGTAGATTCTGGTCCAATGGTAATTAAGCAGCCATAGTACCACACACACAAAAATTTTTTTTTAAATACAAGCTTGTGTCCTACTTGGTAATACCCTTGAAGAAATGTACACTATTCTTGGAGTAGTTATGGCTGAGTTAAGGACCATGAGGTAGAGAGGTACACCTTCGTTCTCCTGGAGGGGCTCTTTATTTGTCTTTTTAAAAGTTTATTTTGAGAGAGAGAGAGTAGGGAAGTATCAGAGAGAGAGGGAAAGAAAAGATCCCAAGCAGGCTCCACACTGTCAGCACAGAACCCGATGCAGGGCTTGAACTCATGAACCATGAGATCATGACCTGAACTGAAACTGTCTGAGCCACACAGGTGCTCCTCATTCTCCTGGAGAGGCTCTTTAGAACACACAAAGCACTATCTGCTTGAAAACTTGAAAAGTTTTCCCCACACATTCTTAAAGATGTTTTGGGTGGCAGAAATACTTAATTTGGTTTAGAATTACTGACATAGATGATATGTTCATTCAAATCTAAGATGTCTCTGCAGTGATGATTTTCAGATGTGTACACTAATTCTAGTAGATCCAACACTCTTGAAAATATAGATATATTTACAGATGCCATTTGGGGTAATTTTATTTTATTTTTTTAGGGACTTTATTTTATTATCTTTATTTTAAGGGACTTCTTAAAAACCTTCTCTTTGTCTTCCTGTGTCTGTCATTAAGCAATATGGTGAAAGATTCATAACAAAAGATATAAACATAAGTCAAAAGGGGATTTACAATAAATTGCCTTATATTTTCTATCTTAGTTTTTCTGCCTTGGTTTCCTCATCTGTTAAATGGCAATTATTTCACCAAAGACATGGGATTTGTCAAGGGTCCCCTCAAACTAATCCAGACTCCAACATTAGAATTTCACACTGAGGAATACTGAATGTCAAGTTTGAGGGATAATTTTTTTTTAAATTTTTTTGTCTTTATTTTATTTTGAGAGACAGAGAGCAAGCAGGGGAAGGGCAGAGAGAGAGAGAGGGAGACACAGGATCTGAAGCAGGCTCCAGGCTCTGAGCTAGCTGTCAGTACAGAGCCCGACGCAGGGCTCGAACCCACGGACTGTGAGATCATGACCTGAGCCGAAGTCGGACGCTTAACCGACTGAGCCACCCAGGCTCCCCAAGTTTGAGGGATAATTTAACCATCTGCAAAACTCTTTCAAGATCAGACTTTTGTCTCTCTTCTGGGGATTATGTAGAGGCACTACTGATTTTGAGTAACAGTAAAGGGGAACTCCACTTGTGATAATGGCAGATTAAACAATCTGGATTACCACTTCTCACAGAAAATAACTAAAAACTGGATAAGGTTTTACAAAGCGTGTAAAGATTTTCCTAAAAGTAACTGTGACTGACTTTGGAGTACTCAGATTAAACATTACTTCTGAGTGTGTCTGCTAGGGTGTTTCCAAATGGGATTATTATCTGAATGAGTGGACTCAGAAAAGTAGATTGCCTTCCCTCCGTGTGGACTGGCATCATCCAATCTATTGGGGGCCTGAACAGAACAAAAAGAAGAATATGCCTCTTTTCTCCCAGTCTCACTGCTTGAACCGAAGCCCCTCATTTCATCTTCTCCTGACCTTGGACTGCTACTTATGCCATTAGCCCCCTGGGTTCTCCAGCCTCCAGAACTGGACTGAACTAAACCCCTGTCTTTTCTGGGTTTCCAGTTTACAGATGGCAGAACGGGTGACTTCACAGCCTCCATAACCACATGAGACAATTCCTCAAAATAAATCTCCATATCTAGATCTATCTGCTATGGTCTGGATGTTTGTGGCCCCCAAAATTCATTTGTTGAAATCCTAACCCCTCAAAGGTTAGGAGATGGGAGCTTTGGGAGGTACAAGGAACTCTCATGAATGGTTTAGTGCCTTTATGAAACAGAATCTAGACAGATTCTTTGCCTCTTCTACCTTGTGAAGATGAAGTGGCTACAATCCAGGAAGAGAGCCCTCATCAAATGCAACCATGCTGGTGCCTTGATCTTAGATTTTATAGCCTCCAGAATTGTGAGCAATAACTTTGTTTAGAAGCTAAATCAAGACTCTCTCTCTGTTTCTCTGTCTATGTCCTATTGATTCTGTTTCTCTTGAGAACATTGACTAATACAGTAACAAAGAACTAACAATAATGAAAGGTCTTAACTACCAGGAGAGAGATCAAAAGTCAAAGAGAGGCACAGCAAACCAGAGAGGTAAGCACAGTTTTGCCACAGGGGCACTTGCTGATCCAGAGAGGAGGAGGCTGAGCCTAAGCAGCCTTGAGACATGATGAGCCTTCTAAGGATTAGTACCCTAGTAAATCACTCCCCACCCCCTGTTTTAAGTTGGGAATGTCATAGACTGCACCATAAGGAATGACTGGTATCAGGGAAAGATTAGAAGCTTATCAATAACCATCCTTTTTTCACTTTTCTAGAACTTGGTAGTGCTCACATACACAAAATATGCTATTTGCCATAACACTGGTTACTAATTTGCCCAGTGCTTAGGCTTTTACAATTGGAGTTTTGCTACCTTTTTATTTTTGATTTCTCAGTAGCAGTATCTTACCTTCTGAGGTCCCTTGGCTGGAAATGCCTTTCTTTTCTGTGTCTAGAAAATACTTTTATACACATCTCAATTTATTATTTATAAAAGCCCCGTGAAGCAGATACAGTAGGTACCATTCATACGGTTTTCCACATGAAGCAGCTAAAACTCAGTTTAGGTGCTCATGAGCACGTAACTGAAGACAGGAACCAGCACTAGAATACTAGTTCTTTGACAACTTCCCAGTGCTCCCCCCACCCCCTACCATGTTACCATAATAATCTAGAATAATAGCTTCCTACTTTCTTGGTAAAATTTCCAGTCATCCCACAATGATGTTTCTCAAAGGTCCCTGTATTTAGCAAGCTCACATACCCATGTGGTTGACTGTCTCTAATGTGAAGACAACCTTCGATTCTGTGGATGTAGGACAGTGGCCCTCCATTGCTAATAGGTGGTGGGAAGAGGTGTGGATTCTTTTTCACTCCAGGGAAGTGACTCATTTTCAGACTAAAAAGCTGGAAATTTTTATAAATATTTTATACTTGATCTAGCCTTGTAGAATTGGTCTCCTTGGTCTAAAAGAATGTCAATAGAGCCTGGAGACACAAACATCCTTCAGGTTGGAAAACATCTCACAACAACTCTAAACATATGGAAATTGAAGTCTGCCAGAGGTTTATCCTTCCATTTTCTACCAAGTTCTTAAAAGCCAGTACTATGGGAAGCAAGAAAACTTGCTGGCTGTAAATTGCTGCATCAGCCCACGGGATTCTCCAACATGTCACTGCATTACAGGGGTGGTAAAATAAGGCCAATCTTCTATGCCTTGAGGCAGCCAAAAGTGTGTTGGCCTGTCTGACGCCATTCAGCACAAGTTAGCTGACTTAGTTTTCCCAATCTTTCCTTTTTACTAAAATTGTTCTGTGTTGAGTATGCGAAATATGTGTTACATATTTTGAAAAGTATCTGTGAAAACTAGAGCAGGGAATTTTGTCACTAAAACAATTTACACAGACACACATACACACAGTCTTTTTCACACATACACAGAAAGAACAAGAAGAACAAAATTATAAAGTGCTCAGGATCCTCTTCATTTAAAAGGGCTATAAATTGGAATACTAATTAAATGTCTCACCCTGAGACTGGGAAAGGTCATGAAAAGTGTGATACAGGTATGTGGTTTGCATGCTTCATTATATGAAATGTTACATAGGTAATTACTATAGCCTAAATATTTAGCTCTACTTAAAATTTAGGAGCAAAGGTGACAGCAATGAGCTTTAAAATATCTAGATGCATTTTGATTTTTAAATATACTCTTCCATGTTAAAAGAAGAAACTAGGTGTGCCTGAGTGGCTCAGTTGGTTAAGAATCTGATTTCAGGGGCACCTGGGTGGTTCAGTGGGTTAAGCGTCCGACTTTGGCTCAGGTCATATCTCATGGTTAGTGGGTTCAAGCCCCACCTCGGGCTCTGTGCTGACTGCCAGCCCAAAGCCTGGAGTCTGTTCAGATTCTGTATCTCCCTCTTTCTCTCTGACACCCCACCCCCACCCTGCTCTCTCTCTCTCAAAAATAAATAAAACATTGAAAAAAAATTTTTTTTAAAGAATTTGTCTTCAGCTCAGGTCATGATTTAACAGATCTTGAGTTTGAGCCCTGCATCGGTCTATATGCTGACAGCAGAGAGGCTGGTTTGAATCCACTGTCCCTCTCTATCTCTGCCCCTGTCTGCTCCCACTCTCTGTCTTTCCCTCTGTCTCTCAAAAATAAACAAACATTTAGAAGAAGAAGGAGGAGGAGGAGGAGGAGGAGGAGAAGAAGAAACTAAATGGCCAATTCACAGATCATCTGACAAGACACAAGTGAAGACTGTATGGCAGTCAGTACTAAGGCCTGGTCAGATCAGGTAGAAGAGTGAGGTCATTTGAAATAATAATGTTCTCTGTAATGTATTATACTCCAACCATACTGAACTTCTTTCATTTCCTTAAATGAACTTGCTCTTGTCCACACTATCCCATATTTGCTTTTTTCCAATCCAGAAAAGTAATTTTCTCCCTCTTCACTTAACTTTTACTAAACTTTCAGGTCTCTGTCACTCCCTCTAGGGACATGTCACTCTCTCTAGGAATTTCAGAGGGATTCCCATTATTCGTTGCTCCCAGAGTTATTAGTTTATTTTATTAGTTTTATTTGTTTTATCAGTTATTATCATTGTCTCTTATCAGAGCCCTTTCTAAATATTATGGTTAGTGTGTAAATCAATGTTTTTTTCTGCTAGACATAAGCTCAGTTCAGGGACTCTGTCTTGTTGGGAGCCATCCTGAGCCCACTAGTCGAGAAAGCTCCTGGTGAGGTTAAAGCAAGTTTGTACGGTCTCTTGCCAATCAGATGATGACCGATATCCACCCCCACTGAATTATTTCTGCTTGAGCACCTACCCCCAAATGTATCTTGTTGATCGGTCTCAGGAGTGACTTGTCCCCTTATTTTGGCCCTGGTATGATGATTACACCTTGTGAAGGAACTTTTTGTGGGAACTTCTTTTGATTATGGGAACAGACATCGTGTCTCCAGCAGGTCCTGTTTCCCTCCATACTTTCCCTTGAACTATAAACAGGCTAATGACCCTTACTCATAAAAGATTGACTTTTACATGTACAATTCTGTTTCTACTGTTGTGTTAGTCCAAGAGGTTCATAAAGCTCAACGTGTATGTCAGCTAACCAAAACTGCCTCTCATGCCCTAGCTATTCAAGAAATCATAAAACTAGACACAAAGGTAAATGCACTTGAAGACGCTATTCTATGTATTGGAAATGAGCTAAACTCTTTAAAGGTACAGTTGGCTCTCAGGTGCCATAAAGAATATAACTGGACAATTAAGTCTTGCCCGAAGACAAAAAGCCTAACTTAGAGAGAAGGAACAGATAAGAGCAGAACATAAATTACTACATATACCTTTGCTAACTGGTGATGTATAGCAGTCCCTTCCCTAGGCCTACATTCCACAAACACCTTCCCTTACGCTGTCAGCTGTGATAAGGATGGATAAGAGTATCTACAACTTAACTATGACTTAATCTTAATGTTATTAAAATGTGTATGTTATCCTGTTTTTTTGCTAAGAACACCCTGTTATTTTCTTAGTTACTCAACCTCACTATAATTGGGGTAGTTCCACAAGAATACTTCTGTAAAACCTGTTTCTGTACATTTTCCAAAATATCTTATCACAGAGAACTATCCATTGTAAAAAATTCATTTTCTGATGCCATGTTAGCATTTGACCTATAAACAAAGACACCAAAACTGACAGGGCAGAGGTGCCTGCTTGGTGATCAGAAAGAATCTTGGGACACTCTCACTCTCTCTCGCCTACACTGTCCGTCTTTCAGAGACCCCTGGACTTGGCCGGAGCTGGACTCCAGAACTGTCTGATCCCCCTTTGCATCCCCATTGCCTACTGACAACTGACAGAGCGTGGTACACATGGGCAATAAATAATGATAAGTGCTCGGGAAAAAATTGCAATAGAGGTAGAATGAATTGAAAATCCAAATGTTAGGATTCAGAATTATTGATGGTCTTTTTGTCTCGGGCTCAGGGTTATAGACTTTAACTTTATCTTCCTTCTTCCTTTTCAGTTCCCAGTGCCAAATTTCATGTTAGTGTTGAAGAATGAACACTTTGGTTAAGTTCTCTGAGGGTGATAAAAATTACTCACCACTCTTGAGGTGGTGGGGTGAGAAAAATTAATCTGTGCATAAGATATAGAAACTTCATTGATATGAAAAAGAAAGGAACCTACCTTTACTGTTGAAATGCATCTATAGAAAATCATAATTGAGGAAAGTAGAAGACTGTTTCACAAAACAAAGATTATCTCATTTATTTTATTTTTGTGAGCCTTGAATCAATCATCTCATTTTAAACCCTGATTATATGCTTTTTACAAAAACCATACTTTAAGTATAAGCTAAAATATAAATTTCAAGTAAAAGGATGCACATTCTAATCAAAGAAACCAGAAGAGTTCAAATTAATAACAGACAAAGCGAAATTTAGAACAAAGTTATTATTAGAGATAAAAGAGAGGACATAATGATAAAACATCAATTAGACCAGAAATATACACATTCACAAGTTATATGAACTAATAATATATCTTCAAAACTCATAAAGCAAAAGTTTTAAAATGGAACATACTGTTGTATATGGAACATTTACCACACTAGAAAATATGCTAGGCCATAATCATATATAAGCATATTACAAACAACAAAAAATCATGCAGGATATATTCTCTGAACACAGTGGAATTAGATTAGAAATCAAAGACAAAGACTATTTAAAAAATTACCAAATGTTTGAAAATTGATGAACATATGTCTAAGTAACCCACGAGTCAAAGAACAAATTACAATAAAAATTCAAAATTACTTTTCATTAAGCAATTATGAAAATGTGACATTTTAAAACCTATATGTATAACTAAAGTAGATGGTCTACAATTAACAAAGCTGGAAAGATAAATATCTAAAAATTTATAAGGAAGAAGTGAAGCTGCCATTATTCACAGAGAACAGGAATGTGTAAGTGGAAAATCCCAAAGAATCTACAAACTACTAAAATTGATAAATTATTAAATGCACTAGATCCACCAAAATCAATTGTATTTTGATATAAATGCAACAACTGATTGGAAAATACTTTTACCCAAAGGGGATACATTCCAAGCAACCCCACACATCCCCAGCCCCACCCTAGCCACGGGTGCCTGAAACCATGGATAGTACAAACTCTCTATATACTGTTTTTTCTTATAAATATGTACATATGATAAAATTTGTTTATAGATTAGATGCAATAAGAGGTTAACAATAGCCAATAATAAAATGGAACAAAATAACAATAAACTGTACTAAAAGTTATGTAATAAAAGTTATGTGAATACCAAAAAATATCTTATATTTTACGCACCCTTCTGTGATCAGGTGAGGTGATAAAATGACTATGTGATGAGAAGAAGTGAGGTGAATGACACAGGCATTGTGACGCAGTGTTACTCTACTACTGACCTTCTGACAATACGTCAGGAGGATCATCTATTTCTGTATAAAGGCTGCCATGGGCCACTGACACTGCAGGCACGTGGGGGAATAAGATAGAAGATTTCTCACTGGAAACTACAATACACTCCTGAGAGACTTAAAGATAATCAAAATAACATTCATTTTAGATTAGATTCATGGGTTATTGATGGGTTGGAAGACTCAACATTGTTAACATGTCATCTCTCCCCTCATTGGTCTGTAGAATCATTACAGTGTCATTAAAAATTCTAGCAGTTTTGTGTGTGTAAATTGACAAACATTGCAAAATTTACATGGAAATGCAGAAGACTGAAAATAGCCATGGCAATCTTAAGAAAAGTTGGAAGATTTACACTATCATATATAAGATACATTTCAAAGCTATAAAAATTCAAATAGACATATAACTGGTACTAGCTAACAAAGACGAATAGACCAATAGAACGGAACAGAAATCAAGCCACACACATATGGCTGCTTGATTTACAGTAGAGGCACTACTACCATTCAGCGAGGGGATGATGGTTATGAGGAGACAAGAGAGTCTGTAGTATATTCAGATAAAGAAATACTACGTGGCAATGTAAAAGTGTGGAATTCTGCTGCTCACAACAACAAGAATGAATCTCACAGATATAACGTTGAATGCAGATATCTGTATGAAGATCAAAAACAGGCAAAACTTATTAATAGAAGTCAAACATTGGTTACCTTTGTGGGGTTTATTGACTGGAAAGGACCTGAGCAACTCTTCTGGGTTACTTCTAATGCTGTGTATTTTTATCTGGATGATGGTTTCATGAGTGCAATACATAGGTTAATATTCATCAAGCTGACCAATTAAGGTTTACGCACTTTATTTATGTTACACCGTGATTTAAAAAAAAAAAAAAGATTCCAACAGGAAGAGCAGCTTGCAAAGAAAACTGAGAAGGAACCAATTGCAAGAAAATAGGAAACAGAACCAGGCAAAATCTGAAACAGAGCCACAGAAACTGGAGAAGAGTTTTAGAAAGAGAATGAGCAGTAGAGGTGTGGGAAGGGGATTTAGAGGGTGAGAGCGTAATGAAGAGTCCATTGAATTCAGCACCAAGAGGCCCTCAATGGGGCTTTTTTGTGAAGTGGGAAAGCAGAGTTCAGTTTTTAATGATTCAGGTTGTGAATGGAGAAGAAAGCACTAGAAAACAAGTGTAATATGTTCATCACTGCTACCCAGGCAGGGAGAGAGAGGATGGTAGATAGAGAAGGATGTAGAGTAAGAGAACAGTGCTTCACTTTAAGTAATAATAAGGTTGTGGATGATTCCTTAATATCCATAAAAACTATTTTTAGTCCATATAAACCTAACCTAACTGGATCTTAAGTGTTGAATTCCACAAAGCAATCGCTCCTCTGTTTTTCTGATCAGAAGAGAAGGTGGATACTTCCTTGGAAAACTGCATGCTAAAATTTGAAATTACTAAACTCTTTCCTAAAAATTAACCACTCACAGAAGAATTAGTTTAACTTTACCTAGCCTACGGGAAAGTTTATAGAATGCATTACCCTGGCAGCGCATACCAAAACGTAGCCTTCAATTCAATAATTATTTTATCTTCTCTCCACCAATGCATGTGAGGGGTTGAACTTACACAGACTGATAATTGCTAAGGGGTAAATACATTTTTTATTGTTCCATGAAAGTTCTGTACTGTTGCACATGTTTTGGTATTTTTTCCCCCTCCAAGTACCTCTGTCCGATTCTTACAGTGAAAAAAGAGAATGAGTTACTTTTATTATGTATTATATGAGTTTGTAGTTTATATTAGTTTCATTAAAAGTCCAGGGCTGTCATAGAGCTTTACTTTATTAGCCAACAGCAGCAATACTCATGCACAGAAATATATTTGCCTCCCTCCCAGAAAGGATTTATAAACAGTAAATGACTTACTATAATGTGCTGATAAGGATCTATAAATGACATTTTGGTTTCAATTACGGAAAATCTCTTCACACTTCAAAGGTCTTCTCCAGTACTCAAGCTTCTTTAAAACCTACAAAGTAAATAATCACTATCGTTAAGCTTCCTCTTGGATGCAGTTCTAAGATTTACATGATGATGAATATGAACCTTA
This sequence comes from Hyaena hyaena, assembly GCF_003009895.1. Taxonomy (NCBI): domain Eukaryota; kingdom Metazoa; phylum Chordata; class Mammalia; order Carnivora; family Hyaenidae; genus Hyaena; species Hyaena hyaena. Next base: position 988,894 of record NW_024081238.1, on the reverse strand, counting down.
GGAAGTAAAAGTCCACCCAAGAGGACAAGACAGAGTTCCCATTTGTTTATAAGACTGAGTACACACTGACACAACTTAGGGAAAGGGTAAACATATTTTGATAGTACTGTTTAATTTCCATATTTATTTGTTCAAATGTTTTCTGTCAGTAATTACTAGGAAAGTCCAGAATTTTTTTGCATTTGCCAAGTATTTTATCAGAAATTCATTGAACTTACGAAAAATTAAAATAATTTTTGTAGTGTTTATAACTAGAAAGCCACATCCCATTGTTTTCTCAATTGGGCCAGCGTTAGACAAAATCGATGCTAAGAAAGGAACATTTTTTTACCTTAGCTATTTGTTAAGAACTTTAAAAACATTCATGTTGGGGCACCTGGGTGGCTCAGTTGGTTAAGCTTCCATGTCTTGATTTCAGCTCGGGTCATGATTTCCTGGTTTGTGAGTTCAAGCCCCATGTCAGGCTCTGTGCTAACAGTACAGAGCCTGCTTGGGATTCTATCTCCCTCTCTCTCTGCCTCTCCCTCATTCTCACACAAGCATATTCTCTCTCAAAAATAAACAAAAAAACTAAATATATTTCACCTTGATTTCAACATGAGTGTTTTCATGAAAAAAAAGTATTCATTCTAAAATACCAGTTTACTTTGGAAGCAGTTAAATAAAAAATTTTTAATGAAAAAATATTTTCTATACTTTTCTTTCTTCTTCTACAATTACTCCATATTATTTAAAATCAAATAAGCTATTCAATGAACATCTTTTCTTCCATCATAGAATGTTTTTCCTTGAGACTATAAAACAATATATATATTTATATCGGCATTCTATATGTCACATCTAATTTGGAACATCTTTTCAAATACCTTTATTATTTATGATTAATACATAAATTCTAGAATATGTTTTAATTTCAGAATAAAATTAAAAAATTTTAAAGTGTTTCTTTTCTTTTTAAACACACATTTTTAAAATTATAAAAAATAATTCATGCTCAATTTTATGAACATGAATTGTAGAAGCGAATAAAGTGTAATCACAATTTCAGTTTGACGTGTATCCTTCCAGACTATCCAATGCATAATCATATAGAGTAAAAAGGAAAAGAAAGGATTTGAATTTTTTATACAAATGGGATCTCATCAAGTGCCCTTGAGTTCTTAAACTCACTTCCTTCATCATTTCTTAAGCAAAAAGAGTAGCATTTATTTATTCATTCATTTATTTTTGAAGACTTTATTTTTTAGAGTAGCTTTAAGTTCATAACATAATTGAAATGAAGGTACAGAAATTTCCTCCTACAGTCTCCCATTACCAACATCTCCTACCACAGTGGGACGTTTATTAGAACTGATCATCCTACATTGACACATTATCATCACCCAGAGACCACAGTGTACCTTACGGTTCCCTCTTCATGCCCTACGTTCTATGCATTTTGACAAATGTATAATGACATGTATCCATTATTAAAGTATCATAAAAACATTTTCATGCCTTAAAAATCTTGTTTTGCCTATTCATCCTTCCTTCTCTCTTTCTGTTGTCTCCACAATTTTGCCTTCCCTAGAATGTCATATAGTTGGAAATCATACAGTATGTAGCATTGTCAGATTGGCCTCTCTCACTTAGTGATACACATTTAATAACTTTTCTCCATGTCTTTTCATGGCTTAGTAACTCCTTTCTTTTTAGACTTGAATAATATTACATTGTCTGGATGTACCACAGTTTATGCATTTACTTACTGAATAACATCTTGGATGCTTCCAAATTTTGGCAGTTGTAAATAAAGCTGCTATAAGCATCTATGTAAACTTTTTGTGCGGACATTTCAGTTCCTTTGGGTAAATATCAACAGGCATGATTGCTGGATCATATGGTAAGAATATGTTCAGCTTTATAAGAACCCACAAAGCTGTCATCTGAAGTAGCTGTACATTTCCATTCCCACCAGCAATGTAGAACAGTTCTGTTGCTCACATCCTCACCCACTGGGGATGTTGTCAGTGTTGTAGATTTTGGCCATTCTAATAGGTGTACATATAGTGCTATCTCGTTGTTTTAACTTGCATTTCCCAGTTAACATAGGATGTGAGCTTCTTTTCATACGTTTATTTGCTACCTATAGATCTCTTTGATGGAGTGTCTCTTAAGGTCTTTTGTCCATTTTTTAAATCAAGTTGTTTGTTTTCTTATTGTTGAGCTTTAAGAGTTCTTTGTATATTTCGGATAACAGTCCTTTATCAGATGTGTGTATATATACTACCAGTCTGTCTTTGTTATTTTGAAAAGTGAAAAATACGAAGCAGTATTATAAGAAAGATAAAAAGCACTCATAATCCCCTACTTAAAAGTTACATAAAATGAAAATCCTCTTCTTTGTTCTGGCTCATCGAGTATCATTATTTTTACTGGAGAAAAAAACTATTTTTAAAGCAAAACATTTATTTTTTTTTAATCACTTATTTTTTAAGCTCCCAAAAGTTGATTTTATCTTTTTTTCTTTATATGTTTATTTATTTAAATTTTGACAGGGAAAGGGAGAGAGAGCGTGTGCCAGCGAGCGAACGTGGGGGAGGGGCAGAGTAAGCGAGAGACAGAATCAACAGGCTCTGCCCTGTCAGCACACAGCCCAACCTGTGGCTCAAACTCATGAACTGTGAGGTCATGACCTGAGCCAAAGATGAATGCTTAACTGATTGAAACACCCAAGTGCCCCAGATCTTATAATATATTTTCCTGATGAAAATGTAGGCAGCATTTTAAACCAAGATGAGGGCAAATCATCATTCTGATTTTATAAACTACCATAATCTTAATCTTGTATTAGCTTATATTAAACCAAATACAAAATTTTGTGGATGACTTTACCCAATCACTAATTGCCTTAGCTATCACATTTCTGTTATTTTGGTTGGATCTATCTGTTATTGTCAATAACTTTCAGATCTTTACTACAATATCATCTTCCCTGTAAAGCTTTACTTGACTATACTATTTATTTTTTGAGAGAAAGAGAGTGCAAGTGAGTGAGGGGCAGAGAGAGAGAAAGAGAGAGGAAGGAAGAATGATGGTGGGGGGAGGGAAGAGAGAGAAGCAGGGCTCACCCAAAGCAGGGCTCATGAACCATGAGATGACCTGAGCTCAAGTCAGAGGCTTAACTGACCTGGCACCTCCTGACTGTATTCTTTTAAATGGCGGAAACCTTTCTTTTTTGTCATCTAAAATGGATTATCTAGTTTTTTGTCTATTTCCCCTTGCACTTAATTAGGATACAAACTCCATGGAGGCAGATCTTTCTTGTATTTTATTTTGTTATATTCCCAGCCCCTATGTAGTTACATATGGCCAATTAATATATATTTGTTGAATGAATGAATGAACAAATGAATCGATGGATATATTTACATAAGAGAAACAACTTTTAAGACCAGTTAGACGAAAACACTGTAACCAAGTAAAACAAAGTTCATTTTCTTTTTATCCATAAATTGCATATTCCTCATCTCTGTCTCTATCTTCTGCAACGTTTCACTCTCTTAATCCATACCAGTATACGTTTCTCTTTTCCTGATTATTTCCCCTAATTATCCTCACATTACAAACATCATACAAACATAATTGTTTATTTACCACCATACTATACTGTGCCTCTGATTGGGCTCTATGTATTCTTGCACCTAACTACATTTCATGTTAAAGGAACAAAAGTATAAGAAGATACAGGCAAAACTATATGATGATTACCTGTTATTTATATTTGAATTTGTTATATAAGAAATATATATCTGTTTCAGATGGTATGATCCTAACCAGCATTTCTCATTGTCAGGATTTTCTGAGCTATTTCTAGGACACCTTGTTTAAAATGATCATCAGTGACTTAATGGCTACTGTTTTCATGCTGATTAAACTGATGATATGCCTATATCAGTTCCCAAGTCAGAATACAGCTCATACTCTAGAGCTGCTGGTGGAATATTCTTATGAATGACAGAGCATGAAAATTGCCCACACTTTTCATACTCTAACAGTCTATATTTCCCCTATATCATTACCCCTTAGAAGTGAAGCAATTTCTTAAGAGGAATTCTTTCAAGCACATTGATCAGCCACATGAAGCTCCAAGAGCATGAAGTCTTTACGCTGCTGCAGTAGTCATAATTCTGGAGAGGTACATCTCCCCCTTCCAGAAGCTGGAAAGTCCACGCACTTGTACAGTAATGCCAAGGGACTACTACTATCAGGGATTCAATACCTGAGGGAAAATCATAGTACTCTCTTCACTGAAGCAGCTTAATTTGGTAAAAACACCACAGGGTGTGGGATTATAAAGATCTTGATTCAAACTCGTTTCACATTTGAAGACCTAGCGTATTCCCCCATAAATGGAAATAGTATTACCTTCAATGTTGTAATGAGGACTAATGAATTAATTATAGTGAAAGGTACCTGTCCCTAGTAAATAAATACTCAATGTATGCAAGCTTTCTTTTTTTGTTTTTAGTTTATCTTAATTCCAGTTAGTTAACATACAATGTTGTATTAGTTTTGGGTATACAATATAGTGATTCAACACTTCCGTACATCACCCAGTGCTCACCGTGGCACGTGCACTCCTTAATCTCCACACCTATTTAGCCCAACCCCCTGCCTCCCTCCCCTCTGGTAACTATCGGTTTGTTCTCTATAATTAAGATTCCATTTCTTGGATTGTCTCTCTTTTTTTCCCCCCTTTGCTCATCTGTTGTGTTTCTTAAATTCCACATATGAGTGAAATCATATGGTATTTGTCTTTTTCTGACTGAGCTATTTCACTTAGCATTATACTCTCTGGCTCCATCTATGTCATTGCAAATGACAAGATTTCATTCTTTTCTTATGGCTGAATAATATTCCATTGTGTATGTTTGTGTGGCATGTATGTGTGTGTGCATATGTGTGTGTATATATGTGTATATATATCATATATATATCCTGTATATATCATATATATATCCTTTATCCATTCATCAGTTGATGGACACTGGGATGTTTCCATATCTTGGTTATTATAAACAATGCTTCAATAAACACAGAGCTGCATGCATCCCTCTAGGGTTTTTGTATTCTTTGGGAAAATATCTAGTAGCGCCATTGCTGTATCCTAAAGTAGTTCTATTTTTAACTTTTTGATGAACTTCCATACTGTTTTCCACAGTGGCTATACCAGTTTCATTCCTACCAACAGTGCAAGAGGGTTGCTTTTTCTCCACATCTTCACCAACAGCTATTGTTTCTTGTGTTGTTGATTTTAGCCATTCTGACAGTTATGAGGTGATAATCTCATTGTAGTTTTGATTTACATTTCCCTGATAGTAAGTGATGATGAAAATCTTTTCATGTACCCATTGGCTATCTGTATGTCTTTTTTTGGGGAAGTGTCTGTTCATATCTTCTGTCCATTATGTAATTGCATTATTTGTCTTTTAAGTGTTGAGTTCTATAAGTTCTTTATATATTTTGGAGACTAATCCTTTATCAGATGTCATTTGCAAATATCTTCTTCCATTCTATAGGTTGCCTTTTAGTTTTGTTAATTGTTTCCTTTGCTGTGCAGAACGTTTTTGTTTTGATGTAGTCCCAATAGTTTATTTTTGCTTTTGTTTCCCTTGCCTTAGGAGACCTGTCTAGAAAAAAGTTGCTGTGGCTGATGTCAAAGAGGTCACTGCCTTTGTTTTCTTTTATGATGTTAATGGTTTCAGGTATCACATTTAGGTCTTTAATACATTTTGAATTTATTTTTGTGTATGGTGTAAGAAAGTTGTCCAGGGCCGTCTGAGTGGCTCCGTTGGTTAAGTGTCTGACTCTTGGTTTAGGCTCAGGTCACGATCTCATGGTTCCATGAGTTCAAGCCCTGTGTTGGGTTCTGTGCTGAAAGTGTGCAACCTGCTTGGGATTCTCTCTCTCTCTCTACCCGTCTCCCACTCATGCTGTTTCTCTCTCAAAAATAAATAAACTTTAAAAATTTTTTAAAAAGAGAAGGTAGTCCAGTTTCATTCTTTTGCATATTGCTGTCCAGTTTTCCCAACACCATTAGGTGAAGGGACCATCTTTTTCCCGTTGGATATTCTTTCCTACTTTGCCAAAGATCAGTTGACCACACAATTATGGGTTTATTTCTAGGTTTCCTATTCTGTTAAATTGATCTATGTATCTATTTTTGTGCCAGTACCATGCTGTTTTCATCACTACAGCTTGTAACACAACTTGAAGTCTGGAATTATGAGAACTTCAGCTCCCCCCCACCCCACCCTACCTGCCCAGGTGGCTTTGGCTATCCAGGGTCTTTTGTGCTTCCATACAAATTTTAGAATGTTTGTTCTAGTTCTGTGAAAAATGCTGTTAGTATTTTGATAGGAATTGCATTAAATCTGTAGATTGCTTTGGGTAGGACAGACATTTTAACAATATTTGTTCTTCCAATCCATGAGCATGGAATGTCTTTCCATTTCTTTCTGTCGTTTTCAATTTCTTTCATCAATATTTTAGTAGGTTTCAGAGTACAGATTTTTTCACCTTTTAGGTTAGGTTTATTCCTAGGTATCTTATTATTTTTGGTGCAACTGTAAATGGGATTGTTTTCCTAATTTCTCTTTCAGAAGAGAAATCTCTTCATTATTGGTGTATAGCAATACAACAGTACTGCACATTGATTTTGTATCCTGCAACTTTACTGAATTCATTGATCAGTTCTAGCAGATTTTCGCTGGAGTCTTTTCTTTCCACACATAGTATCATGTCATCTGCAAATAGTGAAGATTTTAGTTCTTCATTACCTGTGTGCCTTTTAAATATTTGGTTTCTGATTGTTGAGGTTAGGACTTCCAGTACTATGTTGAATAGAAATGGTGAGTGGACATCCTTGTCTTCTTCCTGACATTAGAGGAAAAGGTCTTTTTCCCTTTCAAGGATGATGTTAGCTGTAGATTTTTCTATATGGCCTTTGTGTTGATGTATGTTCCCTCTAAACCCACTTGTTGAAAGTTCTTACCATGAATGGATGCTACACTTTGTCAAATGCTTTTTCTGCATCTATTGAAGTGATCATATGATTCTTATCCTTTCTCATATTGATGTGATATATCATGTTGATTGATTTTCAAATGTTGAATCACCCCTATAACCCAGGAATAAATCCCACTTGACCATGGGGAATGATTTTTCCCTTTAATGTATTCACTTCGCTGGTGTTTTATTGAGGATTTTCAATCAGGTAGATCAGCTTACAGTTCATTTTTAGTGATTTTTTTAACCCGGTTTTGGTATCAGGATAATGCTGGCTTCATAGAATGAGTTTGGAAGTTTTCCTTCCTTTTCTATTTTTTGGCATAACTCGAGAAGAATAGGTCTTAACTCTTCTTTAAATGTTTGATTAAGTGTTTGATAAAATCCTGGACTTTTGTTTGTTGGGAGTTGATTACTGATTCAATTTCTTTGCTGGTTATCAGTCTGTTCAAATTTTCTGTTTCTTCCTGGTTCAGTTTTGGTAACTTATATGTTTTTAGGAATTTATTCATCATTCTAGGTTGTCCAATTTGTTGGCATGCTCTTTCCTCATAGTCTCTTATAATTGTTTGTTTCTATGGGTATTTTTCCTTTTTCATCTGTGATATTTTTTCATTTCTTATTTGTGATTTTATTTATTTGAATTCCTTCTCTATTTTTTCTTGATAAGTCTGGCTAGAGGTTTATCAATTTTATTAATTTTTCCAAAGAACCACCTCCAGGTTTCATTGATCTGTTCTATTATTTTAATTTCTATATCATTTATTTCTGTTCTAATCTTTATTATTTCCTTCCTTCTGCTGTTTCTAGATTTTGGTTGTTGTCCTTTTACTAGCTTCTTTGGGTGTAAGGTTAGATTGAGATTTTTCTTGCTTCTTTAGATAGGCCTGTATTGTTATAAACTTCCCTTTTAGAACCACTTTTGTTGTATCCCAAAGGTTTTGGACCACTGTGTTTTCATTTTCATTTGCTTCCATGTAGCTTTTATTTCCTGGCTCAATCATTATTTAGTAGCATGTTATTTAACTTCCATGTACTTGTGGCCTTTCCAGATTTTTTTCTTGTGGTTGGCTTCTAGTTTCATAGTGTTGTGGTCATAAAATATACATGGTATGGCTTTAAACTGACTGAATTTGTTGAGGATGGTTTTGAGGGATAATATGGAATCTATTCTGGTGAATGTTCCATGTGCACTTGAAAAGAATATGTATTCTTCTGTTTGGGGATGGCATGTTCTAAATAGATTTGTTACATTCATCTGGTTCAGTGTGTCATTCAAAGGAATTGTTTCCAGTTGATTTTCTGCTTAGATTATCTGTCCATTGATATTAGGGAGGTGATAAAGTCCCCTACTATTGTTGTATTATTGTCGATTAGTTCCTTTATGGTAAACTTTTTAAACTTTTTTTACGTTTTTGGGTTCTCCTATGTTGGGTACATTAATATGTATAATTTTTATGTCTTGTTGGATTATTTCCTTTAATATTATACAGTATCCTTCTTTGTCTCTTGTTACAGTCTCTGTTTTAAAGTCTATTTTGTTGGGGGCGCTTGGGTGGCTCATTCAGTTAGGTTCCGACTTTGGCTCAGGACATGATCTTGTGGTCCATGAGTTTGAGCCCTGCATTGGGTTCTGTACTGACAGCTCCGAACCTGTAGCCTGCTTCAGATTCTATGTCTCCGTCTCTGCCCCTCCCTTGCTCACACTCTGTCTCTCTCTCTCAAAAATAAACATTAAAAAAAGTTTGAAGTCTATTTTGTCTGATGTAAGTATTGCCATTCCAGCTTTTGACTGTCATTTGCATGACATGTGTTTCTCCATCCCCTCACTTTCAATCTTCAGGTGTCTTTAGGTCTAAAGTGAATTTCTTGTAGGCAGCATTTAGATAGGTGTTGTTTGTTATCTATTCTGTCACCTTATGTCTTTGGATTGGCACATTCAGTCTATTTACATTAAAAGAAATTCTTAATAAATATGTATTGCCATTTCATTATTTATTTTGTGATTGTTTTTAAAGATTTTTCTCAGATTCTTTCTTGTCTTTCTCTCCTTTATGTTTTGTTGATTGTATTTAGTCATATATTTGGAGTTAAATTTCTTCTTATTCTTTGCATATCTATTAGTACTTTTTGATATATGGTTACTGTTGGGTTTGTATATATCATTTTCTGAATATAGCAGTCTATATTAAGTTGATGGTTGTTCCAGTTTTAACTCATTCTTTTCTTCTCTCTTCCCCATATTTGAGGTATATGTTATTATATTTTATAACCTTTTTTTGAGTTCTTGACTTTTTACAGAAATACTCATTTTTACTGCTTTTGTGTTGTAAGTTTCCTTCTTAAGATCAAGGTTACATAGACTAATAACTATACATTTACTGTGAAAGATGTACCATTTCCTGTAATTATTGTTGGAAAGTCAACATGTTGATGTGTTCATCATTCAACAAATACCTACACTATACCTGTAATACACTTTGTACTATGCAAAGCACTGGGAAGCAAATGGAGAGCCAGACCATGAAACTGTAACCCTACAGACCTTTTACTTGGTATTATCCACAGTGGAGCCTTGAAATATTAACAGGACCATGGTAGTTATTCTCACCAAAAAAATACTAATTACAGTAACATAGCAAAAGAGCATCTGCTGCTCTACAGGTTTTCAATTCACAAACAGTAGTTTTACACGAGGGATCATCTACCTGGTCTGTGCTAGACACTGGGAATGCAAAGGTGATTAAGGCACAGCTTCTGCCTTCAGTTAACATAAGGTAACCTAGTGGTGGCAATAACTGCAGTCTACCCTGGTGCTTCATATTCACATGTTCCTAAAAGCATCAACAGTCTCTATGAATAATGTCTAGACTTGGAAAATAATCTTGAAACTTACCCCTTTATAAAAATATTTTTATGAGTGCCCAGGTAGCTCAGTCGGTTGGGTGTCCGACCTCGGCTCAAGTCATGATCTCATGGTTTTTTAGTTTGAGACCTGCATCAGGCTCTCTACTGTCAGCACAGAGTCTGCTTTGGATCTTCTGTCCTCCTCCCCTCTCTCTCCCCCTCCCTACTCAATATCTCTCCCTCTCTCTCTCAAAGTGAATAAATAAAATTTAAAAATAGTTTCAGTGATTGCCTATTTTTTTATGCTAAAGTTTGAAGTCGTTCAATTTCATGGGGTACCTGGGTGGCTCAGCAGGTTGAGTGTCCAACTTAGGCTCAGGTTGTGATCTCACGGTTTGTGGGTTTAAGCCCCAAGTTGGGGTCTATGCTCACAGCTCAGAGCCTGGAGCTGTTTCAAATTCTGCATCTCCCTCTCCCTCTGTTCTTCCCCTGCTCATGCTCTGTCTCTCTCTCAAATATAAATAAACATTAAAAAAAAGAAATCTTTCAATTTCATACCTATTGTGTGGCTTTCATGCCTATTCATGGCAAACCATTGTAGGAAAACCTTTTTATATCACAATACTCAAATGTATACGCATACATATATAAATAAAATATGGAAGCAAATTTGATTTGACAGTTTTACAAAGAACAGTACATCCCAATTTTAATTCTGTTTCACATGTTTAAATCTGGTAGCAGCCCATTGAATTGATTTCATGATCCACTAATGAAAGTTTGAAATTAGTGGTCCCATGACTTCACAATGATTTCTGTCAACTTCCTCTGTCTTATCCCACTATCCTTCCTTCTTCTTTCTATGCTATAGCCATGGTGTCATACTCTTGTCCACTCAGCTGTAACAGACCACTTTTCTCCATCCATTTATTCAACAAATATTTAAGGCATAACTTGTATGTGTCAAGCACTATTCCAGGGTCTGGAGATGCAAAAGTGAATGAGTTAGATATATTACATTCCCTTTCCTCATTTCTAGAAGGCAGTCAGAAAACAAATAATCTAAGAAATAAATGAAGCAATGAGAATTAGAGGTGTATAAAATTATGTAAAAAAGCAAAAAGCAGAACTAGAGAATCATCGGAGGTCTGATCTCTGGAAAACAGCTAGCTTTGGAGGGGTGGGAGGGAGTGGCCTTAGAATATAATGTTCCAGCTTGAGGAACTGAGAGATGAATGACTAGTAAATGGAGAGGCTGGAAAGAGAGGGGAGGCCAAGTCACCCGTTCTTCAGGATTCAGCTTAACTGTCACTTCTACAGAGAAGCCTTCCATAACTTTCAGGTTATGTCTAATCTGCCTCTTACTAATTCCATTTGCACATTGTACTTCTCCTTCAAGACTTTCACTCAACTTACATAATGTCTGCCTTTCCTGAGAATACTAAGGGGGGCATAAAGTCAGTGATTGCATTTATCTTATTCATAGAGGTATCCCTAATGCCTAGCCCAGTGCCTAAAATATAGTAAGTTCAGGATGAATATTTGTTGGATAGATGAATGGATGAATAATAAACACTGTCAAGTTTATATATGAAGGAGATTTACAGAATAGTATCCCCACACTCTTTTTATGTCCTTCTCTTTCATTCTTATTTTTAATATCAAGGGTTGTTAAATATCACTCTCTCTCTCTCTCTTTTTTTTTACAAAAAAGCAGAACTGGTATTTCAGAACAGATGAGACTAGTACTCAAAATGTTTACAGGAAATGTGTGCCTGCACCCAAAGTTCGGTATCAGCAACTTTATTTCCTCTTGTCATTTCTAGCAACTCCATTCATAATCACTGTGCTCACTCCCTATTTGCCACCACTGTTACTACTGTATCCTGCAGCAAGACCTGGATAGAAGCACTCCCAATATTAAAGCTAAAGGCATAAACTATGTTTATGATAGCTAACTGTTCACATTTATTCGGTTAGAAATTAAAAGGTAAACAAATATTAAACAAACAAAACTCATGGCATTTAATTCTAGGGCAACATTCATTTGCTCTTTAAACCCATCCAGAGCTAGTCTTCTCCAACATTGATGAAACTGCAGTCAGCCTCAGAATGTTTCTGTTAAAACATATACAATTTAGGGGTGCCTGGGTGGCTCAGTCGGTTAAGCATCCAACTTCGGCTCAGGTCATGATCTCATGGTTCATGAGTTCGAGCCCCGCATCGGGCTCTGTGCTGACAGCCAGCTCAGAGCCTGGAGCCTGTTTCAGATTCTGTGTCTCCCTCTCTCTCTCTCTCTGACCCTCCCCTGTCCACACTGTCTCTCTCTCTCAGAAATAAAGAAAACATTAAAAAAAATATACAATTTAGAAATTAAAATGTTAGGACCATATATTCAATCAAATTAAGCTTGATTTAGAATTGCAGTTTTTCACCTCCCCAAACTAGAGCCTATAGGGAAAGGTAAGGTCATAGACTTCTCTCCCTCCTTGCCTAGAGTCTAACCGTTCTAACTTGTGAACTCCGGTTTTTAACCCCTCATGGCCAGAGAAGGCTGGCAAAGATACAGAAGCAAAACAACAACAACAAAGTTATTACTTCACTGTACTATCCTAAGCAGGCTTTGTGATCTCTGGGCCTGGTACATTTTTTTAAAAATATTTTTATTTATTTCTAGGAGAGAGGGAGAGAGAGAGAGAGAGAGAGAGAGAGAGAGAGAGACAGCGTGAGCAGGGGAGGGTCAGAGAGAGAGGGAGTCACAGACTGAAACAGGCTCCAGGCTCTGAGCTGGCAGTCAGCACCACAGAGCCCGACGCGGGGCTCGAACCCATGAACCGCGAGATCATGACCTAAGCGAAAGGCGGACGCTTAACCGACTAGGCCACCACCCAGGCGCCCCTGGGCTTGGTACATATTAAAGCTGATTCTTTCTTCTTGTAAACAGATGCCTTGGTGAATTCTTCTGAGATACTTTACTTCTGAGATCTCGTCCTTGTACTCCCTGGCATGTGGCATACATGCTCTCTCAAAATAAATAAGTGAACTTAAAAAATATATGCATGGTATAGAAATTATGTAATCTGAATCACAGAAAGAAAAATAAAAAGAATGGAGAAAAATGAGCAAAGCCTTAAAGACTTGAGGGGACAACAGCAAGTATACAAGTGCACATGTAAATGGAATCTCTGTGGACAAGAGAGGAAAAAAAGGAAAGAAAAAATATTTGAAGAAATAATGACTGAAAATTCCCCACATTTTATTAAAACCATGTCAAAAAGCTCACCCAATTTTAAGTGGGATAAGGACAGAGAGATGTACACTGATGTGACTACGGCACATCATTGTCGATCTGCTGAAAACCCAAGACAAAATCTTGGAAGTCACAAGAGAAAAAAGGTTCATCGGGTGTGAAGTAACCAAAATAAGATGAAAACATGACGTCTCATTAGAACAGAGGCTTGGAGGCAAGGGGGAGGACGTATTCAAAATGCTCAAAGAACAAAACTCTTAACAATGTAAATATATCCAACAAAGTTATCCTTCAAGTGAAGGAGGCAGAGGCTGTCAGACTGGATAAAATCTATTACATACAAAAGAAGAAGGAAATGCAAATAAGATCTGTAGTTTAGTTAATAGCCTTATGCTAATGTCAGTTCTCTGATTTTGATCATGTTCTGTGGTTATGCAAAATTACACTAGGGAAATCTGGGTAAAGTGTATTTGGGAACTCTGTGTTATTTTTTGTCATTTCTTATCGTAAATTATTTCAAACTTAAGAAGTTACTTAAAAAGCCCAATACATTTTGATAGATCTAATTTATACGTGCAATTTTCATTCCAAAGTTCTAAAGAAGTAACAAGAGTCATATGGGAAAACTGACTAAGGTTTACTTTCTTCAGGATAAAATTACTGGTCATTATTGTTAGACGGTGACAACATTTTCAATTCCAGTCACAAATAGGAACTCTTTCATCCTTTTTCCCCCCTCATAGTAGTAGTAGATATTTTAGGTTTTTGTGAAATTAAGGCATTCTGTACAGCTCACCACATTAAACACTGGGAAAATGTTTTTCCCCCCCACATCTGGCTCAATCCTGGAAATCTTCCTGCAAGTAAGTTACGCAACCATTATCATGAATGCTCATGAACCAGTGGGGAAGGGGGGATCTTTTATAACTAAGCTGAATAACCAGTGTTGGTGAGTATGGGTTTTGTTTTGTTTTGTTTTGTTTGGCTGCCTGGTCATTAGAAACTTCCTGAACACTAGTGAGAGGGAAATTTGGATACGCTTTTTAACATACTTGCCCCTGCAATGCAACTTTTGGCTTTCCATGAAGGCTTAATAGTGTGTGGTCTGTCCAAAACCCTTTTAGCTGTACTGTGAGGGCAAGATGGGCTTCTCTGGGAAAAGTGAACAAGAACCAGAAACAGACTAGAGTGCTATGTCCATTTTCTTTCCTGCACAGTGTGAGGACAACAAGAAAAGAAGGGGCCATTACTACGCTTGTGGCATCTGGAGGAAAGATGGATAGGCAAAGGATCTTTTTCTCTGTGCTTCCATTTCATTGTGTAACAGAATAGAGGAGGTATTAAGGGGCTCAGCATGAAGCTAGAGGCAGGCTTCTCTGCTGGAGCCAGACTGATCTAAGTTCAAGCTCATCTCTTTTCTCTGACTGAAGGATCCTTATCCTTTGTTTCCGTATCTGTAAAATGGGGGAAATGGCCCCCACACCTCACAGAGGCAGAGGGATGACAAAATGAGAGAATGCATGTCCATCATCAAGCACAGTACCTAGAGGGCCATAAATACACAAAATCATCATTTGTAATTATTGTTGTTGTTTATGAAAGTGGTGCTTCCCTCCCCATTCCCCCCCCCCCCTGCCCCGATTGCTTCAATTTCCTGAGACACCTTTGGCTCTTTGGAAATTTCATAGAAATTCAAGTAGGCAAATTCATTAAGCACCTCTTACAAAGACTGTGTACCTTTTCGTACCCAACAATGAGTTTTATAGAGATTTTACTGCTGTTTCTGACCTGCTAAAAATTTTAAAATATAGCAACATGGATGGACCTTGAGGGTGTTATGCTGAGCGAAATAAGTCAGGCAGAGAAGGACAGATACCATATGTTTGCACGTATAGGAGGATTAGGAGGAACTTGACGGAGGAACAAGGGGGAGAAGAAGGGGGGAAATGGTGGGGGAGAGGGAGGGAGGCAAACCATGAGAGTCTCTTGAATGTCAGAACAAACTGAGGGCAGATGGGGGTGGGGGGACAGGAAGGGGGTTGATGGGCATGGAGGAGGGCACTTGTGGGGATGAGCACTGGGTGTTATATGGAAACCAACTTGACAATAAACTATTTTTAAATATATATATATATATACACACACACACACACAAGCCACTAACTTGTCTGCTTCAAAGCTTTCCCCATTATACTGGATCCAGAAAGGGGTTCCAAAAGCAAAAAGGGCAGGGCACCATTGTTCCCATAATCACCATCCTTGATACACAGTTACAACGGCATGACTAAAGTTTGAAATCCCAGATTATTTTGACACAGCTTTTTTAAAACCCAGGCTAAGCGAAGAGCTCGCTATCATCAACAGGCATAGAGAAATAAAGAAACAGCAGGAAGTAAGATAAGTAAATGGGTGGCTTTTTATTAGATAGAAATGTCTCTCAGGCAATATTCTCAGTTTAGCACAGAAAACCTGTTAAGAGAATTTCCTTGTTCTCAAGGAAATCTAAAAGCATGCCACCAGATACAAAGGTACAGATTAATTACCTTGGTCTGTTTCCTAAGCCAGGAAA
Source organism: Hyaena hyaena (assembly GCF_003009895.1). NCBI lineage: Eukaryota > Metazoa > Chordata > Mammalia > Carnivora > Hyaenidae > Hyaena > Hyaena hyaena. Next base: position 973,178 of record NW_024081238.1, on the reverse strand, counting down.
AGAATTAGAATTTGTGTCCCATATCCCACAGATAAACACCCAGCCTCTGTCGCTAATGTCCATGCTATTCCTTTTGAACTGACTTTTTCTTCTCTGGTTTTATTCCTAGGTCTCTGGTACTGCTTCTTTATCTCTCAAATCTCTTTATTGAAGGTTTATTGTTTAAACAAATAAGTATATATGGAATTCCTACTAGAGTTTCAGAGAAGAAAAAGTGTCAGGGTGGTTTCAAATAGAAAAGGCTTGATGGAGAAGGTGAATCGGCTGGTATTCAAAATCCTGAACAAGCTTAGATGTAGACATAGGGGAGATGGAAACACTTTCTCTGGGAAAAGGACCTAAACAGTGAGCCCCAGCCACAGTGGAGATGTTCTCTCCCATCTTAGGCTTGCCTGGGGCTGCACCCTTGCCGTCACACCTTCTCTACAGGACAGTCTCTGCCTGCCCTTCAAGGTTCTGTGTAAACTTACTCTCTGAAGTAAACCATCTCTTTATCTACCATCTTTACTATCTCTTTATCCTACTAGATTAGGACCCTTGCATTTCTTCCTGACATCTCTTACCACACCGTTACACACTACATTACCATTACATATAGTGTATGCCTCCCCTCACTGTGACCAACATGAGAGAAGTGCTATCTCCTTCCCCTGCAATCCTGTTGAGGCCCAAATGATCCTTCAACTACTATTAACTGAAAAGATAAATGAACAAATGTGGGAATTTGTATGGGGTGCTGGGGAAAACCATAGATGAGGGCTCGTGTTGAGAAATAAGCAAGGGGAAGCAAAGCTTATTCATAGACTCTAGAATGACAAATGGGAAGGCATCTCAGAGATGCTAACTTAATTTTAAAAGTTCACATTTATTAAACATTTCCTAGGTGCCATGTATGGTGCAAAGTGATTTATATACACCACTTCATTTCATCTTCGTAACAAGAGAGGGATTATTATCGCCATTTTGGAGATAAAAACAAAAACAAAACAAAACAAAAAAACCGAAAAGACCTTAAGAAAGGTTAAGTGATCTGCCTAATTGACAACTCAGACTGATGCAGACAGTCCCCCCAACCCTGCTCAACAAGAGAACTCTGTCTTCCAGGAAGACTAAGAAACTCTCCCCAGGTCATATGGCCCTAGAATCCTGACCCTTTGCCTCATATCAAATTCTAACTTTCTATACCATTCTGCCACTCCCTAAAAGACCCTAAAAGGACAGGCAGAAATCCAAGACATCACACAACAAGGAACCGCGTGTGAGAGAATCTTAGCAGACAGATGGCATGATAGAAGAAGCACTTTGTATCAGTTTGCTAGGGCTACTCTAATAAAATGCCACAAACTAGGTGGCTTAACCAAATAGAAACTTATTTTCTCACAGTTCTAGAGGCGGGAAGTCTAAGATCGACCTGTCGGCAGGTTTGTGTTTTTTCTGAGGCCTCTCCCATTGGTTTACAGATGGCCACCTTCTCCCTGTGTCCTCACATGGTCTTTCCTCTATGCCCGCATGCCTCTTGTGCTCTACATGTGTCAAAATTTCTTCTTCTTGTAAGAATACATTCTGAGATGTGGAAGTTAGAGCTTCATCACATGAATGGACGGTGGGCACAATTTAGTCTAAAACACACCAATAATGCAAACATAGTGGCTAAATAAAGAAGCCTACAGTTGTTAAGGGAGAAATATGGTGTGTGAGGAGGAAGGGGCATGGTCAGCCAGAGAGGTCCAGATGTGTCAGAAAATGCTTCTAAAGGAGAACTGTGGATGTGATAAAGAGGAGAGGCCACGATACCTTTTTAAATGGGCCAGCCTCCCTCATCTGGTTATTTAAAGAGCATGCACGCACCACAGGGGCACATGCGCATCCACACATACTCTATAAATGAAACAATACATAACAGTTTATTCCACACTTCACACCTGGGAAGTACTAATCCCGATGAACTTGTCTATTGCAAGGGCTAAGGAAACTGGCTGGCCCAGTTTCGCACGCTGCATTGCAAACAAAGCAAGAATGTTGCGTCACCCTGAAGTCAGTTTTCAACTTTTCTTTCCTAGACTATCTGGTTTTCTGTTATTTTCCATGGTTTCATCTTGAGGTGGCCCAAACCAAGCCACCATTCTCATTATATGTTAAGGGCACAACATTTTGAAATTGGAAGAAATATGCACAACCACCACCCTGGCAGAACTTCTTTGTACAAATGCATAAGCTGAGGCCTAAAGATGTAAACAAACCTAGTGCAGGGGCGAAGGGCCGACTGCTCCAAAACGTGTCACTTTGCTATGTCAATTAATTAATTAATTTTTAAGTTTTTGTTGTTTTCATTTTTTAAAATGTTTTAAATGTTTGTTTATTTTTGTGAAAGTGATAGAATGCAAGTGGGGGAAGGGCAAAGAGAGGGAGACACAGAATCCGAAGCAGGCTCCAGGCTCTGAGCTGTCAGCACAGAGCCCAACGCGGGGCTGGAACTCATGAACTGCAGGATCATGACCGAGCCAAAGTTGAACGTTTAAACAACGGAGTCACCCAGGCGCCCCATGCATGTTGATTATTTTAAATGAAAGTTACTTAAGAAACAGCCAATGCACAAAGAACATTCTGACCTCCACATCCCACCCTCTCACGCCCACCTTTGTCTCCAGAAAGCAGGAAATAAATCTCCTGTGTGAAAGGTACCCTCCCTGGACCAAAAGCTAAAGAGACAGCCCTATCACAAAGATAGGAAATTCTGAGATGAAAGGGCTATCTGAACAATCTTTGTTACTTTTACTAATCTAGTACTCCAGCCCAAATTAGTTTAGGATTCCTTACCAATTAAAGCACCTAAACATAAGTTTTCTTCATCCTATCTCTCCCAGATTTATTGTCTCTGCCTAAAAAGTATAAAAACTCCCTACCTTGGTCATTTCTTTAGGACTTGCTTCTATGCACACATAATTAAACTTCGGGTTTTTTTCTCTTGTTAATCTGTCTTGTAATAATTTAATTCTAAGACCAGCTGGAAGAATCTTGAAGGGTAGAAAGAAATTTTGCCTCCCCTACACTAGCCAAGTTCACCCAGTAGGACAAACAGCTGAACAAGCCCTTCACTCTCAACCAGGTGCTCTTTCTCTCTACCCTATCACATCCCCTCCTCTTCCCTGTCCTTCACATACTTAGGCTAAAAAGGAAATGTATCCAAAGTAAAAAGGATATATATGTAAATTTTAGCTTGACCAAAATCTGAAGTTGCCTAGTTATTGTTTGGTGGCTCAAAGTAGACTCGAGATATGAACTTGAGGGAAATGAAAACCTGAATCTCTATGGTTGGTCGAATAAAGTTTTAAAAGAGTCACTTTCATCTCGTACACTTTTCCAAATCTGAATTATAGTTATAAGAGGTTTATTTGCGAATACGAGATGGACTGTTTTAAAGAAAATTCCTCTTCCCACATAGGCGAGTGTGGAATAATACCACATTGACAAGAGTTAACTATATTATGTTCATTTTCAGAAGATCTAGAATAACGTTCTTTTATTAAAAGACATAGCTACAATAATGCCCTTGGCGTTCCCACTTCTTAGATATACCGAACGATGTGACACAAAATGCCAGCAAAAAGAGAATGTTTTGAGAAGCACGTTTACTTCCACAGCCTTCTCTCTCCAGACCAGGCGGTTTGCAAAAATGCTCCCCCAGGGAGTACTTATGTTTTGTTGAGGGTTCCACTCCCTCCTTAATTGCTGCCCTTTTTTTCATGACGTACTCCAGATTGCCACAGGAGGGAAAGCCATCTCTTTTTTTTCTAAGTAAACAGTCTAGGGAAAACCCCCAGGAAAATCGTCATATTGGCTTAAATGTTTCATGAGAACCATTTTATTACTGAATGAAATTATCAACATTTTGGGTTTGTTTTACTCTTCCGCTAACACAATAACTATTTCAGGCAGCTCGTGAGGTAGTTAAAATGTGGATGTTGACTGTGATCTTGAAATGGAAAAGGTTGACAAATAAATATAGCAGGACCGTGGAAGATAAGGGGTGCTATACACCCACCCATCCCAGGTCCTGCCAGGAAGTCAAACCACGAGAGACTGGAGATGAGCATTCCACTGGTCCTGGACTGTGTCACATGCAATAGGAATTCAAATTCACTGTTCTTTTCTCAGGTTGTAAGAAGCTTTAGAAATGTGCTTCTAGATACTGTGAATGGCAATTCACTTTTAAAATAAACAGGTAACCCAGTCTTTTGAAGGATGAAGAGCCGTGTAAATGTGCATTGGAAGCGAATACCCTCAGGAGTTCTTGATCTTTTTTGCATCATGGACCACCCACTCTGGCTATCTGGGAAAGCTGACCCCTGAGTGCAGCATGACATTACAAAGTTCATGAAATAAATACACTGGATTACAAAGAAAACTGATTTTCTCAAAATGCATGGAGTCTATGCGGTCTAGTAGACCCCTTATGTAATGTTTATGTATGTATGCTTCAGAGACTTGCAGTACGCTTTCTTCCTCTCCTGTGGAGTGTACCCAGAGAGTTCTAAAGTTCAATGTAAAATTTTTGAAGACAGAAGAGCTCATAGCACCATAAAGGGTAAAACAATTTATAAACGCTAAGTTCTTTTTTGTATTATCCACCCCTGCTAGCACCGTAATGAACGTGCAAGCCCAACCTGAAAGTTTACATGTTGCATGTAGAAAACACAGGTTGGAATAAACCAGAAACACCGCCGTTTGCTTCAAAATAGGAAATTTACATGTTCTCAACCTTTGATCCACAAGCTAGAGAACAGTACAAAGGACGTTAGTAGAATCCATAAGAATAGGTCTATTGAGCTTCTCTGCTCGTGATGTAAATGTCCCTCCCAGTGAGCCTGTAAAAAATATGAAATTAACAAAAACAGTGCTACACTCTCCCCTTCAGTTTGCAGATGATCCCCTTCATTTTCGGACAGGAAGAAGTTAGATACCTACATCTAAACCACAGCCTAACAAATATGGCTAGAACCCAGGCATAAAGTACAGAAGACTTTCCAATTCATGGCGTGTCTCACTGAGGTAGGAAGAAAGGAGGCCAGAGAAGAATCTCGAGTGGCAGGCAGTGCATCTAGGAAAGGTCCAAGCCAGATGCAAACTTAAGCACATTTGACGGCAAAGAGCTTCCCCTCCTCCACATGCTGCTGGGCTTAACCCACACAGACTCATCGCTTCCATTCGGGGAAGTGCCCAGCCATCCTTAGTGTAAAACTAAAGCACTTTAATATTATGAGAATTTACCAAAAAAAAAAAAAAAAAAGTCTAATTAATTTTGAAAAAAAAAACACAAGAGTTTCTTCTAAACTTTGAAGAAATATGAGTCAATATTTCAATAATATGATTTTCATTCCTGAAAAAAAACATGTTGATGATAGTAACCAGCTGTTCTGCAAAGCTCTAAGGATTGAAAAAGAATAGGAAATGACTTTTAGTTGCAAAATGAAGGATGTATGTATGTCGGGTTGATGAAAGAAGAACATCCTAATAGCAACACTGGAAAAGAAACACTTTTTATGATGGTCGATTCTGCTATTACCTGTTTTAGCCAGCTTTATACTGTCGGGCTGTAATGGTTCAAATTCTATAAAGCACTAACCTATCTTGAGGGAGCACTGATGGCTTCCAGGAGCCTAGAGAGGTAAGCAAAAGCTGAGGAAAGCCGAGGGGTGTGATATAAGGCAGACACAAGAACTTAACTAGGCACCCAATAAAGGCAGGCGCCGCAACTGTTCGACAATCAGAATTTAAAATGAAAACAACAGTTCTAGAAACTAGAACAAGAGGAGAAAGCCCAGCATGGTGGCTCGTGGAGCAGGTAAAGGCGTTGAGACTTGTGTACATCTCAAAGTGTATATCCAGTCCAGGCAACTGGAAAGGTAAGAATCCAACAAGAGTGAAAGCAACAAAGATTCAGTCCCTTCCTATCAAATGCAGGAAATCAAGCCAACTTGTAACTTAGATAAAGGATCTGTATTCTGTAAGCTCATGAATTTCTATGCATTGTTTGAGGTGTTTCGCTTTTGTTTTGTGTTTTTGCTCAGGGTACTGCTTGTTCATCTTAAGGACTTCCAGATTTTCTTGCTTGCTTGCTTTCAAAACTCCCACTCTAGAAGAATTCAGCTATTCTAACTTCTCTGGGTTTGCTCCTAGCATTTAGCTGGAGAAAAAAACCACATAACCTGGCAGACTGGTTTTATTTTCGGTTCACATTCTCGACATTCAAAGAGGCCCTGGACACTACACAGCATCTAAGTTTCTTTGTGAATTTGCATCCGCATTCTAGAAAATGGCTTTCTTCTGACTTGTCTCTCTCCATCCCCCACCCCCTCTCTGAGCCATGACCTCATCTCCCTTCAACTGAGAAAACAGAACCAGAGGGAAGTTTCTTATCTTCCCACCACCAAATCAGCAAACTCCCCATGCTTGCACTTGACTTCTGTTCTCCTTCACAGAAGAAGCAGAACTCCTCTTGTTAGAGACCTGACCCCACAAGTGGCTCTTGGGACACAAAAGCCCTCTCTCTTCCGTAAGTACTCATAGGCATACCTTTCTTTTATGAACCATCAAAATGACTTTCTCCTGGATGACCTGAGGAGCAAGCCTGTAGAAGTCCGTCCCTCTGGTTCATATTCCTCCTCCCTCACGTTTCCATGTTTCCACTGCATTTACCAACAGCTTTCTCCAGAGGGCCAGTTGCTCAGTGCATCCGTGTCCCCAGAGTCTCCACCTCCCATCCACGGGCCACCTCATGTGCACTTCCTTCCCACTCTGTCCCCGCCACTCCACCGAAACTGTGCTTAAGTTCACTAATGACCAAGTTTTCAAATGAAGTCACTTTTCTTCCTTTGCACCCACGACACCACCTCAGTCCCTGGTTTTCCATCCAGCTTCTTGGTTGTTTCTTCGCAGGCTCAGGTACCAGTGTTCTGCATAGAGCCTCCAGCGTGAGTCACACCCTCCTCTCTCCATTCACCTCCTACGCTTGGCTTCTCAGCCCTCACAGCCATGCTTACGCTTATGCTTCACCTCAGTGAAACCTTTCCGTCCTTCTCCTCCCCAGATCATTCTCAACTGTCGGAATCAAGTTGCTTCCTTCATCATCTGTTTATTATCTACTTAATTATTGCCTCTCTCCTCCAAAAGGGAATTAACCACACCTGCTTTATTCACCCAGGTCTGCCCTACAGGGATCACAGTGCCTACCATGTAGTCAGTCTGAATTAAAACTTCCTGAATTGGTGAAGGAGTAAATGCATATAGGCCAAGTGATCACCAATTCCTGGTTGATACTAGCATCTGGATTCTTCTTTTTAACCCAACAAGTAAAATTACTTTTTAAAATATTTATTCTTGAGAGACAGAGAGACAGAGCACGAGAGGAGCAGAGAGAGAGGGAGACACAAAGCCAAAGAAGGCTGCAGGCTCTGAGCCGTGAGCACAGAGCCCCACGTGGGGCTTGAACTCACAAACTGTGAGATCATGACCTGAGCTGAAACCAAGAGTCGGATGCTTAGCCTACTGAGCCACTCAGGTGCCCCTCAACATGTAAATTTCTTAAGTGAGAGAGAGAGCACAGATTTTTCTCAATTGTTTCCTTTAATATCTGTTCTTTTTCTAAGTATTAAAATGATATATTTCTCCTACTTCTTTCTAGGAGTGCTATATATTATATTAATAAAATAGTATTTTCCTCACAGAAAATTGTAACTTATTTAAGAGAGTTCTTTTCATTCAGACAATTGTTCAGAAGGTATTAATCAACTAAACCAATTTGTCCATCTAAAACATAATTTAGGGGCACCTGGGTGCCTCGGTCAGTTAAGTATCTGACTCTTGATTTTTGGGTCAGGTCATGATCTCATTTGTGAGACTGAGCCCTGCATTGGGCTCTTCACTGATAGCATGGAGCCTGCTTCAGATTCAATCTGTCTCTCTCTCTCTGCCCCTCCCCCTGCTCTCGCGAACTCTCTCAAAATACATAAACTTTAAAATTAAATAAGTAAATAATGTCAACAGGAAGAATTTCTGCAAACACTGAAAAAGTCTCACAAAGTTGATTCTTTTATTACTTTTCATTGATAGCAGAGACATAATTAGTGATAAGGGCAAGGGAAAAAATCCCATGTAAGTATTATGAGCTTTCATGAATTGTAAACATAAATCCTCGGTGGACACCACCTCAAAAAGTAAGTACCAGGTGGTAGACTATAAGCAACCATCTTAATAGTTTGCAATTACATTTTTAACTAACCAAGAAATCTCTTTAAATGAGAATTTTTGCTATGTGGAATCTTCCTAAAATATGTTACTACCATCTTCTTCTAAGGATGAAGGGTCTAACAGTACTTTGAAGTTCTTATCTGAACATGAATTCTCATTACATAGTGAAAGCAGGGATTTAGAAGACTGTGTCATGAAATACAGACACACTCTAGAGTTTTCTCTTTTTAACATCTAAATTTGTGACCTCCATCAACTTTGAATTCATCTGCCTTTTCTTCATGACAGTTGAATGGAAAGGAATACAATACCTGTTTGAGGTTTGTGATCTATATAACAAGGGACTGATGAACATTTAGAAATCTTAATTACATGGGCACCTGGGTGGCTCAGTTGATTAAGTGTCCGACTCCGGTTTCAGCTCGGGTCATGATCTCACAGTTCGAGAGTTCAAGCCCCACATTGGCTCTGAACTATGTAGCCTACTTGGGATTCTCTCTCTCTCCCTCTCCCTCGCTTATACACCCTCTCTAAATCAATAAATAAAATAAAGTCATAAAAAAATAAACCTTAATTACAGATGCAGGTGTCTGTACAGCATGTCCTTATAACTGTATGCATCTTTAGGCCCTTTTCCCCAAACTGCTTTTCTGTAAATTCTTACCTAATTGCTTTAAATTTCTTTTCTCAATACTTGCATAATATTGAACCAAATACATGTAAAAAGTCTACAAATGGGTTACCCTTTAGTTTCAATAAATTAAAATTGGTATTTGTACAAAGTGGAGATAAATTGCACTTTCAAAGAAGGTTGTAAAGGTGGACTGAGAATCAGAAAGGATCAAAAACACCGAGACTCACAAAGCAAGAGTAGCAAAATTTTGGTGCATCTCTTTTTTCTCAGACAGGTGAAAGTATCAAAGGATGAGAACAATGTCTGCTCTAGTTACGGTCTTCTTTGGAAAGGACTGCAGACCAACTAACCTTTGGTTTCCCCCAACTGTTATTGCCCTAATCATCAATGCGTAGGAGATGAAGAGATGCTAATAAATTCATTTTCTCTCAGCTGGTTCTCGGGGTGTCTGGGTGGCTCAGTCGGTTAAGCGGCCGACTTTGGCTCAGGTCAGGATCTCACGGTTCGTCAGGTTTGTGGGTTCAAGCCCCGTGTCAGGCCCTGTGCTGACAGCTCAGAGCCTGGAGCTTACTTTGGATTCTGTCTCTCTCTCTCTCTCTCTCTCAAAAATAAACATTCAAAAAAATTAAAATAAATAAATAGGTTCTTGACACATATGGATGCTATTATTCCTACAAGACCTTTATAAAGAATCATGTACCCCTTAGTCTTCATCTTCCCTACATTAACAAGGCTTGATATTCCTGGAGCTGTGGGACATTCTACAAGGGTTCTGGCCCACTTCTCTGAACCCTCCTCAACTTCTCTGATTCTGTAGACTACGATAGGCTCTGAGAATAAAAATGACCTTCTTTCATTTTTCTATGTATCTCACCCATTTTTAAAGAACAGGTTTCAGGCAACAATAAGAACAATTTTCCAAAACTGCAAAAAGCAATAGTTCTAGAATTTGTATTTCCAGTTTAGTGTTTACTTTTGATATTAAGACCCCTAACGCTTCAAAATTATTGAGGACCTTTAAGAAAGCCTTTCATTATTTGAGTTATTTCTATTGATATTTACCATATTAGAAATTAAAACTGAAAAATAAAAGATTTAAAAATCACACGGAAAGAGGCAACCCATAAACAAAGACACATGAGTGGCCACTATAAAACTGCCCAAGCTTATTTCTGAAAAAAAATGTAAATTTAAACAAAGATACCATTTTTCATACAACAACTAAATTTTTGGATTCATTGCTGTTTGTCCCATAGAAGTGATGGCACGGTGTTAGCAGAGGGAAGTTCTACTCTTGCATACTGCTTCTAAGTTGATAGAATTTTTCTCAAGCCAAACGGCAACGATAATTGCTAACATTCCATGAAATTTTTTGGAATGTTTTTGAGAATCTTTCAAACACTCAATTATTACTATTACTCTATTTTATAGTGGAGAAAAGAGCGCTTTGATAAAGCAACTGGCTTATGATCTCACAACTTGTAAGTGATGGAACTTTTGTTAAAACCTGGGTGTACATGCTTAAGAATCTATCCAAAGGAAGTACAAAGATGTGTACAAACATTTATGCACAGGGTCTTTGCTGAAACATAATTTATAATAGTAGAAAATGAATCCACCTGAATATCCAACAATCAATGATCAGCCAATATAACATCTCCACAGACTAAATGTTACATCCTGGTGAGAAGCACTCTTGTTCACGGGTAGATAGCTATTACTTGCCCAGTACCTGGCACACAGTAGGGATTCAATAATATTTGTTTCAGATATGAATGAATACAAGCTTATACACGAGAATAAAAAATCATGTTTTAACAGACAATTTGATGCCTGAGAGGTAAGCATGTTATAAAATAGCAAGAATAGTGTGTTAAATGAGTGAAATAGGAGGCCATTAGATGAGGTGACACTAATGCTTTGGTGGCCTACATAAGCAAACCCAAATCCAAACCAGTCTGAAAACTAACCCTACATATTGAAACCTAAGGGCAACCAATCACAAACAGCCAACGAGGCTTTAAACCACAGCCAACCAATAATTTCATTACATTGATTCCACTCTTTCTTCATAAAAGTCCCTCCTCGAAGAGCCTGCTGTTTGGTGCTGTCCCATTCCACTTGACTCTTGCTCAGATAAACTCTTAAAATTTTTGTTATACCTCAGCTTACCTTTTAGCAACCGTAATCACAATTTTGTAAAATGTACATTTGAGTGTATGTATAGAAAAATGTCTAGAAGTATAATCAGAGGTATATATATGAATTGTTGTCTCTTTGTCTCTGTTCTGATGCACAATAGTTAAATATATTTGTTGACTGAGTAAATGAATGAATGCCATTTTAAAAATAGCGCTCGAAGAGAGGCATCTGGGTGGCTCAGTTGGTTGAGAGTCTGACTTTGGCTCAAGTCATGATCTCCTGTGAGTTCAAGCCCCATGTTGGGCTCTGTGCTGACAGCTCAGAGCCCAGAGCCTGCTTCAGATTCTGTGTCTCCCTCTCTCTCTGCCCTTCCCCTGCTCATTCTGTGTTTGTGTCTCTCTCTCTCAAAAATAAACATTTAAAAAAATTTTTTAAATAACCCTTGAGGGGATTATAGGTAATTTTTTCCTTTCCTCCTTTGCAATTTTTTTTATTTAATGAAATTTAAACAGTGAGTATGAATTATCTTGGTAATAAATAAAAATATTATAAAACAATCATGCTGGGAAATATCTTGAGGAATTTTGGAATAGAAGCAGCAAATACAGACATCCTATAATCCAATAAAATATAACTTGTATCTTATTTTCCTGTTTGTTTTACTTACTACTTTCAACAATTAAAAATAGCAGAGGTTACAGAAAATATGAAAAGCTTAATGTACAGTTAATTATTATTGGGGTTGAGTATAGAACCTAAGTCATTTGGTTTTCAGACGAGTAGTTTTTTCCATTACACCACACTGCTTAGAGTTCCAGAACATTAATGAATGAATGAATGACAGTAAGGGCACTGCAGTATTCACTGTTTAACAGTTCTTATGAGTGAAATGATTTGCTAAGTATTTGATATTAGCAGAAAACTCCAAGGTTGTAAGAAATACTACATGTGTATGTGACAGGAATTGTTTCGGTGCGTTTGTGATCTTCCTAATGGTGTTTCCCAATTTGTACATGTTGGAGGAGCATATGTGAATTATTCTGGGGGAAGGGTCTATAGCTTTCACAAGATTTGTGAAAGGGTCTGTGATCTGAAAAAACAAAGTTAAGGGGTGCCTGCGTGGCTCAGTCAGTTAATCATCTGACTTCGGCTCACGTCATGATCTCATGGTTCATGGGTTCGAGCCCCACGTCGGGCTCTGTGCTGACAGCTAGCTCAGAGCCTGGAGCCTGTTTCAGATTCAATAGCTCCCTCTCTTTCTGACCCTCCCCTGTTCATGCTCTCTCTCGCTCTCGCGCACTCTCTCTCTCTCTCTCAGAAATAAAAGAAAAAACATTTAAAAAATTAAGAAAAAAACAAAGTTGAGAAAAACTAGAGCTATGAAGCCTGCAAGCAAGAGGAAGGGGAAACACTGAAGGTAAATAAAAGGCTTTTGAGAGGAAAAGGAAACACAGCTAACTCTGTCTTCCTCTTTTTTATTCCTGGAACATATGTTTTAATATACAAATGACATGGTTTTCTGATTTTGCTTTCTAAGTAGTGACACCAGGAAAGACACTGATGGGCTAAGAACACAGGCCAAATTATCTCTATGGGATGAACTTTTTATCAGGTACTAGGAAATCTATTTAATAATTTTCCTTTTCCTACTTAAACACCAAGGCAAAATACTTCAAAAGTGACTCACGATCTTAAAAAGATTGTTAAGTCACTATTGGGGTATTTTGCCTTGGTGTTTAAGTAGGAAGAGGAAAATTATTAAATAACTTTCTTAGCTTCTTGTTTCAGAAAATGTGCTTCCCTTTCAGGAAGTCTGCAAAGCCGCTTTGAGCAAATGCAGAATGTACACTTCTCTGTGCATTTCACAATTATTGCTTAATTTAAAATTTAACTCTTCCTCGGCTCAGTGAAAGAAGCAAATACTTGTTTCTTATCCCAGCATCAAACTTGACTGGCAGGATCTAGAGCCTCTGGAATAAAAATTTCAAATTCTTAACAGGGTTGTTTCACTATGATTCCCTGCAAATATCTCTTCAGCTTCAATTCCAAATTTCTGAAACAAATGGAAATAAAACACAAATCCTCCTTGAACTCAAAGGGTTGTATATGCAAATATCCTAACCAAGAATTGACACCCATCCAAATGAGGTGCCTCTAGTATCTATTCTCCATCCACCTTAGCTGAATAAATGCTTACATCATCAAACAGTGTGACCAACGTTTCTTGTTCTAGTTTTTGAGACGTAAGTCATTATTTTTAACACTCCAATGATTATAAATTCTAGGAGATTTAGATAGGGTCAGCCATTCTTATTTCAAAGCCAAATGCCTTTTTTTAGCTGCCTTTTCTAAAACGAAATTACCAAAATAGTATCCGCACTCAAAGCTTAACTTTATTATCTTCTCCAAACCTTTACAGTATCCAGCTCTGTTCTCCTGGCACGTCAAATAACTTAGGGAAGGGCAAATCAGAATACCAGTGGTTTTACAACTCCTTTGTCTTTCTTTTCGCTTAACACTGCGGCATATGAAAAACCCAGAAACGCTTTGCTTAAGTAATCGAAATGACTATTTTTTTGAATTAAAACGTAACTGAGCCCACAAACTCGATCGCTAAGGAGCATTAGGGCTGTCAAACAGCACGCCGCTCTAGTCCGGGATGGGTAACCTCGGGGAGGCATCACGTGGAGCTGTAACTAGAGCCACCTCACTCCCCCGCAGAACGTTCGCTTTCTTTGGGGGTTCTTAGGAAGGGAAACACCTTGTCGTCCCGTTCGCCCATGCCTTGAGACCCCGGAAAGCAAGCTAGGATTAGTGAGAAAGAAATTAAGTTCCCTGATCTGTGTCTCCTTTCTAAAAGGCAGAGGAGACGCAGACTTCGTGAAGCAGCGGACGGCAGGTTTCTGTCCGTCCTTTCTCCCTTCCAAGTAAGACACAAACTAAAATCTAAGGAGGGTAGGGGAGGGAAGTGAGCGGGGCAAGAGTAAATATATTGCTTACTGTTCCCAGAGTTACAAGAGATTCTTCAGGCTCCTTTATGCCTCTAGCTTTCTGTCAGGATCCTTTTTCAGCCCAGACTTCAGCGAAGTTCAAGTCCAATCCTTGGTAGGCGGGGCTAAAATGTGGGCTGGTTTCCTTCAGTCTTTACAGCTGTTTTAAGGTGGAATGAAAGAGGAAGCGAGGGAAAGCTGTGTTCTCGAAGACGCGGATATCTTAAATGTAAATGTTAACTTCTCAGAACCAGGAGCCTGAAGTTCCAAAACACGCTTAAATAATATGTAAGCGAACTGATCCGAAACCATATGGATGCTCCTGTGTGTGTCTGTGTGTATGTGTCTGGAAGCACGTCTTGTCCTTAAGAAGTTACTGCTTCCTCTTCCCCGCCCCACCAAACAAGTAAGAACAAAATTTAAAAGATGAATAACCTAGAGCGTTTTTGCATTCTTTAAAAAGGCAAAGTTCGTAACAAATCCAAAATATAAAATGTGGACGTTTTGAAGATGAATAATAGAAAACCACTTTAGTTAATTTCAGGAACACATCTGTTCCTGAAAGAAGAAATGGACTTCTTTCAATTCCAAGAAAGTCTCAGGTCTCGACTAACTAATTACCTTTGCATTTATCCCGTCCTCTTCCTTTCCCAACATCTCTGCCTTGCTAACACGCACTATATGTTAACTAGCTTGGATTTAAATTTTTAAAAATGCAATGGAAAAATATCATATGATATAACCATTGAGTTAGATCACTGAGTTAGATAATTATAGGTTTATTAATTAACACATTTTTAAATCTTCTAATTTGGTAAATTTATTACAATCATGGTATCCCATTACCTTTATATATAATATAAACTTCATATATATGATATATAATAAAAGTCAACCTAGTTTTAAAACGAAATAAAATGTACTAAATATATTTTTTAAAGTATATCATCTATTCAAATATTTCCTCCCCAAACTCAAAACACCTGAGTCGATAACTGAGTATAAATTTAGGATTAGAATGAATCCTGTTAGGATTAGGAGTGTAAAATTAGGATTAGGATAACTGAGTGTAAATTTAGGATAACTGGGTGTAAATTTAGGCTGTAATACACATGTTGAGATAGAGAGGGAAAAATCAAATCGCGTTGAATTACAAATTGGCAATAGGAATTCAAATACCCCATACCACAGTAATAAGGTGTACTGTTCAAATGGATCCAAATTCCACAAGAATGGATCAGTGTCTTTAAAGATTCTCATATTCATGTAGTATATCTTGTTTTCAAATGCAGGACCTTCTAGTTTTGCTTTTAATCAAATACTGAACACATTCTCCTAGCTCTCTTGCAACATTTTATAGAAAGAACATAATTTCTTTTAAAAAATTTTTTTAATGTTTTATTTATTTCTGAGAGAGAGAGAGAGAGAGAGAGACAGCATGAGCAGGGGAGGGTCAGAGAGAGAGGGAGATACAGAATCTGAAACATGCTCCAGGCCCTGAGCTGTCAGCACAGAGCCCTATGCGGGGCTCGAACCCACGAACCTTGAGATCATGACCTGAGCTGAAGTTGGATGCTTAACCGGCTGAGCCACCCAGGTGCCCCTCCAAAATTATATTTAAGCTCCAAGGACCTCCGCCTCCACCTTAGGTGGGAGAGACACTGCATTCATAGCCTGCCTCAGGCTGTAGCACCAATTACATTAGAAGACCCCTCTTCCCTGGGCCTGTGATCACTGAAGATCATTTAGGAAGACTACAGGTGAAACCCATCTGAAACTGAAGGTGTGGTAGCAGCCTCTTTAAATCCATTCCCTCCTTTTGCATTATTACTAGTCATTGAGCTTCATACCATTTGTTACTAATCAACATCTTAAAATTTTAGACTGAGAATCATGAGGTCTAATAATAACTAGCACTGCATAAGTCAGCAAATGGAACAGTCCTAAACCTGGCTGAATTAATTAACAAGGAAATACCTACTTGTCAAAACTCGTGGCTCAAAAAATGGAAAAGAACTTGATGTTTTTATCATTGGTGTTTTTCCCTTTATATGAAGTTGCTTTCTATTCTCTTTTTACAACTTCCACTTCACCTCTCCTGGACTCTAATTGTACAAAAGTGATTTGTCTCCTATGAGCTTGGACTTGAGGAATGAGATACTATTTGTGGTAAAATGCATACATTCAGTGAAAACAATTAGCCAGTATGCTAACTGATACTCAGAGTGCTAAGAGAATTGATAGTAAAGTCTAATCCAGATTGCAGACAGAAACAGAGAAGATTCTAACTGTTCACCGATTTGCTCATAATAATATGTCTCTCTTGTCCACTGCTATGCTTGAGTATTCTGGTCCATACTGCAACTATATTTATAGTAAAATAATAAGCTGGTTTTCTTACTACTTATATGTCTGAGAGTATCATTCATAGGAGCCATTCCTGTCTTTAAGTACTAATACAATCAAGCTAGTAAAACTCCCAAATCAAAGAAAATCAAAGACATTCTTACCTGTGAATTTTTTGGAATCTAGCTAATTGACCCTCATCTTTCTCTCAACACAGAAAAGAATTCTCTTTGCACACCTTTCCCTTAAATTCCACTGAAATTATTTTCATCCTGCAAAGCTTAACTCAATTACCACTTTGTCTGGAAAACTTCTCCACCCACTCCCCTTTCCAGTATAAAAATATCTTTCCACTTGAAAAATAAAATTTATGTGAGCACTAGTCAATTTGTTTTATGCTTGGCCATGGAAGTAAAAAATTTTATGCTCTGTGATGACAGGAAACAAGCCTTCTTCATTCTAATCAACCCTATCCCCCATTCCCCAAGTATGCATGACATTAGGAGCTCAAACAATATGTGTTGAATTTGTTGTCTATGATTTTGAGTTCAAAAATATCTGAAATCTGACACTGAGATAACATTCTATTTGCTGCTGTCATTTTCATCATTACTAAAAAAGAGTAAGTTTCGTTTTTCTACTCTCCCCTCCCCCCACCAACGCTAGTAAAATTCCTGGTAATATGAAGCTAATTATAAATTAGGGGTGTACTTTTCATATACATTGACTATAGCCATACTTTACATCAACATTTTGACCTGAAAAATGGAAGCAATAATTTTCTCTTAATTATTATTTTTTAATTGAACATGTTAGGCAGATTATTACTACTCTTCTTTAAATGTTTTCCTTCTTAATGTTTTTTAATATAGTGACAGAACTATAACAAATAAAACACTAGTAATATCACTGTTACTCTTTAAGTAGAGCCTATAAGGAGCTAGGTAGTTTGTATTTATTACTACGTTTGGAGCATCATTCACTATAATCATAAAATTAGGCATTATCATCTTTATTTGGAATCCTAATATTACATAAGCATGGAAAATTGGCAGTAAAGTCAGGATTTCAATCCAAGTCTGTCCAACTTGACAATTTTTCTAGTACATCATACTATCTCACAGCAAGTGTTCAACCATTTTTTTCAGCTGTGTGGGATTCACCCCCACATCTCCTTACCCCTCTTAACATCACCCTAGGCTTCATTCCCAGAAAAAAACTTCCCTACAAGTTAGATCATTTTACTGCCAGACTCCTAACACACAGTTTTCTTCAGTCCCTATTGACTTCTCCTACTATACCTTAAAATGTGTATTTTTCTCTTATAGATAAGAAAATGAAAGGGGCGCCTGGGTGGCCCAGTTGGTTAAGAGTCCGACTTCAGCTCACGTCATGATCTCACGGTTCATGGGTTCAAGCACCATATGTGGCTCTGTGCTGACAGCCAGCTCAGAGCCTGGAGCCTGCTTCGGAGTCTGTGTATCCCTCTCTCTCTGCCCCTCCCCTGCTCATGCTTTCTCTCTCTCTCTCTGTCAGAAATAAAACATTAAAAATTAAAAAAAAAGGAAATGAAAATCAAATCAGGATCCCTTCAGATTTTGTCACAAGTTGTAGATTTATATTGTACAATTGGAATGGGTCATACAGTCAACAATTAATATGACTTAATACTCAGTAGAAAACATAGACTACAGATAAACCACATTCAGGAACTTTTCACAAAGCCAAGTTGTCAAAATATTTTACTTTTACCTCTCATGAAACAACATTTTACTTTTACCTACTCACGGAAAAATTTAAATCGTTTTCTGCTCTCCAAGATCCCTCTATATTTAATAAATCAAGTGCTTGTCTAGTTTTAGCAATTCTGTCAGAATGGACACCAGCCCATGGATCAGATACCAACTTGCCAGCATTTAACAGAATTTTTTAAATGCTTGTACTCTTGGAATTTATTTTTTTAATGTTTTATTTATTTCTGAGAGAGAGAGATAGCATGAGCAGGGGAGGATCAGAGAGAGAGAGACACAGAATCTGAAACAGGCTCCAGGCTCTGAGCCGGCAGTCAGCACAGAGCCCCATGCAGGGCTCGAACCCACAAACTGTGAGATCATGATGTGAGCCGAAGTCCAACGCTTAACCAACTAAGCCACCCAGGCGCCCCTGTACTCTTGGGATTTAAATATGCTGATGACCATGAGCGAATATGAACCCATGTCCTTTGCTTTAAAGGTAATCCTGAATAGGAAGAATTACTACTAAGGAAGCGTCCAGACTTCTTCAAGTAACTGAGCTCTGATAGACGTCTGTAGTACTTTCATAAGAAGGCTAAGAAGGTAATAGCATTCCTGTACTTATGTCTATAGAACCAGTGACTAAACATCTTCAAAAGCACTTTTGCTATTTGTCCAAATATGTTGTCAGGCCCAAGAATTTTTCTTTGGAAAATCTTTCATGTAGATATAGATACATAGATACGGATATAGATATCATTGATATCTCATTGTTCTCTGATGAAAACACAATGAAAAAAAAGCAAGTAACTCTTAGTCCTCACCCAACTAACAAAGATAGTCACATACTAGAATTTAATTTCATTACTTTTAATCTAAACTTTAATTTCAGTTCATCCCAAATCTATTTTTTAGGATAGAGTGAAATTTGAGATAGTTCACAATAACTGTAACAAAATTCCAAAACTGCTATGAAAAAGCAAAACATTCATCATAATAAAATCTATTCCCAATTAGCACAATGACCCCACTGTTTTACTGATAGATAGGTAGGACCATTGAGAAGAACACTGCTGACACAAAATAATTAAATATTTCTTAATTAATATCCTACTGAGATATTTTTACTTTCCTGAAAATAGCAGCAGACTGGTTCAAAAACTGAATTAAAAACAAAAGACTAATACCCTAACCAGTTGTATATCCATTCTTGCTTATCATGTGATATAGTTAAAGCACTGTCATATCAAATAATATTTTGATTTATCACCAAAATAGGAAGAGAGAAAAGGTGCTCTTTCTATTGCTACAAATAACAGGTCTAGAAAAACAATTTTCCTTTCATTTGGTTCTGTAGATATTTCTATTTTACTTAACACCCATTCTGATTTTGTAATAAATGCATGGTTTGTTATATATGGCCATTTGTTATGGAATATTCTACCAACCCTGACATAGCACTCTCTTTGGATATAATATATATTTAATAAATAGCATCCATTCACCAATAAATAGGGTTCTTTCATTTGATCACTCATTTACAATGATTTTTAAATATCTATCCTTTTTAAAATCTATAATTTACTTGAGAAAGCAAAAATTAAATTACTACTGATAAACTCATTGACCAAGCCACTTCATCTCTTGAACGTAAGAAGCTTATCTGTTTTGTGATAAGATTGGCTCCTAAAAAGTCCTGAAAATATAATCCATCTTTACCCAGGACTTAATGTAGCCATTCCCATGCAGTCTTGCCTATTTATCATGTGCCTGGCATATTATTAGGGGCTAGAGAGAGAGCAAACTGGATTAACAAAGTTCATATTTTCACGGAGCTTATACCCTAGTGGATGGGGAGACAAGGAACAAAATAAACAAGATAGTGACTAAATAAGATCATGACTGAAAAAAAAATCAACATGTCCAGGAAAGGCCTCTTTGAGGATACATGCCAATTAGACTTAAAAGATGAAAATAAGCCATGAAACTGAGTGTGAGAAGAATGTACAAGCACAGAATCCTGTATTGATGGCATGAAACATGAAAGATGTGTATGACTGAAAACCATTCTAAGTGTCTTGTACAGGAAATGCTAGAGGGCGGAAATAGAGGCAAGGGAGCACTAAGTTAAATCTGAAAATCCCCTAATGGGGCCATGAAACCAGGATTGGAATTTGATGGGTTATAAATTTAAGTAGAAAAGGCAAAGGTTGGAATTCATGGTTGGCAGGAAGTACAAAGGCAATTCTAGGAGATGAGGAGGAAATGTATATTGGACATAAATACTGTCCAATTTGTTCTTAAATACTGAGAACAAACTGAGGGTTGGTGGGGGGTGGGGGAGAGGGGAAAGTGGGTGATGGGCATTGAGGAGGGCACTTGTTGGGATGAGCACTGGGTGTTCAATTTGACAATAAATTATATTTAAGAAAAAGAAATGTATGTTGGGGGTCAGGCTTTAAAAATTCTCCAAAAAATATATAAAATAAAAATAAAAATGCTTAAATAATATCGAAATTTAGGGGAACTTGGGTGGTTCAGTCAGTTAAGCTTAGGTCATGATCTCCCAGCTGGTGGGTTGGTGAGTTCAAGCCCCATGTCAGGCTCTGTGCTGACAGCTCGGAGCCTGGAGCCTACTTTGGATTCTGTGTCTCCCTCTCTCTCTGCCCCTCCCCTGCTAGCATTCTCTCTCTCTCTCAAAAATAATAAACAAAAAAATAAAATAATAATAATAATATTTTCCTGCAGTGAATAAGAAACGTCCCAGGTATCAAAATTGGTAGTGTTAATTGTACCATTTTGTTTTAATTTTGGTAGCAAATTCCTGTCAGAGATGGATTTCGATGTTTTGGATCTCAGCAGAGGAATGACACTGTTACACTAGCAATCTGGAAGACACTAGGATAGACTGAGGAGTACACATGGTGCTGTGGGGAGGGAGAAACCAAAGTCTTCACTGTGTCAAGACTACCTGAAGAAGAGGAAGCCTATCAAGATGGAAAGTAAGGAAATGGAGGTTTAAAAAATCTCGACAAAAGTCAACTCTATGAATAAACCAGACCATACTACATGGTAGGGAGAGATAATTTGTATAAGATTGTTCAAATTTAGAGACTTAAAGTTTTACACATAGTATGTATTTAATACTGTCTTACTAAGACCTATGATTTAATCTTCAAGTTACTTACCTCATGAACTTACATCTGAAAATAAGTCAGTTTATTCTTCATTGGAATCAGTATTTCCCCCTGAAAGTTGTGAAAAACAACTCAAGAAACACCGAGATTTGGGATTATAAAACGTGTCCTCTGTTTTTAAATCCTCAGAGCAGCAGACATGAGTGCATAGGGAAGAAAGTCTTCCCAGTACATGGGGGTCATATATTAGATCTACAGGTGACTTCTGGGATGAACTGGGGTCCTCACAGTGTTGCCCCAGGCCACGTTGTTATCATTTCACTGGAATTATAGGATGCCGTGGACTCTGGGAGGATGGGTGATTTACCCAAGACAGAACATCAAAGTCAGAGTTTAAACCAAACCTTTGACCTCCAGTTATGTATGTATGCCTTTTTATAGCCATTTCCCATTGCCTATTCACAGATACTGTAATTGAGCCCGAGAAGTCAAAGATAAATCTCCCAAGTAAATAGGAAATGAGAAAGTTTGGAGTTTTTATATACATGTTTTGTTTTATTTTCTGCTAAATTATTGTTTTAAAAAAATTCATAGTAGATAGGTAATAAACTCATTGTTAAACATTTTGAAAGAGTGTGTGCCATCCTTGTGTATTGGTTTCTCCTGGCTGTGCATATATTTTCCTTCTCCATTCCAAACCATGATTTCATGTTCTATCGACAAAGAATTTAAGTTTTATGCCTACTAAAGCAGCCAGTACAAAGCATGGAGAAGATTACTAACCTCAACTCCTTACTTCCTTTCATTTCCCCTTTCAGTTATGGTTGCAAAGCCCAAACTCTTATAGAGAATTATGAGAGGAAACAAACATGGACAGGGTAGAAAGGATCCAGGTGATTTGTGTATTTGCAGAGTATTGATAACACCCATCCCTCAGATCAAGAGCAGGTAGCAAGACTTTCGGGGATGGCTATCTGTCTATATGGTAGAAGATAATTTGCATAAGATTGATGATTCCTACAATCTAGTAATTCCACTACCGGATATCTACCCAAAGAATATGAAAACACTAACTCGAAAAGATAGGAGCTCCTGGGTGGCTTAGTTGGTTAAACATCCAACCCTTGGTTTTGGCTCAGATCATGGTCTCATGGTAGGTGAGTTCAAACCCTGCACCAGCTCTGCACTGGCAGCATGGAGTCTGCTTGAGATCCTCTCACTCCCTCTGCCCCTCCTCTGCTCATGCTTTCTCTCTCTCTAAAAATAAATAAATTTTAAAACAAATAAACAAAAAAAGATATATGCACTCCTATGTTTATTGCAGCATTATTTACAATAGATAAGATATGGAAGCAACCCAAGTGTCCATCAATAGCTGAATGGTTAAGGAAGGTGTGATAAATCTTTACACTGGAATATTACTCAGCACAAAAAGAATGATATCTTGCCATTTGTGACAACATGGATGGACCTAGAAGGTATTATGATATGAAATAGCATATGAAAACATTGTGAAATAAGTCAGACAGAAAAAGACAAATATCATAAGATTTTACTTATATGTGGCATCTAAAAAACAAATAGACAACAACAACAACAAAACAGAAACAGACCCTTAAATACAGAGAACAAATTAGTGGTTGCCAGAGGAGAGGTGAAAAAATGAGTGAAAAAGAATAGGAGATACAGGCTTCCAGTTATGGAATGAATAAGTCATGGGATAATAAGTACTGCATTGGGAATATAGTTAATGGTATTAAGGTAGAGTTGTATGGTGACAGATGGTAGCTACACATGGGGGTGAGCATAGCGTAACATATAAAATTTCATATCACTATTTTATACACCTGAAACTAATGCAAAATTGTGTGACAACTATACTTCAATTTTTTTAAAAAGTTGCTAAATGCTTAAAAAAAAAAGACTGATGATTCAGAGACTCCATTTAAAATTAGGGGCTTTTGGGGGCACCTGGGTGGCTGAGTCGACTGAGCGTCCAACTTCAGCTCAGGTCATGATCTCATGGTTCATGAGTTCGAGCCTCACGTGGGGATCCGTGTGGACAGTCTGGAGCCTGCTTCAGATTCTGTGTCTCCCTCTCTCTCTGACCCTCTTCAACTCATGCTCAGTGTCTCTCTCTCTCTCTCAAAAGTAAATAAACATTAAAAATAAGCAAATAAATAAATAAATAAATAAATAAATAAATAAAATTAGGGACTTTTGTGCCTTATACCTAGTAAGTAATACATATGATTACATAGTAATACATAAGTAATACATGGTGATACATATTAAGTATTTAATAATTTACTAAGATTAATTTTCAAAGTGCCATTTACTTCAAGAATTAATACATGAAAAAGAAACCAGCTTATTCTTTGTAGGGAAGAGTTTTGCTATATGAAAATTTGAAAACCAATTTGAAAAAGAAAGAAGAGATGAGATTACAGGGTGCCCATGGTAACAGGGGACCATATCTTCAGAAGTTACCAGGACTCAAGATTGGTGTAGAGATAGGAGAACAGCTCTCAAATTTCAAGGCATGATGTGGCGTGGCCATGGGTTTATCATCAGTAATCAGAATATACCAAAATCAGAGAATTCTATTTAAATATCTGGAACCGTACAAGAGCCACAGGACACTTGCACAATCTTGGACAATTTTAAGTAGAAAGAAGTTTCCATAATGCTTGCAATTAAATTTTCTAGCTAGATAAGGACTAGGAACAATTCAGTTTTGACTTAGGAAAATAAATGTGACATCTTACATCCCGTGTGACAGAAGTCATAGCCACTGTACCTAGTTCCACAGAAGAAAGAGAATAAAAATCACACATGCCCCCACCTACAGATAACATTGGCTAATATTTTGTTGTATATCATTCTGTTTTTTATTCTATGCATTTACGTATAATTTTAATACTACTGTGATATAACTGTTTTTTAATCTTTATTTTTACCTGTTTTAAAAATATTTTTCCATGCTAATAAGATATATTTTAGTGGTTGTATAATATCACAATGTATGGACACACTAGAATTTATTATTAAAGAACATTTCAATATATGCTGTTTCCATTTTCTTCTCTATTCTCAGCAAAACTTTGATAAACATTTTTGTAACCAATCTCTGCTCAAATTCACAATTAATTGAAGAGGTAAGGTTTGATATGAGAAGTAATGGGAAAGTTAACATTTGTATGTTTCCTTGTGGAAAACAGTCTGGATCAAGTAGATGGATGGAAAAAATTCTCATCCAAAGGGATGTAGGCAGACAGAAGATTGGATACAGCAACCATTTACTGAGGGTCCAGAAAACAGTTATAGTATTTCATTTAATTTTCAATTACACTGTGAAAGGGTATTATCCACATTTTATAAATGGGAAACTCAGGCATATGATTAAATTTCCCAAGGCAAATTACTAAGTGTTACAGCAGAGATCCAAACTCAAGTCTTCCTGATTTGAAAGACCATGGCTTTCTTTTTTTTTCAAGTTCTTTTTTTCAAGTATGTAATTTAAAACAAGTTTAGCTAACCTCACCATTTTGCATAGGCAGAACTTCCTAATAATAATAACATTTATTCTGCTCTAAAATATGTAATGGATGATGAAGGAAGCACAAAGTTCAACTTTCTGGAGAAACATCTTTTTTGGTTTATTTGTTTTCCAGTTTTATGGAGATATAATTGACATACAGCACTGTATAAGCTTAAGTGTATAGTATAATGACTTGACTTCCATACTTTGTGAAAGTATCACCACAATAAATTTAGTTAACATCCATAATCTCATAAAGATATGAGACAAACAAAATTAAAATTTTTTTTTCTCCCTATGATGAGAACTTTAGGATTTACTCTCTTAGCAACTTTCACATACACCATATAGCAATGTTAACTATAGTCATCATGTTGTAATGATATCCCCGGTACTTATTTATCTTATAGCTGGAATTTTGTACCTTTTGATCCCCTTCATCCAATTCCCCCACCCTCCATCCCCTGGCTCTGGTGACCACAAATATGATCTCTTTTTCTATGAGTTTGGGTCTTTTGGTCATTTTTAAATTTCCATATGTGAGAACATACAGTATTTGTCTTTCTCTGACTTATTTCACTTAGCATAATGCCCTCAAGATCCATCCATGTTGTCACAAATGGCAGGATTTTCTTTTTTATAACTGAACAATATCCCATTTTATATATATAATACATTTAATATATAATATATATAATATATTTATCCCATTATATATATATATCCCACTATATATATCCCATATATATATATGACTCACAACTTCTTTATCCATTCATCGTTTGATAGACAATTTAGGTTGTTCTATGTCTTGACTAATGTGAATATTGCTGCTACAAACATGGAAGTGCAGATATCTTTCAACACATTATTTCCATTTCCTTCAGATAAATACTCCAAATTAGAATTTACTAAATCATTTACTGGTCAATTAGAATTTGCCACCATATCATATGGTGGTTCTATTTTTAATTTTTTTCCAGGAACTTCCATACTGTTTTCCATAGTGGCTGAACCAATTTATAATCAATCCCACTAACAAGGCACAAAGGTTCTCTTTTCTCCACATTCTTGTCAACACTTGTTATTGCTTCTCTTTTTGATGATAAGACTTTCCAACAGATGTGAGGTGATATCTCAATGAGGTTTTGATTTGCATTTCTCTGATGATTCATGATGCTGAGCACCTTTTCATCTACCTATTGGTCATTTGCATGTCTTTGTTGCAGATTCGGGATTTTGGTCCATTTTTTGTTTGGATTTTTGTTTGTTTGCTTCTGAGTTACATGAATTCTTGATATATTTTGTATATTGTCTTTTTAATTTTGTTGATCTTTTTTTTTTTTTTTTCTGAGTAGCTTTCAATTTGATGTATTCCCATTTGTTTATTTTGGAAAAACTCTTCTTGGTATGCTAGTAGGTGTGCTAGTGTTACTCCTCTCCAGGTTAAGACTAAACTCTTAAACTTTCTTATGCCTACTTTATATAGAGATTGAAATTACATTTGCTCTTATCAAAGCTCTCGTCCACCAGAAGACCTATTATAATTAAGAATAAAATGAAAAAAATCAATGTTTCTCTTCACCTTTTCAGCTTCTTAATTGTAAAACTAAAAACATGATATCAGTTATATGAAACATTATCAGAGATTCTCACTGGATCTTTATTTTCTAAATATTTTCAATTTAAATTCATACGTGCAGCTAATTTATTCCACGTGTATGGGCCTTTAAAAAACACCACAAATCAGGGAAGTCTTAAAATAGGTTTTTGGTTTCTATTCCTATCCTGAGGTTATTTTTCAGTATCCTTATATGAAAGTAAATGACTCACCAGAACTGTTTCTTCTAGGGGTATAGTTCCAAAGCTAGTAGCCATCAAGCAAAAGGAATATTTTGAGAAGGACTTGTCCTCCTCCAATGAATAAACAACTAATCACACTTTGTCAGTAAGAGAGGTTAAGCCTCCTTCTGGTTTATCCTAAAAGGCACAGATGTGGAATTAAAGTGTATTTCAACTGTTAAATGACCTTGGATATAAATGATTCAAGGGTAAAAGCTGTACTAGTTTTTATCCTAAGTCTCTGTGATACACAGAGCTAAGGTTTACAAAATTCAGTCTCCAGGGTATTATGGATGTGACAAAATGTTATAGGTTTGTGGACAAACTAGACAAATAAGGAAAATCATATGTATAAAAGTATCAACTGTCCTTACAGAGGATTTAGAAGGCTTTACCATTTGTTGTGAAATTATATTCTTCTTAAATTATGATGTTAAAATGGCATTCCAAATTTTTACTTAGGTTATTGGGTTTGTTCGGGTTTTGTTTTCATTTTTATTTTTGTCCTAAGGAGAGAGTGGAGTGATTTCCTGATCGCTGACATCCAAATTTGAGAATTATGGTTTTTTAGAAGCTTTTTCAAAAAAGCTAGGGAACTTTGCTCTTAAAAGCCTTCCAGTAGGACAAATGTCTGTAACCTTACAGCAAGGGTTGTCATCAAGGAGGAAAGCTTTGCCACCCTGCCTAGTAATGTGATAAAGCAGTATCCTAAACTTCCCCTTGCTCTTTCTTCTGTTAATACATATGTCCCAAATAGCATTTCGTTACTGCCAAGATTTAGATCAAGTAGAAATATTTTCCGTGAGTCACATATATACATGTATACATTTCCCACTTTCACTCAATTCCCTTCCAACAGTGGAAAACACAATAATGATCATTTCAGTACACAAATCTTCTTTTCCACTACCCTTCAATGGCTCCCAACTTCCCTTGGGATGGCCCCAAAATATCTTGACTCAATTAAGTCTCATCTGTTCCTGAAAGAAGAAATGGACTTCTTTCTATTCCAAGAAAGTCTCAGGTCTCGACTAACTAATTACCTTTGCATTTATCCCGTCCTCTTCCTTTCCCAACATCTCTGCCTTGCTAACACCTACTTAACCTTCCATTTTCAACTTAAAAATTACCTTTTCCTAAAAGATCCTGCCAGGCCAACATTACCCCCTCCTTCCTCTCACCCACATCAAGTTCCTCTCCTTTTTCTTTCCATTTCACTTGCAGTTCTCCATTCTGAAACTTCCAATCATTTGTGCAATACCTACATTCCCTATAGCGTCATCTATGTTGTAAGCTTTGGGAGGGCAGGGGCTGTCTGTTTTGTGTTCTGCTGTATGACAAATGTCAAACATGATGCCGCCATATCTTACTAATTGGTATTCAATAAATATTTTCAAATTAATGAATTCCATCTGCTTCACCTTCTAAGCCCTTTCCCTTGTTGCTATTTTTATTCTGGCTATTAGTTTCAACAACACTATTTATTATTTCAAAAGACAATGTTATGAACCAATATTCCAATTTCCAAGTCTCTACTACTCTGGTTTTAATATATGATGATAATGTGCTTTCCTATAGTGTTTTCTCCTTTGTGCTACCAAATCATGCTTCTCAAACTCTGGTTGAACTTTTTGTTTTTTTTTAAATAAGGTACAGTGAATTCTGAGACATGATGAATACAAACTGGTATGCTGGTCCTTCCCATACTGAGGTTCTAGAATGAATGGTTAAGATTCTGCATCATACTTTAACTTGATGATTGATGACAGCAAGGTTTCTTAGCCATTTCTGGGGGTGTGCTACAGTGAAATGATTGAAGGAAAGGTAAGCAGAAGAAGAGTTTTATCAAATGGAGAAAATCATGATAGGAAACAGCCCCATCCCAAGCAGTTAAGACAAGAAAGAAAACAGGTGGTTGTGCTGAGCAATGCTTACTAAAAGCCAAGACTCAGTCACAAACATTTCCAGGACTGCAGACCAAAACATGCACTTTGTGTGTACAAATCCTGGGAAAGATTCCTAATTATATACTTGTTTTAAACATATTTGTTCATTCAGATAATGATCACTTTCAGGCCCTCATTTTGAAATAAGAAGAGGGAAGGAAAAGGAGGGGCACATAAAGGAAAGAAATGGCTCCAATTCAAGAATCTTATACATTTAGAGAGGACACTGACCCTGAAAATCACCCAAGGAAACACTTACCAGTTTCTAAATGAGGAACTGAGACATGAACTGCACTCTGATTTGCATTCACTCATTCCATGATCTTTTAGTGGACCACTAAGATACCTAAAAAATGTAATAAATGGTGAGCAGCATTTAGCACATCCCTCAAATTAGGTGCCATCCCAAACTCCCCAGTGCTCTTAAGATCCGTGGACTTAAGAAAAATAACTTAAGAAAATCCTAGTTATACTTGAATGGACCCTCTCCTTGTTATCTCACACCTAAGGAGACTTTTTAAGTTTTATCTTTTTTTCCTCCTCAAAATCTCCTTTTTTAGTTCTAGGCACATACAGAACTGTAATTCTTCACAATTCCACAGCTGGTAGACTCTGATAAACCCCTAACAGGCCTCTCTGTAATTCAGCCTATACAGTAGTAGCCAGAGTAGTGAGAACAATTATCTCAAAGGTCATGTCCATTGTAGCATATTGACATTTTAGGCTATCACTCGGAAACTTAAATGGGTCAAAAAAGTTCACAGCAATCAGGAACTGTCTGCTCCCTGGCAGGAAATTCCCCTTCTTATACACATATCTGTGAGTTCAACACCACCCAGGCTGTGATCCCGGGCAAACTGGAAGAAACCCAGAATCGTTTTCCAGCCTTGCCCCTCACTAGACGTATGGCCTCATTGCTGCTCTTTATTGATTCTGAGCTGCAGTTCACTTGTCTCTAAAGGACAGATGATTTCACTCCCTATACACTGACTTGCTATGAGAATTAACAGACATGATTTAAGTAAAAAAGTTGGCATGTATCAGACATTCTCATACACTTTACTCTTATTTTATATAGTTGCTCTGCCTAATTTCGCGAAGGATTTGAATAAGCTATCATGTACTTAGTCTTCCATTCACTGATTCAATCAAAAAAATAGAACACTTACTGGTGTCAGACACTGTACTGGTAGCTTGGGATATAAAGAAAATTGCGACAGAATCCCTCACCTTGAAAAACAACACATAGCAGCAAAAATAAAAATACAAACATAAAGTAATGTGACTATATGGGAATAGTAATATACTATGTATTTAGGGATGGATCCCTGAGTAAGGACTCCTAAACTCTCCTAAGATATGGGAGTTGGATCAAGGAAGATGGGACTGCTGATTTCAACCAACAGGCAAAGATGAATAAAAGGTATGAAGGCAAAGTGGAAACAGAAGCCTGGCCCAGGTAGGTGGTAGATTACCAGAACAATTAGTACAATTGTTATTATTATAAAGTCCTACACCAGAAAACACTGCCTCAGATCCAACTAACTTCTGGTTCCTTACTTACAGCAAACTGTATTGAATTCTAACATTGCTCCATTTATCCATGACTGAATCTCACACGTATGTCCACACCCAGCCCCCCGGACCCTTCCTCTTCAAGCTAGCTCTTAGCTTCAATACCTCAGAATTGTGGTTTAAGTTCCTGAGATCCTTCCTGCCAGGATCCTCATTCTCCCAGCTTGTATACTTAAGTCATTTGTTTCTTGCCTACTCCTTCTTGACCACATTGGTCTCCCAGGGTTTATGATTTAGTCTGTCTGCTGGGAATTGCTCCATCAGACTATGTTCATCCCAGCCACACACCCCTGGGTGTATGCATGTGACTCCTTCTTGACTTCAGGCCTTTGTTTAAATGTCACATCTTCAAAGAGCCCTCCCCTACTCACACCCATTCCCCACTCTCAAATTTAAAAGAACTGTCTCTCTCTCATGTGATTCCCTTTAATTTTTGCATTACAATGACTAGCTCGCAATTTTTTTCACTTGTTTATTCATTTAGTCAGAAACAAACTCTTTTCACTGGGATGTAAGTTTCAGAAGGTTTCAGGCCTCATCCAAGTGCTTAGAACATTTCTTGGAACATAGTAAATTGCCAGTAAACATTAGATTAATGAAGGAGTGAATGAATGAATGAATGAATGAATGAAGAATGAATATCTCTGCTCTGCCAGCTGACCACAAATTCCTGCTCCCCAGACTCTTCACTAGGAGAGCCCCAGAGCCACTGTATTCCTCTGTTTTCAGCAGATTCCTAGTTCTAAACTCTTAGGATTTATCCCACTGGTTGCCACACAAGTCTCTAGCCACATGAGTCTACAATTGCAGGTCACCCTGCACAACTCCTGACTCACGTTTTATTAATTAGCAATTTGAACCATATACTTTGGCCAGCAACATTTGGTTATCAACCTTCAACCAAACTTAACTAATGTTTGTCCATGTGCCTTGAAAGAATTTTCATCATTACCTTCAGGTCCTGGTTAGAAACTACTCTCAAAGTCCTCTCCTATCACCTTCAAAGATGATCTCCCTGTAATCATATCCTTAATTAGTTTATTCAAGCTGTACCATATTGTAATTTTTACTGTTGATTTTAATTTTTTATATCACTGAACATACATATTTATTTTTCCCTTGCAACACTTTAAGTGCTTTAAACTAGTTATCATTTATTTCTCTTGTTTTTAAATCTTAGATTTGTCTCCCATCACAGTTTCTTGATTTCCCCTCAGGAGATAAAAAGCAAGGAATTTAAAATAAAGTTATGTCCTAATTATTACTGACATTACACAATTTTACTTATTGTGGTGACTCTTCAGAGTGGCTGAATTTCACCAAATCCCAAATCTTCTCACCTCAGTCATTTTTTTAAAGTTTATTTATGTTTTGAGAGAGAATGACAGAGAGAGACAGAGAAACACACACACACACACACACACACACACACAGAGTGTGTGTATGTGCACGCACAAGTGGGGAGGGGCAGAAGGAGGAGAGAAAAATCCCAAGCTGATGGTGGGAGCACAATGTGGGGCTTGAACACATGAACCATGAGATCGTGACCTGAGCTGAGATCAAGAGTTGGACGCTTAACCACCCAGGTGCCCCAGATCTTTTTTTTTTTTTTTTAATGTATTGCCACAGTCTCTCTCCTCATCTGCCAGGACAATGAGATCCTTGAATGCTGAAACCAATCTCATTCATCTATAAACCCTTAATAACTAGCACATTTTTTGGCACATAACAGAAGCTTAAGAAAACTTAAGTAATCATGTTTCCAAAGGTTGTTGTGAAGCATGGTTCAGAAGTGTGGGCTCTACAGTTCTGGTCCCTGGAATCATCACAATGTTCTACTGCACTCGTTCATGGGTCAAGTGCAGACGACTGTGTCTGCAGGGCCTCGTGCTTCAGCACCAGTATGTAAGGGGCCCACCATTCTTAACTGTCTCTGACTTGCCACTGCAGAAAGTTTATTCTGTCTTCAGTGGGAAGAAAATTAAACTTATGATATTTTAGGTGCTTTTTCAATGTATCTGGTTTATAGTTCTATAATTTATTTGCCTATATTGTGTAGAAGGCAATAAGGGCCCCAGACTTAGAAAAAGCAATTGTCCATTTGTGACAAAGAAAAGTGGAGGAAAAGTAGTATGTTACTAAGTAGATGCCAAATTAGCCAGGGCTTAGCAACAAAGGAAGCAAAGGAGGTACTTTCTTTGATCAGAGAAGAGGGAGAAGGTGGGAAGGCGGTAAGGCTCAAAGTCAGAGAGGGATTAGCAATGTCTTTTATTTGAGGCCGAGCCTGCAAACCATTCACTTAGGGCTCATTATGTTTCCTTTGATTTGGTTCCAGAGTCTGAAGCGGAGCTGAGCACTGAACACAGGGGTCAAGGAGGCCCAGGTATAAAGGGTGGAGAAGAGCAGTGAAAAGAAGACAGGCAGGACATTATCCCTTCGTGCATCCCCTAGTTTCGTCATACTCATTTGATCCCTCTCTCTGCTCTCTTTCTCTTCCTTCATACATACACATGTATGGTGCTCCTCTTCTTACCAGCTATTCCTAAACCTGAACATTCTCATGGACTCAGGATCTAATTTTAGTTATAGTATGTGCTAACTCAAGTCAGCATGTCATTATTAGAAGTTTAATGGCATTTCTTATCATTCTGAAAGCACTGCAAATTTATTAATTTTACACTGGTTTCCTGATTTTTTAATTTGTTGAGAGAGAGAGAGAACAAACAGGGGAGGAACTGAGCAAGAGGGAGGGAGAGGATCCCAAGCAAGCTCTATACCCTCAGCACAGAGCCTGATGAGAGGCTTGAACCCATGAACCACGAGATCATGACCTGAGCTGAAACCAAGAGTCAAACACTTAACCAACTGAGCCACCCAGGTGCCCCTACACTGGTTTTCTTATGATACCATAATCTATCATATAAGCTGCCAACCCTTCAGTTGATTGAACATTAGAAATTTAACTATATAGATGACTTAAGCTTTAATCTCTTTAAAAAGTTATTTTGTGTAAGTGGCAAACCACCTCCCCAGAATTTCGCCACACATTTTCTATCATAGTTTTATTTTTCATGTTGATTCATATGTAAGTCTCCTCTCTTTTGGTTCACTCCTTCCCTACAGAATTTTAACCTCATTCTCCCTTGAGAAGCTATAAATTACTTATCTTTGAATCTTTTAAAAGTTCTTGTGGTTCAAAATTTTTTAGTAGTAAGACTATTTTTGTCACTATGAGATAATCCCTCAATGAAAGCAGCATTAATCTTCACAAAGCTAATCTTCCACTCCATATTTTTCTTTTCTTAGCAAAACAAAACTTTATTTGTGGGTTACCACAACTCTTCAAACTTCTCTTTTTGTAAACATCTAGATCTTTATTATATACTAAATCATTATGTACCATGAGGGAATTAGAAAGGAAAGAATGACTCAACACTTCTCTTTCATTGAAACTACATATGCACAAGGGGGAAAGAGCAATAATAATAATAATAATAATAGTAATGGTAATAATAAACCTTATGGAGTTTTGCTATTTTCAACAGGCATTCTCTTCTTATTTGATCCGATAAGAATTCTGTAAGGAGGATATTATCATCCCCATTTTACACATGAGAAAACCAAGTACAAAATGTTGATATGACGTGTCCAAATTTTCTTAACCATAACCAGAGTTTAAAATTGGCCTTCTAACTTCACAGACTATTGCTTACCATAAATGTCTCTCAACAGTGAAAAGATATTATATTATTCTCTGCCTCAAGTCACCCATATTACGTAGTATTAGGATTCAAGGCACAAAGGAAACACTCTAATTGTATTATTAATACTTTTATTTTTAAATGCTGTAAGAAAGGGAAGAATATTTCAAGGGAAACTTGAGACTTGAACTTTGGAAAATGAGACCTGTAACTGAAAGAGGGAGGGGACATTCCTATATGTAGGGTTACAAAAGTAAAGCTCTAGTTTCAATAACAGGCATGTCTTATGCAAGACATTGGGAAGACTCCCTCAGCTGATGAGCTGTAGCAGAAGATGTTCTGAATACGAAGTCCAGGGGCAAATAATAGTACTGAATGCCCCTGAATGCTGGGCTGAGGAGCTACTTGATAGACAATTATGAGTCTCTGGAGAGTTTTACGCTCAAAAGCGACAAGATCAAATCACTGCTTTAGTCAGATATTTAATGTGCTTTAAAACTCCAGGCTTTGGTGATGACCATCTGGACTGGAGGAGGGCAATGGGTATGGAGAAGAAAGGAACAAATGTGAAACAACTTTGAAAAGAAGAGACAGTATAATCTGGCAGCTGATTAGAAATAAAGAAGAATAAAGAGTCAAAGTCCTCATTGAGCTTTCAAGCCCAGGTAAAGGCACTAATTAGAACACAGAAAGACTAGTGAACTCACTCTGGTTTGTAAAGTGAAGAAGGGGATCTAAGGAATGATCTTTATGAAACTAGCAGGAATGGGGATGCTCTCAGGCACATTAAAAAAAAGTTCAAACTTACTGAAATCCATTATTCCTCCCTTGATATTTCGAAGTCAACAGATAAGAATATCACCTTGGGCATTTGGTAAGATTATGACTACCCTTGTATTGACAAGAAGAGTAAATAGCAGCTAGACAATTTTCTGGTTGAAATCAATTCATAAATCTCTCAAGTCATAAATAACTCCTCAAAAACATTTCCTTCAGTAAATATCATATACCTTTAGTCACAACAAAGTATCCCTTTCTCCTTATCCTGAAGCAATTTCTGAAATCAAGAATCTGATTACCGTATTATTGCTGTATTCCAGTTTATTTTATTCAGAGAATTATAGTCCTTATCTTCTAGAATCCTAGACAGAAGAGGTTATATGGTGTGATGGAGCTACACAAGAGACATTTATTTTATACCAGTGCATCTTAAACTTTTTGGTCTCAGGAATCCTTTGAAGGAAATTCTTAAAAATGTTTGAGGACCCAAGAAAGTTTTTCATAACATGGCTTATAGCTACTGACATCTACTGCATTTGAAACCAAAACAGAGATGTTTCAATGATCTGTATATGCATTTTAAAAGAACAATAATAAACCCATTATAAATTAATGTAAATGCATATTTTAATGAAAAATAACATTTTCCAACCAAAAAATTTTAGGGAGAAGAGTGGCATTATTGGACACTTTTGCAAATTTCTATAGTGTTTGGCTGAAGAGAAGAAAGCTATACTTTCATACTGCTTCTATAGTAAGTCTATTGAAATATATCATTTCAGTTCAAGTGTATGAAGAAAATCCAACCACAGATATGCTACTGGAAAAAGAGAGATTTTAAAAAAAAATTTTATTGTTTTATTTATTTCTGAGAGAGAGAGAGAGAGAGAGAAACAGCATGAGCAGGGGAGGGTCAGAGAGAGAGGGAGACAGAATCTGAAACAGCCTCCAGGCTCTGAGCTGTCAGCACAGAGCCTGATGCGGGGCTCAAACCCACAAACCATGAGATCATGACCTGAGCCAAAGTTGGACATTTAACCAACTGAGCCACCCAGGGGCCCCAAAAGAGAGATATTTTAATAGTTGTAAAAATCACCTTTGATACCACACATGGTAGCGATAATAAGTGGTAATTTCTTAATGGTGAGTTGAAATGTGAAATCTGAAACCAAATATCAATAAGCTTACTCTTTTGTCTTCAAATCAATCCACTGGTCTGTCTACCAAGATCTTTTACCCACGCATGATTTTGTAACATAATATGTTTGTCCTTTGGAAAATATTGGTTCATTGAGATTATGCAGCTCTTTAAAATGCTGACACATTTTATTACAGAAAATAAATATCACATTTGCTGCTATTACTACCAGTCTCATCAGAAAAGTCTTTAAGTATTTGGAAGCTCTCAAACTCATAGTGGTATATATAGGTTTTCCAAAACTCTAATTTTATTTGAAACTTCAAATGCTATTATTGGCAGCAGTTATTTCCCCTGACGGGAAAATAAATCACTCCATTCATTTTTTAAGAAAATGAATGTCAAGTATTAAAGTCTAAATAACTATAATTTGTCTGCAATTTGGTTTTTCAATTTAAAATCATATTTCATGGAATATGCGGGTAGTTTAACTCACAACTCAAATAATTGTGCATGTGATTTTTCTCAATGCCATCATACTTCAAGGTGTAGGAGTTTTTTATGTATTCTTTTCTTTGTATCACACAAAATAATAAAATGACATATAAAACAGAAAAATAAAAGATATATAAAATAGAAAAAGAAAAATAAGTAAGATAAAAATAAATGATATACACTCAAGAGTTGAGAAGAATCCCCTAGTTAAATCACATAAAAAGAGACATAACAAATACTACAAATTTAAGAAGACTGAAATCATACCAAATATATTTTCCAACCGCAATGGTACAAAGCTAAAGATCAACAACAAAACAAAGCTGGAAAATCTACAATGTAAATATTAAACAACACATTACTGCACAAACACTGGGCCAAATAAGAAATCAAATGGCAAATAAAAATATGTCTCAAAACAAAAGAAAAACACAATATCCCAAAACCTACGGGATATAGCAAAAGCAGATATTACAGTGAAATTTATGCTACAAATGTTTAGATGAAGAAAAAAAGTTCAAATAAACAACAGTACACAGCGAGGAACTAGAAAAAGATAAAACTTAGCTGAAATTTAGTAAAGAAAGGAAATAACAAAGAAAAATAAGAAATAAATAAAATAGAGATCAGAAAAACAGTAACATTTGAAAGTAATGGCCAGTTTAAAAATATAAACAAAACTGGTAATGCTTTAACTATGTTAACTAGAAAAAAAGAAGAAGACTCAAAAACCAAAATTAGAAATGGAAGAGAAAACAATACAACGGATAATCACGGAAATACACAGTTACAATAAACATATATGAATATATCTGATAACTTAGAAAAAAACCCAGATAATTCTTAAAAAGGCACAAGTTACCAAGACTAAATCATGAATCTTGAATCCAAGAAATAGGAAATCTTCTTGAACCAATAACAAGAATGAAAGTTGAATTAGGAATCAAAAATCTCCCAACAGACAACAGCCCAAGACCACATGATTTCATTGGTGAATTCTACCAAACATTTAAAAAAATAATAACACAATCTTTATCAAAATCTTACAAATAATGGAATAGAGGGAACATATTCAAAATCATTCTGTGAGGCCAGCACTACCCTGATACTGAAGCAGGATAAAAACAATACAAGACCAAAAAAAGTCTAGTTTGTCTGTTTTTAAGTACTGTTGCTCCATTTTTTTGACATCTATTGCATAATAAATGTTTCCCCTCTCCCCCCACTTTCAATCTGCCAGTGTTTCTAGGTCTAACAAGAGTCTTTTATGGGCAGCATATAGATGAGTCTTTTTTTTTTTTAACTTATCCTGACAGGCTATATCTTTTAATTGGGGTTTTTAGTCCACTTATAATCAAAGTAATTATTGATAGATATGTATCTGTTGCCATTTTATTACTTGCTTTGTCTTTGTTTCTGGAGATTTTCTCTGATCTTTTTTTGTCTTTGTCACTTTTGGTCTCTCCTTTACACTGAGAGAGTCCCCTTTAAATGTTTGATAGAATTTATTCAGGAAGCCATCTGGTCTTGGAGTTTTGTTTGTTGGGAGTCTTTAAATTACTGATTTCATTGCTGGTAATCAGTCTTTAAATTTTCTATTTCTTCCTGATTCAATTTTGAGAGGTTATATGTTCTACAAATTTACCCATTCTTCTTGGTTGTCCAATATGTTGGCATATACTTTTTCATAATATCCTCTTACAATTGTTTGTATTTCTGTGGTGTTGTTTGGTTGTTACTTCTATTTCAGTTGTGATTTTGTTTATTTGGGTTTTCTCTCTCTCTTTTTATGAGTGTGGTTAGAGTTTTATCAATTTTTTGATATTTTCAAAGAACAAGCTCCTGGTTTCATTAATCTGTTCTATTGGCATTTTGTTTGTTTGTTTGCTTATTTTTGTCTTTGTTTTTGTTTTAGTTTCCATATCATTTATTTCTGCTTTAAATCTTTATTATTTCCTCCCTTCTGCTGGTATTGTTTGTTCTTTTTCTATCTCCCTTAGGTTTAAGTTTGGTTGTTTATTTGAGATTTTTCTTGCCTCTCGAAGTAGGCCTCTATTGCCATAATCTTTCCACTTAGAACAGCTTTTGCTGCATCCCAAATATTTCAGACTGTTGTGTTTTCATGTTCATTTGTCTCCATGTATTTTTTTTATTTCCCATTTGATTTCTTGGTTGTCCCATTCATTGTTTAGTAGCATGTTATTTAACCTCCATGTGTTTGTGTTCTTTCCAGATTTTTTCTTGTAGTTGGTTTCTAGTTTTATACTATTGCGGTCAGAAAAGTTACATGATATGATTGCAATCTTTTTCATTTGTTGATACTTGTTTTGGGGTCTAACATGAGACCTATTCTGGAGAAAGTTCCAGGGGCACTTGAAAATAATGTGTATCCTGCTGTTTTCACATAGAATGTTCTGAATATATGTGTTAGATCCAGATGGTCCAATGTGTCATCAAAGCTACTGTTTTCTTGTTGATTTTCTGTCTGGATGATCTATCCACTGATGTAAGCAGGGTGCTAAAGTCCTTACTTCCTTTATGTTTGTTAATAGCTGCTTTATATATATTTGGGTGCTTTCATCATGGGTACATAAATAATTAAAATTGGTCCCTTTTGATTATGTAATGTCTTTCTTTGTCTCTTGTTACGGTCTTTTTTTTTTAGACTCCATTTTGTCCAATATAAGTATTGCTACCCTGGCTTTCTTTTCTATTTGCATGATAAATGTTTTTCTACCCCTCCACTTTCAATCTGCATGTGTCTTTAAGTCTGAAGTAGGTCTCTTGTAGGCAGTATATAGATGGGTCTTGCTTTTTTTATCCATTCAGTCACCCTACGTCTTTCAATTGGAGCCCATTTGCATTCAAAGTAATTCCTTAAAGGTATGTGCTTATTGCTGTTTTGTTTCTTGTTTCACAGTTGTTTTTGTAGTTCTTCTCTGTTCCTCTCTATTCTTGCTCCGTTCCCTTGTGGTTTGAGAGTTTTATTTAGTGGTATACTTGAATTCCTTTGTTTTTTTATTTTTTGCATATCTAATACAGGTTTTTGGTTTGTAGTTACAATTAGTGTGTTACCATTAGGCTCATATATAACAGCTTATGCATGTAGCAGTCTAAATTAAATTGATGGTTACTGAGGTTTGAACCCATTCTTAAAGCACTATATTTTTACTCTCTGACCTCCTAGTTTTTATGTATATGATGTCATCCTCTCATTTTGTGAATTCCTTGACTAATTTTTAAAGAAATAATTTTTTACCACTTTTGTATTTTAACCTCTGTGCTAATTTTCTAAGTGGTAAATGTTTTACTATATTTGTATGAACCTATGAAATTTTTCTTTTAATTTTCTTACTCATGATTATGGCCTTTCCTTTCCATCCAAAGAATTCCCTTTAACATTTCTTGTGAGGCTGGTTTACTGGTGATGGATATCTTTAACTTTTGTTTGTCTGAACAACTCTTTATCTCTCCTGTTCTTAATTACTTCCTTACTGAGTATTCTTTTTTTTTTTTTTTTAATGTTTTATTTATTTCTAGGAGAGACAGAGAGAGACAGCGTGAGCAGGGGAGGGTCAGAGANAGTCACAGACTGAAACAGGCTCCAGGCTCTGAGCTGGCAGTCAGCACAGAGCCCGACGCGGGGCTCGAACCCACGAACCGCGAGATCATGACCTAAGCGAAAGTCGGACGCTTAACCGACTAAGCCACCCAGGCGCCCCTACCTTACTGAGTATTCTTGATTGCAGGTTTTTTCCTGCACTTTGAATATATCATGCCTCTCCCTCTTGCCTGTAAAGTTTCTGCTGAAAAATCAGCTGACATCTTTATTTCCTTTGTATGTAATTGTTTTTGTTTCTCTTGCTGATTTTAAATTCTCTCTTTATCACTACTTCTTGTCATTTTAATTATTATGTGTATTATTGTGGGCTTCTTTGGGTTGGTTGATTTTTTGAGGGTTCTCTGTACTTCCTGGATCTGGATGCCTGTATCTCTCCCCAGATTAGGGAAGTTTTCAGCTATTATTTTTTCAAATAAATTTTCTGCCCCTTTCTCTCTCTCAGATCTCTATAATGGGAATGTTAATATGTTGGATAATGTCACTGAGTTCCCTTAACCTATTCCCATGTTTTATTATTATTTTTTCTTTTGGCTATTCAGCTTGATAGTTTTCCATTACTCTGTTTTCCAGCTTGCTGATCCATTCTCCTGCTTCCTCTAGTCTATTCTTTATTCCCTCTAGTGTATTTTTAATATCA
Source organism: Hyaena hyaena (assembly GCF_003009895.1). NCBI lineage: Eukaryota > Metazoa > Chordata > Mammalia > Carnivora > Hyaenidae > Hyaena > Hyaena hyaena. The sequence continues at coordinate 932,672 of NW_024081238.1, read as the reverse complement.
GTCATTCATTTCTTCATCTATGATTGGTTCTCTTTTATATTTTCTATCTTTATTGAAGGCCTCACTGAGATCCTCTACTCTTTTCTCAAGTACAGTAGGTATCTTTATGACCATTACTTTGAATTCTCTATCAGGCTTATCGTTTATCTCCATTTCATTTAGCACTTTTGCTGTGATTGTGTCCTGTTCTTTCATTTGGGACATATTTCTGTCTCCTCATTTTATCTAACTCTCTGTGTCTCTTTCTCTGTATTAGGAAAGTCAGCTATGTCTCTTGATCTTGAAAGTAGTGGTGTTATGAAGAAGTCCCATAGTGCAATGCCCTTATTTACCAGAACCTAAAGCTTCAGTGATGTCTCCTATGTGTATTGTATGCACCCTACTGTTGTGACTTAGCCACATATTCCTTCAGTCCAGTCAGGTGCAATGGCTCTGTTTGCCTCTTGTGGGCATGGTTTGGTCCCTGTAGTGTTAAGGGGCCAGTCAGGGATCACGTTGTGCTTGTAGCTGGGTGAGACCAGATGCCTGCCTTCAGCCTGTTTGCTGGAACTATAGTTGTATAAAACTGCCCTGCAGTGTTCTCCTTGCATTATCTGCTAAGGGACTTTCTTTGGCAGGGCTGATAATCTGACCAGATGCCTGTCCCCAGTTTGTCTTTTGGGGTTGCAGTGACCCCAAACTACAGGGCTCTCTTTCTGTACTGCCCACTGTGAGGTTTCTGATGGTGGGTGGGGCCAGTGTCAAGTTAGATGTCTGTCCCAGCCCACTGCTGGGGTTGTAGCCTAAATGGTTTGTATTGATATCTACCCCTCTCCCCAAAGCTAGAGTCACTTTGGAGCTGTGCTGTGCATTGTTGTGGCTGCTTGCAGAATGAGACACATCAGGTACTGCTTTGGAGGGACTCCTGCCAAGTGGGGTGAGTTGAATGCAGCAAGTCCACAGCCATATATAACTTTTGAGTCCCCCCAAAACTTAACCATGAATAGCCTACTGTTGACTGGAAGTCTTACTGAAAACATAAACAGTCAATTAACATGTATTTTGTAAGTTATAGGTATTACATACTGCATTCTTACAATAAACTAAGCTAGAGAAAATAATGTTATTAAGAAAATCATAAGGAAGAGAAAACACACTTACAGTAGTCCACTGTATGTACTGAAAAAATCCAGGGGCACCTGGGTGGCTCAAGTCAGTTAAGCACCCATGTCTTGATTTTTGCTCAGGTCATGATCTCACAGTTTGTCACACTGAACCCCACACTGGGCTCTATGCTGACAGCACAGAGCCTGCTTGGGATTCTCTCTCTCCTCTTTCTCTGCTCCTGCTCTGCTAGTTCTCTCTCTCTCTCTCAAAATAAATAAACAATAAAAAAAAAAAAAAGAAAAGAAAAGAAAAAGTGGACCTGCACAATTCAAACCTGTTTTGTACAAAGGTCAACTGAATGTATTTTAAATACTATCTAGTGGTAAACTATGAAAAGGTCAACATTTTTATGGGACTGTAAATAGAATAAGATTTCTCTGGTTCTTAACATTAATTTCTCCAACTGGCAAGGAATTAAACAAAATGTTTTTAGAGGAAATTATGCCTATTTGGTGGGATAGTAATTTTAGGAGGTTCTAGTTTCTATCTTTCAAGAAGCTTATATAAGCTTAGAATCAAATTCAAGTTCCAGCTTTGCTATTTTCTTCAAGTGTTGCTGCATAATGTAAACCATTAACTTTTGAAGGTTTTAGAGAATTAAAGAAAGAATTTTAAAGGCACAAAATGACCTCAGATCTGAGTCCATTAAAAGAAAAGAGCTGGCTCAAATTCTAAACCAAGAGTTATGCAGAGGGCTGTTGGGTTAGATGTTCCCCCTGTGGAAGTGGCAGGTAAGTGGGCCTTTGGTACTTAGTTATAGGCACTGGAATATAGAAAAGACTTTTGGGGTGCTTGGGTGCCTCAGTCAGTTAAGCATCCAACACTTGGTTTCAGCTCAGGTCATGATCTCACGGTTCGTGAGATCAAGCCCTATGTCAGGGTTGGTGCTGACAGTGCTGAGCCTGCTTGGGATTCTGTCTCCCCGCTCTCCATCCCTCCCCTGCTTGTGTGCTCCCTCCCTCTCAAAATAAATAAACTTCAAAAAGAAAAGACTTTCAGACACTATGGAGACATCTATGTACACCAATCACACTAATCTAGATGGTCTAACCAGTAAACAAAAAAACAAAAAATGAAACACTAGTTGCTCTAGACTTAGCAATATATCATCTTATCTGTCTTGTTTACTGAACCTAGTTTCTGTATCCGTAAAATTGGACTAATAATTGAGGATTATCCAGACCTAGCAATATGGTATAATTCCAAGATAACATGTTCATGGCTAGAACTAGTTAATTTACAGGATAGTTTTGGGGTCATAAAATCTAAGAGTAAAGGATAAAAGTATATAGGGTCTCAAACCAACTTGTAAGATTCCCCCAAGTTATCAATTTTCACTGTAATTTGGGATGAAGGAATACGTGTCATTAGTCATCATAATGACTGATGGAAAAGGCCTGGAAATTTGGCCTTTCAGTAAATGTTGAAGGGTAATGACACACAGCATTCTCTTCTAGGTCAGCAGGGGGTGTCAGGCCACCAGACTTCTTGCTTTCATTGTAAGCTTCTGCAGTTTCAGAGGAAATCTTTCAATGAACAAAGTATTCAAATGAAATTCATCCATGACAGCTGTGACTCTTATTTCATTTAATGTTTACTTATTTAATGTTTTGTTTTGATTTTTCAGAGCTACTTTTCTAGACATCTGTAAAAAATTAATACACCATAACTAAATTAGGTTCCTAGACCCAATTCCAATGTGTGTATGGAGGCTTCCCCACACCAACAAGCAATTCTTGGGCACTAGCAGAGTGTCTGAAAATTCAGCTCAATTCTGACATTATCACCTGGAGACAGAATCAGATTCGACTCATAAAGAACCCAGTCTCACAAGGTTACCTCCCCACCCATGCCAAGTTGTTACCTGGGCTTCTACCCTATGGGCTATAAATTGAAGGTTCCAATAACCCCTCCTGGGATATTACCAATTTGCTAGAATTGCTCTCCAAACTCAGGAAAACCTATTTACTCACTGGATTACTTTATTTCAAAGGATATTAAAGGTTACAAATCAATAGCCAGATGAAGAGACATATGAGTTGAGGTCCAGAACAAAGGAGCCTTTACCCTCATGGAGCTTGGGGCTTGGTACGATGGCATATTGAAGCATTCTGGAACCCCAACGCAGAAACTTCCAAACCCATTCTCATCCTTTTGGATTCTTAATGGAGGTTGCATTATGGTAGGCATGACTAAATAACTCACTGGCCATTGATTCAACCTCCAGCCTCCCTCATCTCCCCAGAAATCAGAGGGCAGGACTGGAAGTTCCAATCCTCTATATCTGGTTGGTTCCTCTGGCAACCAGCTTCCAACCTTAGGTGCATTGCAAAGTCACCTTCATTAACATAAACACAGTTGTGGTGGAAAGGACTTGGTATGAATAACAAGATACTCACTTTACCTTTATGGCTCTGAAGCAACTGAGGACAAAAGACCAAATATGACAAAAGGTGCTCACACTGCTCTTATTGCTTAGGAAATTCTGAGCCTTTTGGGAGCTGGGAGCTGTGATGCAGACCAACTATATATATTTCTTATAAAGCACAGTATTGTGATAAATACAGTAAAAATTCTTAGCTTATATTTTACAAACATGTCTTTATTTATGACTATCAGAAAAATCAACTCATTTAAAACTAGGATTGAATCTAGTTTCTGATGCTTTTCAAAGGAAACAAATAAACAAAAAATTAGCTCCAAAAAAAACCTATAGCATTCCTCCTGTAAAAAGGAGCATTGCAGATATAATGAGATAGGGACTTTAAGAAAAGTGGTTATATTACTAACAAATGTGCAAGGTTTTCCTCTACGAAATTCAAATCATGTACTAAGAAAGACAGTTCTTAGGGCACCTGGGCGGCTCAGTCGGTTAAGCATCTGACAGGAGTCAGATTTTTGGCTCAGGTCATCATCTTACCATTTGTGAGATCAAGCCCCACGTCAGGCTCTGTGCTGACAGTGCTGAGCCTGCTTGGAAATCTTTCTCTCCCTCTCTGCTATTCCTCTACTTGTGCACTTTCTCTCTCTCTCTCTCTCTCTCTCTCCCTCTGTCTAAGATAAATAAACAAACATTTAAAAAGAATAAATACAGTTTATACCATGCAGTTGCATCTAGGCACGACATGTGGAAAGCTAGTAAAGGCTCACGTGATCAGGACAAGGTAATCTGGGTGCACTGAGACAACAGGGGTGGTAGTGAGGCAGGCGTGAGAAGCTAAGAGTGCAGGAAATTTTGAAAAATTTAATTACAAACAAATAAAAATTAAGAACAAATGCAAAATGCTTAGCTGGGGGCATATATAAAAGAAAACAGCTTGTAATCTGGTTTTTAAAAACCTAACAAAATTACAGTAGTCCCCACTTATGAATTCATGAGGGCTGTGTTCCAAGACCCCCAGCGAATGCCTGAAACTGTGGTAGTACTAACCCCTCTGGATGCTAGTTTTTCTTATACCTACATACCTATGACAAAGTGTAATTTATAAATTAGGCACAATTAGAAGTGAGCAATAATAAATCATAATAAAATAGCACAAGCATAACAATATACTGTAATCAAAGTTATGTGAATGTGGTCTTACTCTCTTTCAAAAGCTCTTATGGTGCTGCTCTCACCTTTCCTGTGATGATGCGAGATGATAAAATGCCTCCGTGAGAAGTGAGGGGAATGACCCAGGCTTTGTGATGTAGCCGTAGGCTACTACTGACCTTTGGATTTCGCTTCTGAAGGAGAATCACCTGCTTCCAGACCCCACAGAGTCGGGTAATTAAACTCTGAAAAGCAAAACCACTGATAATGAAGGACTACTTCTGTGGAGGGAAAAAAAAAAAAAAAAACCAAACCCAAAACCAAACCAAACAAAAAAACACTACTGGAGGAAATGGGAGAGGGAAAGCCTGCATCTTTCTCATTTGCTTTGTATACCAATGGCAACTAAGAAGGGGGGACGCATTCTATATTGTCATACTGTCAATTGATTTAGCAACTCATGTGTTTCAGAGGTTGTGGAGGGGCACCTGGGTGGCTCAGTTGGATCAGCGACTGACTCTTAGTTTCGGCTCAGGGCGTGATCTTGTGGTTTTTGAGTTCTAGCCCCATGTCGGGCTCTGCACGGCCATTGTGAAACCTGCTATGGATTCTCTCTCTCCTCCTCTCTCTCTGCTCCTCCCCTGCTCATAGTCTCTCTCTCTCTCAAAACAAATAAATAAATAAAACAAAAAAAAAAAAGAGTTGTGGAAAGTAAACTAATTACATACCATCATTTGCATTAATAGATAAACACAGCTCTGACCCATTCATGACCTACCGTGTCTATGGAAGTAGTTTTCATCACCTTGGTTATTTTACCCCTCAAGTGGGCCAGGCAATCCAGATCTAGGTGACAGATGAGGACAATTCATAAACTTTTGAATAAAAGGTAATGTTTCTAAAGGGAAGGAATCTAAATGTGGAAAACAGTGGTTTTTTGTTTGTTTAACCTAATTTTGCATCCAATAATTCATCTATATGCATACTGCCAATATAAGTAATACATATTTTCTACTTACTTAACATAGATAAGAAGATCTAAAAGACAGTGATGTATAAATATGAGGTGCTTGATGAGTTGATTCATTATATGTTTTCAAAGAAGGCTCCAGGAGCAAGCTGTTCATGTTTGCATTGCTGGAACAGAGTTATTCCAAAGCATTTATATTGCACTAAAAAATCTCCTCTGTTATGTGTGTTCGGTCTGGATGCTGGTTAAAAACAATTGGGGGCTGAGGGGAGTAGTATGAGTGAATAACCTTGAATGTCCTTCAGAAAGTGCATAATAACCGTGTCCTGCCTTGAATTATCATAGTTCATTAGGTTTCTGAATACCCTATTCAATCATTTCAAAGCTTGTCCATGGTTAAAGAGTAACAACATGATTATTTCCCTTTCCCCAAGGGAACTGCTAAATTACAGTATCCTGTTCTGGGAGATCCAAGTCTCTGACACAAATAATGAACATTAAGGCCTCTCTCACTTGGAATAATTGTGGTGTGTCCAGCTTCATTGTTCTGAGTGGGGTCTCTGGTGTGCTTTCATAAATACTTCAATTTATAGACTATTTTGGGAAAAAATGTGGCTTTTTTTTCTAGTACATTTTATAATCCATCAGATATCAGCGAGCTCTGATATCAGGGTTCATACTATGGCTTAAGCCATATTGTTGCATTAGAACCAGACAAGAACTGATTTAATTTTCTACAGGAAATAATAGCAAACAGCAAAACAAGCAAAATTGCCAAATTTGAAGCTCAGATGTCTGTTTTAAGCATCTCCGGCCTCTCCATTATTATCCCTTTTTTTAGTAGCATCTACTCCTCCTTCTGAGGCTCACTGGGACCACATTCTCTACTTCCATCACTCAAAAAGAAAAATAACCCTGAAAATAAATAAATAAGGACAAGCCACTCATTCACAACATCGTCTTAACTTCTACAAGTAACCAGGTTAATACACAGATGACCCAATCTTCGAAAGTGACTGTACCCAAGAAAAAGCAGACGCAAAAGACCTAGGATGAAAGAACTCAATGACTGCACAGAGGCTTCATCTGGGCCATGCTTTCCTGTTTTCTATCCATCCCTCTATCTTCTGCCCCAAGGACTTCAGACTCCAGAAATGTAAAATCTGCTCTCGTGTCAAAACACTCCCATCCCTGATCTGAGTGAGCTTGAGTAATCATACTTGTGACTTACAGAATATTACAGTTTTCCATGTGAAAAACAGGAGCTGGGCCAGGTGGTAGTAGTACACAGAAATGGCCAGCACAGGGCACCTGCCTTTAACAGTCTGGTCCCGCTTATTGGAAAAATGTTGTCCTTACATGCCAACCAGTGCATGTAAGGCTCTCAGAACAGCAGCTTCTCCCAAAGAGTGAAGAGAGGTAGTTCAGAGGGATAGAAATGTCACTTTCAAAACTTCTGTCAGTGAGGGCAGCTTGAGGCAATGGAAGCAGAGGCTAAACACTAACAAAAGAGATATTCCCTGGAATTCTGGATTAGAAGTGCCTAATCTCCACATTTCTGAACTGGGAGATACTCCTGAAGCCCCTTAGAAAGTTCCATCTAGCAGATTAATAGCAATAGTCTTGGCCATTTGTTATATGACAATTCTATTTTCATATGGAAGAAGAGGACTATTACACATTGTCATTGATTGCTCTAATATTTCTATTAGAAAAAAGCAGAAGCCTGCCTCCCCAAACCCCAAATAAGAAAGGAGTTATAACTGGTTATAACTGGTTGGAAAAGAAAGAACCTTTTCAACAAAGAAAGCAACCTCACAGGTAAAGAGGTAAGGAATGGGAGGGGAGGGGTATCCTTGATTGATGTTCTTAATATTTTGTTCTCTTTTAAAAAAGCAAATGAATTCACTTGGTTTCAATAAAGGGATAGGAGCCTCTCCTGACCCTTCACCAAATATTCCATTAAAAAGCAAATATAGAATACATCGCAAGTTTTCTTTCAATCTACTATTTCAAAAGAAAATAATCAGTATCTTTTGGCATTTTGAAATCAAGGTGATGAGTTTATTTACACACTTCCTGTGCTCTCCATGTTTTGCCTGTAATAACTTCCTCTCCATCCAATTTGTTTATTCAATTAGTAGCACGGTAAAAGAAAAAAAACATATTGATTGACAATGTGGATCCAGCCCCATTGGTCACTGATCACTGATTTGTTTTTAATTAACTCTAACTTTGGAAATCACACAATTTTTTTCTTTTGTTGCGCCAGCCATGTTTCATAACTTTTTCTCATTTATTTATATTCTTGTATGTTTTATGCCATTGTTCAACACTGGAGCTGTTCAACCTCCAGAAAGACAACCAAGGAATAAGTTGCAATACTAATTTTAATATTTTATAGTGCATTAATTTATCCCAAATTTTGCTTTGGTCATTTTAGATGCAAGTATCTGACATATATTTATTTATTACATATATGTAATTAACATATGTATTCATGTCTTTGAATAAACATTTAAATATTTATGATTTTTGTAGAGTTCAATAAGATCACCTTACATCTTATAAAAATGATATATTTTAAAATACTAATTAAATAAAATTAATTGAATAATCTTCAAGGTCTGGAGTATTCAGGCAAGTAATCCAAAAATCAAATATCTTTCCAGGAGCACCTGGGTGGCTCAATAAGTTGAGTGTCCAACTCTCGATTTCTGCTCAGGTCATGATTCCAGGGTTATGGGATGGAGCCCTGCGTTAGGCTCCATGCTGAGCATGGAGGCTGCTTAAGAGTTTGTCTCTCCCTCTGCCCTTCTCCCCAACTTGTGTGGTCTCTCTCTCTAAGATTAAAAAAAAAAATGTGTTTCCAAATCTCTAAAAGACCAAGGTCAATGCAACTGTAATCTTGGGAGTTCATTCTTTGCTATCAGTTTCTAATCCTACCCTGAAAGAGATAGTGTCTGCTTTAAGCCAGAGTTAAGGAGGAAAGGGGTCTGTAAGATAGAGGAAGGTAGAATATGATCTCTTGTTGAAAGTTCACCTCATTGAAGCTGTGCACCTAGATATCCCCCATCAGGGGCACCTGGCAGGCTCAGTCAGGTAAGCGTCTGACTCGATCTCGGCTCAGGTCATGATCTCACGGTCCATGAGATTGAGCCCTGCGTGGGGCTCTGCACTGACAGCAGAGACCCTGCTTGGGATCCGCTTTCTCCCTCTCTCTCTGCACCTCCCCTGCTCATGCTTTCTCTCTTTCTCAAGATAAGTAAATAAACTTAAAAAAAAAATGTATCCCCCACCAAAATATCATCAGTCAAAAAAAAATACAAGTTAAAAATCAGCAAGTAATAAAATCTTGTCTGGTAGGAGAAAGAAAAACATAAGACATATTGTTTTTAAAAATATTGTTTAACTGAACACAGTAAGCGTGATAACATTTTTCAGACGATCAGTTTGGAGCCAGTGGTATGAATCAGGAATGTGGATGTCTGCGGTCCTAAAGCCAACTTGAGGGAGACTTGGAGGATATGAGTGAGGATTAGAGGAAGACAACAAAGGCATCTCACATGCACAATACACTATTCCTCTGATCTAATTGTCCTCAAAGCAGTAACTTGGCAACGGTGGCAACAACCACAGTGAAACAGCTTTTGTCCTTTGTCATGCTTTGATACGTGACAAAGATTTGCAGGTATGTCTAGAGTGATGATGTACGTGGCTGTGGTTTACCTACCATGCAATATTGCATAGTATTGCAACCACAATAATCCTGTAATTTAAAGAATACTCTTAATCAATCACATACTAGTTATAAAATACCTTTGTATATATAGGTTATACTCAAGTATGATAAGCTCATTACGTGACAATATCCTCGCTTGCATTGTAACACGAAGATACACCAAATAAGAATACTTGTGATTTTTTTTTTTTTACAAAGGGAAAAGCTGGAATACAAAAAACATTTTTCTTTATTTTAATATCTTTAGCATACGATATTTTTTAAGTATTGGAAGAGGAAATGTGGGCAGAAAACCTGAACAAGAGTCTGAGTAGGCAAATAAGTTGACTTATATCATGACTGTAAATCAGTTCAGGAAAGGAGGGTGGAAGGGAGAGAGGGCAAGGGAAGGGAAAAGGAAGATAAGTAAGGAAAAGAAGAATAGAACAATCCAGAAACAATCAACAAGAGTCTTTTTAAAACAGGGTAATAACTTCATAATACGACAAATTATAGCGTTATTAACCTTATAATACTGAGTAAATAAAAATGCATTATTTACTCAATGGCTAAGATAAGCTGTGAGTTGAAAAGGAATTAGGCAACTCCTGAATTTTCCAGCTCAGTAATTACTAGTATCATTTGGCATTATTTTTATTATTTAAAAGTAAAATAATCAGCGACTCCAGATTAATATTTTTAATTTGCTCTAATTTCTTTTTTTCAAAGTTTATTTCATTTTTTTTTTTTTTGAGAGGGAGAGTGAGGGAGGAGCAGAGAGAGAAAGAGAGAGAGAATCCTAAGTAGGCTCCGTGCTGTCAGCATAGAGCCCCACACGGGGCTCCATCTCACGATCATGAGATCCTGACCTGAGCCAAAAATCAAGAGTCAGATGCTTAACTGACTGAGCTGCCCAGGAGCCCCTAATTTGTCCACTTTCTATTCTATTTCATCCCTCTTCTAACATTTGAACATGTTTGTCATGTGACGGTTCCAGAGTTAAATCACAGTGCAAATGTACAAAGTCTCATTAACATAAAAGACATTTCTATTATTATCATATCAGTTATGGAAACAGAAACAGAGGATAAGAAGTCCGGTTCTCTGATTATGACTTTCCCTCAGAATAAACATTCTGTTCAAAATGTCCTGTATTTTTAAAATGGGAAATATGTTTTACCCAGAATTATCTACAAGGTCATATTGAGAAATGTTTGTACAGAGTGTCTCTGCATTTGTTTTATCAACGAGTTATCAGTGACATTAATCTTAAATTGGAGGTCCTGGAATACTAGAATCTGAAGTAAAAAAAAAAAAATGATGGAACACGTGTGAGCAGTGTTCTGTACGAGAAAGTGAAAGTCTGGTTTGACATAAAGCTTATGTGAGTACAAAGCTGGTCCCCCAGTCACTGGAGCCTCTTTTTACTTTTCCTTGTTCCCGGTGCCTTCTCTGATCTGGCTTCCTCATCACCCCAATTAGTCCCTTTTTTAGCATCTAGTGGTCAAACACTCCTATTAGGAAATTTTCTGATTCATATAATTTCACTGAAGTGTATTGGAGGGATTGGGTTTTCTGAATTACCTTTCCTATTTGCATCAAGAAATATAAGCTTCAATATAAAGAAACGAAATGCTAATGGTGACATTCCATCATCGTTTGGGAAAGGGTGTGGGAGCTGATAGAAGCAGGGGCAGAGCGGAAGAGAGGACAGAGCGTGAGTGGTGGCCCCTGCTGCACGGAGATGACTACTAAGCCATGTGCACACACAGCCCCTCTTCCTAATCCCCCCTTCTTCCAGCTGATCCCACCTAACTGCATGGTGCTGCCGAAAGAGCTCTGGATTAAGAGTGGGGAGACCCAACATGTAGTTTTAGCTCTGTCTCACTTTATTTGTATGATTCAGACCAGATTTTTTCTTACTTCATTCCCATAGCACCTGTGGGTTCTTTTAACTTAAAAACAAAAAGGCCTATAGAAAATGAAGAAGAGGCTGCAGTAATAAAAGAGAAGGGTCCTTCCAAAAGAGCAAACATCAAGGTTTAACAGAACACTAGACTAGTACCTATTACCTGAATTAAAATGTTGGCTTCTGAGACTAACCTTGCAAAATTTCCTTACTGCCCGACACTGTCAAGAGTTCCATTTGTAAATCCAAATGTCATCATTCAAAATGAATTATGATTTCCTGCTCAAACTCCCACAGAAGCTCCGGGCTGATAACAAATCGCCTGAAAGGGACGATTCCTCTTCCCAAGGGATTTAGAGCCTAACGAAGATGAATAAGATAAGTAAATATTTACTGCTGTTTTAGAAACCAGAAAGCAAACAGCCTAGTGAGTGGGCAGACTTAGCATGAGCATATAGTGATAGTAAGTAATGTGACTATGAAGGTTTTTGAGACACATAACTTATAGGATTTTGTTTGCTCCTTTTATTCGAAGAATCCTAACTTTTTACTCAGGGGTTTGTTATCTATTTATGATTGTGGAATTTCTTTACTAAACAAGGACAACCTTTGCTACTCTACTAAAAGTTTGTAAGTAAAAAGTGTAGAAAAACACAAAAACATAGAAACCCATCTGACCTAAGCACAAACTGGTAAATAACTAAAGCTCTGAAGTGCATCATCAAAAGGCCTTATGATCAGAAAAAGAAAGAAAAAGAAAGAAATAGTAGAGTTGGGACAAAAGCTAAGATAATTGGGGGGCACCTGTGTGGCTCGGTCGGTTAAGCGTCCAACTTCGGCTCAGGTCATGATCTCATGGTTTGTGAGTTTGAGCCCCACATTGGGCTCTGTGCTGACAGCTCAGAGCCTGGAGCCTGCTTCAGATTCTATGTCTCCCTCTCTCTCTGTTCCTCCTCCACTCAAGCTCTGTCTCTCTTTTTAAAAAACAAATAAACATTAAAAGAAAAATAAAAAGCTAAGACAATTGTTGTCTGCAGTGATAGAAAGGACTCAACAAATAGGGACAGGTCTGACCAGGCTTTGGGATATTATTTTATTCTTATGTTTTAAAAAAGTACTTAAAAAAATTTTAATGTTTATTTTTAAGAGAGAGGAGTGGGGAAGGGGCAGAGTGAGGAGGCAGAGAATCTGAATCAGACTCTATGCTGACAGCAGAGAGCCCAATGGGGGGCAAAAATCTGGAATGCTTCACAAATTTGCATGTCATCCTTGTGCAGGGGCCATGGTAATCTTTGCTAGTGTAGGTGTTGCAAGGCAAGTACCTTACATTTTTATAGGAAAGTCCAGGAAGTTTCTTATATGTAAATGATTATAGTTAATTTTGTATTTAGTTTTGATTAGATAATTACTCATTGTAACAAATAGATTTTTTCTCTTTATGAGATGTAGGAGGCTAAAGATGTCTTTCCCCTCATTAACTTCTCAAGTTATCTAAAATTCCAAGCTCCAGACACATGTGCCCATGTCTCTGCTTGATATCTCCACCGCTATGTCTTAAAGATACCTCAGACTCAATATGACCCATATTAAAACTATAACCTTTGTCTCCTACCTGGTCGTCTCCTGGTGTCACCTCTTTCAGTGAATAGCATATACATGTCATTGTCATCCTTGACCTCTTATCCGACTAGAACTAAAGAGGCCCATCACCAGGCCCACTGATACTTTAAAAATATCTTTAAATCTATACACATTTCACTCTCTCTTTCTTCTCATTTTCACTGCTCCTAATTCAAATTCCAAGGTCTCTTACATTAACCTCTTGATCTGATTTTCCTGTACAGCTCTTGCTCCCTGCCCTTGATTTTCCCACACAGGGGACTATGTGAGCTGACTAAGATATAAGTCTCATCATGTTCTCTTTCTTCTTAAAAGCCTTTAAAGGGTACACAGTGCTCTTAAGACAAAGAAGGGAATCCTTAACATGTCCTAGGAAGCTCTGACTGATCTAACTTGAGATCACCTCAGCCCCAGCCCCCTTGTCTACTTTCTTCCTCACTCTTTATTCAAGCTTCCTGGCTTCTTTCCAGTTCTGAATATACCTTGATCCTCACTGTAGAGCCATTCCACTCACTGTTCCCTCTGCCTGGAACACCTCTCACACTTAATAGCTTTTCCCTTACCTTTCAAATTATCCAAATACCTCTTCCTCAGGAAATACTACTCTGACTTGACAAATTGGATCAGATCTGTACATCTTTCATGGCACTTATCACTATTTTTAATTTGTTTGCTTAGATAATCACTGTCCACCTCCCACACAATGAGCTTCGTGAGGGACCATATCTGTTTTCAGTGGTCCTTTTCTTGAGCACCCAGCTTAGGGATTAGCAAGTATTGGGTTGTCAATGTATTGTGGAATGAATGAGTATATGAATGACTCAATGGATGGATGGATGGATGGATGGATGGATGGATGACTAAAAGATCACCATCTTCAGGTGTCAAATAACTAAAGTCATTAAACCAATTTGTTGAGAGTTTTATCATTTCCTAGGAAAAGAGATCCCAAGAGAATGGCATTTGATGCAGTGGGATAGAGAGTGGGAAGTGAATAGCACAGAGCATATTTACAGTTACTTTTGCTATTCCGAGTTTGTTCCCCTTTTCTAAGACAGCATCCTCTTTCTGGAGGACTCTGCTTTTCCTCTATGGTGTGGTTTTGTGGGAATGTGTATCTTTCAATAAATAACAAAAAATCAAATAACCCAATTTAAAAATGGACAAAGGATTTGAATACACATTTCTCCAGAGAAGATATACAAATGGGCAATAAGTTCATGTAAGGATGTTCAAAATCACTAGTCCTTAGAGAGATGCAAATCAAAATGACAATGACATACCACTTTGCACACAATAGGATGACTCTAATCAAAATGACAGACAATAACACGGGTTGACAAGGATGTGGAGAAACCCGTACCTCTCATACACTGCATGTGGAAATGTAAAATGATGCAGTTACTTTGGAGAACAGTTTGGCAGTTCCTCAAAATGTTCAATGTAGTTAACATATTACTTAGGAATTTCACTCCCTAGGTATCTACCCAAGAGAATTAAAACCATGTGAACATATGTTCACAAAAAAAGACTGGTACACAGATATTCATAGCAGTATTATTCATTACAGCCAAAGTGGAAACAGCCCAAATGCCCATCAACTGATAAACGGATAAAGAAACTGTAGTCTTTCAATGTAAAGGAATATTATTTGGCAATAAAAAGGAATGCAGTGCTGATACAGTGTACAAACACGGATGAATCTTAAGTACTCTGTTAAGTGAAAGAAGTCAACCACAAAAGACCACACATCATTTGGTTCCACTTATATGAAATGTCTAGAACAGGCAAAGCCATAGACACCAAAGTTAGAACAGTGGTTCTAAAGGCTGGGATGAGGAGAAAAATGGAGAGTGATTACCAACGGATATGGGGTTTCTTTCAGGAGTGTTCAAAATGTTCTAAGATAGATTGTAATAATGGTTGCATATCTCTGAGAATGTATTAAAAACTACCAATGGGTACACTTTACTTTAAAGGAGTGAATTTTATGGTAGGGAATTATGCCTCAATTTACTGTTAAAAAATAAAGATGATGTATCAATAAGTGCAAATCTCATAATAGGTACGAGATGTAAGGGTGGCACAGACTGAGGAAAGGAGTGGAACAGAGAAGACTGCATTGGCGAGATGATGTAAATCTGTGAATTACTTCTCTTTCACCCAACCTTACCTGTCAGCACTCTGGGAGTCAGTTCCATCAGGCTCTGACTGCCCAAATACATAAATATTAAAGAATAACAATTGCATGTAGTTTTGAATGGAAAATATGTTCCAGAATGCTCAAGCATATAAATCCAAGAGATTAGGCTTCAGGCAAATCCAATCTACATGGCCAGATTGCTAATAGAGGTCATGATTGCAGTTTGGCTACACCTGAGTTTATTCAATGACGCATTTTTCTTTTCTCTTCAAAGATTCATAAGTACAAGAACCGCCAGGAGCCAAGAACCCCCTCAAACATATTATTTTCACAGGATGTTGAATGAGTAGATATTAGAACCCACTTCACTTATCTGGTTGCTCAGTGTAACCAAAACAATTCAGGTCTCCAAATGTTTGCTCACATACCAAAAACCTAAACAATATTAAGCAGCACACTAAAGACAGGAAGTGCCTTGTGGAAATTGTTGTCAGAACTTTGTTACCACATTAAACTTCCCCAGTAAGAAAAAAAAAAAGTCTTTTTTCTCAATGCATATACTCAGAAATTATAACAAGAAACTTGCAAATTCTTTATTTTCTCTAATGGACTATATCTGTTTTAAATGGAAAAACGTTTTAGACTGTACATCCCAGAGTTCCTATATACCATTAGCCTAGGGCCTAGTTTTCACTACTGGTTACTTATTAGTACTGGTTCGTCAATCTCATACAATGAGTAAATAATAATTTGCAAACACAATAGGATACAAAGTAGAATTTTTACTGTAACCTAGGAAACTAAAAGCTTGTCAATCATTTCTCCTGTGTACCACTGAATCAAAGAGAAAGGGACAAGAATGAATCGTGACAAAACCCTTCACCACAAATTATACATAAGTTTCATGGCCTTAAGATCTCTGGCAGAAAAAAATATCACGTCAGAGACCACCGTGACCAGGAAAGAATAACAGCCTACTGACCAAGAAGAAATGTGTTAGCAGACTGAATGAGCAATCCTTGGATAATATTGGGAAATCATATTTTGTAATGTAATAGAAGTGTACTGAGTCAGACTCAAGGCTAACCTATAATGGTAGACTATTAGAAAGCAACATGCACTGCGGATGAGATCCCCACATTTCCACTGACTCATACGGTAGACCATCCACAGGAGGTCGGTCTGCAGTCCAGATACAGGTATCAGTCATTCTCTGCTCTACACAGCTCTGCTGAATGAGAAAAGAGGAAAACAAGATCCTAAAGGTTTGGGGTAGAGAAGGGCAGGAAGAGGCCCTTATGGCAGTCTGCCCACCTGGTAGAGTATTTACAGATAATTAAATATCTTGTATTGTGAATTTTAATTTCCCATTAGTGTTTGCCTTGTGCCATTTAAAATAATTTTGTTGAGATCTATTTCACTGCAGTGAAGCAGGCATGCCGTAAGGGTCCAGTATCATCAGTTTTGACAAATGGATAAAGTCATGTAACCTACACCCAATTAAAATATAGAACATTTTTATGGCCCCAGAAGATTCCCTTGTGCTTCTTTCTAGTTAGTCTCTTCCCACTCAGAAATAGCTTTGTTCTGATTTCCATTATAAGATAGTTTTCTTTGCTCTATGACTTCATATAAATATTTACTTCTTTACGTCAGGCTCCTTTCACTCCGTATGACGCTGTTGTTTGCATCTATAATTTATTCCATTTCATAGCTAAATGTTACTCCATCGTGTATTTGTTTATTCTTTCTTCCATTAATGGAAACTTAGGCTGTTTCCAGGTTCAGTTTATGATAAACGAAGCTGCTTGTGAATGTTCTTGTAAAAGTCATTTTTGATATGTATTTTTATTTCTCTTGAAATACATTTAAACCTTTCAAATATTACGAGTTTTCCAAAATAGAGATAGTATTTTACACACCCACCAACAATGTATGAGAGTTCTTTTTGCTTTCCACCTTTATCACCATTTGACGATGTTTCCATTTTACCCTTTCTAGTGGCTATGTAATGATTTCGCATGGTGGTTTCAGTTTGCATTTTTTCCCCTATGATTAAGAACACTGAGCACAGTCTCATGTGCCATTCATATATCTCTCCTGTGAAGTATATGTTCAAGTCTTTTCACTATTTTTATATGGGGCTGGTTATCTCTTTATTATTGAAATGTAGGAAATCTTTCTATATGGTGAATACCACTCCTTTTCACAAATTTATGTGTTGCACATGTTTTTCTCTGTTATGACTGTGTATTCATTGCCTTAGTAATGTCTCCTGATGAGCAGTTTTAAATTTTAGATTCAATTTATCATTTTTTAAGTTTTCTTTTATTTCTGTGTCATTTTTAAATTTGCCCAAACCAAATTAATGTGATACATCATATTAACAAAAGAAAGGATAAGAACCATATGATCCTGTCAGTAGATGCAGAAAAAGCATTTGACAAAATACAACATCCTTTCTTAACAAAAATCATCAAGAAAGTTGGGATAAAAGGAACATACTTAAACATCATAAAAGCCATATATGAAAAGCCCACAGCTAATATCATCCTCAATGGGGAAAAACTGAGAGCTTTCCCCATGAGATAAGGAACAGGACAGGGATGTCCACTCTCACCAATGTTGTTTAACATGGCGTTGGAAGTCCTAGCGTCAGCAATCAGATAACAAAATGAAATAAAAGGCATCAAAATTGGCCAAGCTAAAGTCAAACTTTCACTTTTTGCAGATGACATGATATTCTACATGGAAAACCCAAAAAACTAATACATCAATTCAGCAAAGTCACAGGATACAAAATCAGCATACAGAAATCAGTTGCAAAAGTTTTTATATACCAATAATGAAGCAACAGAAAGAGAGATAAAGAAACTGATCCCATTTACAATTGCACCAAGAACCATAAAATAACTAGGAATAAACCTAACCAAAGATGTAAAGATATGTAGGCTAAAAACTATAGAAAGCTTATGAATGAATTTGAAGAAGACACAAAGAAATGGAAAAACATTCCATGCTAATGGATTGGAGGAATAAATACTGTTAAAATGTCAATACTACCCAAAGCAATCTACACATTCAATGCAATCCCAATCAAAATTGCACCAACATTCTTCTCAAAGCTAAAACAAACAATCCTAAAATTTGTATGGAACCACAAAAGACCCTGAATAGCCAAAGTAATATTGAAGAAGAAAACCAAAGTGGGAGGCCTCACAGTCCCAGACTTCAGCCTCTACTACAAAGCTGTCATCACCAAGACAGTATGGTATTGGCACAAAAACAGAACATAGGCCAATGGGATAGAATAGAGAACCCAGAACTGGACCCAAAAATGTATGTCCAATTAATCTTTGACAAAGCAGGAAAGAGTATCCAATGGAAAAAGAGTCTCTTTAGCAAATGGTGCTGGAAGAACTGGACATTCATTCTTCATGCAGAAGAATGAAACTAGACTACTGTCTTACACCATACACAAAAAGAAACTCAAAACGGATGAAAGACCTGAATGTGAGACAGGAAACCATCAAAACCCTAGAGAAGAAAGCAGGCAACAACCTCTTTGACCTCAGCTGTAGCAATTTCTTACTCAACACATCTCCAAAGGTAAGGGAATCAAAAGCAAACATGAACTATTGGGACCTCATCAAGATAAAAAGTTTCCGCACTGCAAAGGAAACAATCAACAAAACTAAAAGGCAACCAACAGAATGGGAAAAGATATTTGCAAATGACATATTGGATAAAGGGCTAGTATCCAAAATCTATAAAGAACGTACCAAACTCAAAACCTGAAAAAACAAATAACCCAGTAAAGAAATGGGCAGACGACATGAATAGATGCTTTTTGAAGAAGGCATCCAGATGGCCAACAGACACATGAAAAGATGCTCAACATCACTCACCATCAGGGAAATACAAATCAAAGCCACACTGAGATACCACCTCATGCCAGTCAGAGTGGCTAAAATGAACAAATCAGGAAACTACAGATGCTGGTGAGGATGTATAGAAAGGGGAATGCTCTGCACTGTTGGTGGTAATGCAAACTGATACAGCTACTCTGGAAAACAGTGTGAAGGTTCCTCAAAAAATTAAAAATGTAACTACAGTATGACCCAGTAATAGCCCTACTAGGAATTTACCCAAGGGACACACGAGTGCTGATGCATAGGGACACGTGTACTCCAATGTTTATAGCAGTACTTTCAACAACAGCCAAATTATGGCAGGAGCCTAAATGTCCATCAACTTATGAATGGATAAAGAAGTAGTGGTTTACATATACAATAGAATACTACTTGCAGCAATGTGGATGGAATTGGAAGGTATTATGCTGAGTAAAATAAGTCAGTCAGAGGAGGACAGGTATCATATGTTTTCACTCATATGTGGATCTTGAGAATCTTAACAGAAGTCCATGGGGGAAGGGAAGGGGAAAAATAGTTACAAATAGAGAGGGAGAGAGGCAAATCACAAGAGACTCTTAAATACAGAGAACAAATTGAGGGTGCATAGGGGGCTGGGGGAGAGGGGAAAATGGGTTATGGGCATTGAGGAGGGCACTTGCTGGGATGAGCACTGGTGTTGTATGTAAGCCAATTTGACAGTAAATTATATTTTTTAAAAAAAGAAATAATTTTCCCAGCACAAACTTGCAAATATAGTCTCCTATATTTTTTTCTAGAAGCTCTATAGTTTTAGGTTTTACATTTAGGCCTATTATCCTTCTCAAATTAGTACTTGTGTATGGCATGATGTAGAGATCAAGGTCTTATTTATTTTGTGTCTACTGGTTCGAGCACCATTTACTGAAAAAAATTTGCTTAAAAAATCATTTGCTCCTTTTCTTTGAATTTCTATATGATAGTTTGCAATTATCTTATCAACTTTTACTTTTAAAAAGCCTGTGCAGACCGTGACCGCAAAGAATCAATAACTCAATTTTGGAGGAATTGAACACTTAACAATGCTGAGCCTTATAATTCACAAACATGGTATGTCTCTCCACATATTCAAGAACTTCTTTAATTTCTCTCATAACATTTAATACTTTTAAATGTAGAGTTTTAACACAAATCCATTACATTTGTTCGTAAGTATTTTATATTTTGGGTGTTATTATAAATGCTACTTTTAATCTTATATTCAAATTTGGGAAACACAAAAATACAACGTATTTTTGCAAATTGCCTTTGATACTATAACATGGATACATTTACCTATAAGTTCTAGTAGATTTTATATAGATTACTAAGGAATTTCTAAAAGTACCATTATGTCATTGCCCTAGATAGGACCTCTACTACAATTTTGAATAGAAGCTGTAAAAGTGGACATCCTATAAGACAATAAGAAAACAAACCACAGAATGGGAGAAAATATTTGATGAGTACTTATCTGATAAATATGTTTTTCAAAATATACAAAGAATTTTTAAAACTTAATAAGAAAATAAACAACCTGATTTAAAAATGGGCAAAGGACCTGAACAGACATCTCACCAAATAAGATATACAGATGGAGAATAAGCACATAAAAGATTTTGAACATAAAATGTCATTAGGGAACTGCAAAGTAAAATAATGAGATATCACTAGATATCTATTAGAAAGGCCAAAATCCAAGCCACCGACAACTCGAAATGTTTATGAGAATGTGGAATAAGAGGAATTCTCATTCACTGCTCGTAGAAATGCAAAATGGTATAGCCCCTTTGGAAGATAGTTTGAGAGGTCCCTAAAAAATTAACATGATCTGGCAATCACACTCTTTGGTATTTACCAAAAATAATTGAAAACCTATGTCCGCATGAAAACTGACATAAGAATGTTTATAGCAGCTTTATTCATTATTGCCAAAACCTGAATGAAGCAGCCAAAATATCCTTCAGTAGGTGAATAAGTAAATAAAGTGTAGTACTTCCAGGCAATTGGACATTATTCAGTGCTAAAAAGTAATGAGCTATCAAAACATCAAAAGACTTAAGGAAAAACCTTAAGTGCATATTATTAAGTGAAAGAAGCCAATCTGGAAAGGCTACATATTTTATGACTCCAACTCAATGACATTCTGAAAAAAGAAACAGTATATAAACAGTAAAAGACCAGTGGTTGCCAAGAACACCAAGGATTTTAAGGCAATGAAACCATTCTGTACAATGCTACATGGGTGGATGCATTATACTTTTGTCACAATCCATAGAATGCACAACACCAAGAGTGAACCCCCGAGTAATGATGGTATATCAGTGTAAGTTCATGGATTGTAACATGTTGAGAGCCAGAGATGCACGGGACTCTCTACTTTCGTCTCAATTGTGCTGTATCCCTAAAACTGCTCTAAAAAGTAAGTCTATTAGAAGGTGTGGACATCCATGCCTTTTCCCTGTCTTTGAGGAAGAGCATTCTGTATTTCACCAATAAGAATATTAAGTCTGAAATTTTTATAGATGTCTTTCATAAGATTGGGAATTTTTCCTTCTGTTCTTATTTCGCAGAGACTTTTTACTCATGATTTGGATGTTAAATTTGATAACTGCATTTTCTACATCTATCAAATTACCAGGTCATATGACTTTCCTCTTTAATACTTAAGTCGCATTGCTGAATTTTTGTGTTAAAACAACAGTGTATTATGCTTTTTCGATGTTGTTGTATTTGATTTGCTTATATCTTTTTTAGAAAGTTTACTTTTACTTATTTATTTTTTCATTTACTTAGATCTTGTTAAGGGCTTTTGGACACACACTTATAAGGATTATTAATTTGTAATTTTTGCTTTTTTGTAATGTCTCCAGCCCCAGGATTATACAGACTTTACAAAATTAGCTGGGAGACATTACCTCTATTACATTAACTGAAAGGGTTTTTATTTTTAATTAACATTAGAAATTGTTATTGTAATACATGGAAATTTCAACTAAACATATCTACAAGAAGCCAGAAACCTTTGGGCTGCACATTTGGAAAAGAGGAAGGAAATATTTCATCTTCGCGGAATCAAAGCAATGAAAATATATCTCTGTATTGGGAGTTGACAGTGTTTGCTTTATCCATGTGAAGGTTATAATTTTATTTGTATACAAATAAAGAATTGGTAAGCTTTTTATGGTGAATTAATCCAGGAAACCCATTATATTCATTATAAAATGAACTTCTTTAATCTCTGGTAATGTTTCTGCTTAAAAATTTATCTGTCATGATGTTATATAGCTATAAGGGCTTTATTTCGATTGTTCTTTGCTCAATACTCAACTAGTTAGAAAATATTTGTAAGAAATATTCCTCAGAATTATTTAGTTAACTTAAAAATAAGTTGTAACCATTGACAATAGTACAATATGCCTTTTGATATGGATCAAAGTTCATACCACATTAATGAACAAACAATACCAAATACAATAAATAGCATATTCTCGGTGGGGAAGGGGGAGGGGTGTGTGTGTGTGTGTGTGTGTGTATGTGTGCGTGCGCATGTGTATATGCTCATAGTGAGAATACCGATTAGTATAAAGATACACACCCAGCTGTGTTTGGTAGTTCTTCCTAGGTAGTGGAATGTTGGTGGTTTTTGTTTCTTTTTGCTTCTTTGTGCTTTCTAATTTTCCAAAATAAAATTCTAATTCTGTTTATTTATTTAAAAATTGTTTTTAATGTTTATTTTTGAGAGGGAGAGAGAGGGTGCATGAGTGAGGGAGGGGCAGAGAGAGAGGGAGAGAGAGAGAATCTGAAGCAAGCTCCGTGCTGTCAGCACAAAGCCTCATGCAAGGCTCAAACCCACAAACCTTGATATCATGACCTGAGCCAAAGTTGGATGCTCAACCAACTGAGCCACCCACGTGCCCCTGTTTCTGTTTGCCTTTTTTTTTTTTAACTTTTTGAAAATATTAAGGAAAAGGGAACAGAATCAGTTGCATAAAGAGAAATTAAGTTATCTCTAGACTCGGGGAAATCACTAACTTTGGCAATAATAATGTCTTTAGTTTCTTTAAGAAGAAGAGTTTTAAGAGAGGGTTTGAAGCTGAAATTAGAATATAATGGGTTTCAGAGTGGGAAAAACAAGTAATTTTTCTTAACTGGCCATGAAGGACTTGAAAAGGATAACATAAAAATGA
This sequence comes from Hyaena hyaena, assembly GCF_003009895.1. Taxonomy (NCBI): domain Eukaryota; kingdom Metazoa; phylum Chordata; class Mammalia; order Carnivora; family Hyaenidae; genus Hyaena; species Hyaena hyaena. The sequence continues at coordinate 909,512 of NW_024081238.1, read as the reverse complement.
TGTGTGACTGAAAAGGCAGGGTCTAATTTTATTTTATTTTTTAGCCTGAAAGAAAGATGAACATGTTTATGGGTGAAGGACAAAAAATGAAGATGAAAACAGAAAAGTCAGTTCATTGAGCAATAGAGAGGAAGGCCTCAAGGGCACAGACAGTGGGTTGGGCTTGTAAAAAGCAGCAACTGGGCAGGAAAAGGTAAAGGTTGCATTCTGGAAGTTCCTTTCAAACTAAGAAATAGAAGACCAGTGCTATATGCTTGCGAGTCAGAGGCAGGCAAGACTAGTTTCAACTTGTTTACTGTTTGCTTTTTTTTCTGAGAACAGAAACAGGACCCTCCAAAAGACAGAACCTAGTTAAAAAAAAATTAGAAGCTTAATCTCTACCTTGGTTTCTTATCTGAGTAATTACACCCTTCCAGTTGCCTTTTGTAAATGGGATCAGAGTCACTAATACTACTATCTCAAGTAAAAGATAAAGCAGAAATGCTTTCTTTCAGCCCAGCCCAGCCTAAAATGGAAATATTAATTATTAAATAACTATCATAAGTACTTCTTTAAGGATTTGCACCCAAAGGTAACCATTTAAAATTATTTATTCATGGAGCTCCTGGGTGGCTCAGTCAGTTAAGTCTGACTTTGGCTCGGGTCATGATGTCACGGTTTGTGGGTTCAGGCCCTGCATCAGATTCTGTGCTGACCACTTCCTTGGAGCCTGGGGCCTGCTTCAGATTCTGTGTTTCCTTCTGTCTCTGACCCACCCCTGCTTGTGCTCTGTCTCACTCTGTCTTTCAAAAATAAATAAATGTAAACAAAATTTTTAATGATTTATTCATAACACTTAGCTGGGTTTGTTTCTTTTTTCTTCTTCTTCTTCTTCTTTTTTTTTTTTCAAGAAACTATGACAGAAACATGGAACCTTGGGGGGATAAAGGGGAGGAAAGAAGCCAAAAGACAGTGACTATTCAGTGCCGGGTGTAATATAGTAACTCTCTGTTTATATCTGATATGTGATGGGAATAAAACCAATGTGATAAAGTTATTCACCAAAGCTCACGCAGCAAATAAGCAGCAGCCCTGGAATGTGACTCTAGAACCCATGAAGTTTACACTATGTCAGCCTGGCTACAGATCTGAATTTCCTGCCTACTGATCCTAGAACTCAGCCTCCCAGAACTGTGAAGCCAGCTGACGAATCCTTATAGGAGATGGGTGAAGAAAAACGGCAAAATTGGAGATGTTCTAGCTTCCAGTGAAGAAAGCAGGCTCCTAATTCCCAGCTGGCCCCGTACTTTCTTTGGGCAACTCTTCATCTCCTCTGGATCACAAAATGGGAACTGTTTATTAAATGACTAGATTTCTTTCTAGCTCCAAAATGCAAGACCTCACTGTACCTGCTCTTTGCCTTGAAGGCTCAGCCTGCCTTCCAGCATATTCTGTGGTTTCTAAAACTCCTCAAGGTAGAATGCTTATCCACAGCCACAAAAAGCAAGACAGGGCAAAATGCGGTCATCAGGTCAGAGTTCTGGCTGCAACCAGCCTGAAGTAATCAGCAAGGATAACTGAACTATCAACTTTCCAACTTCTGGCTGCCTCTTCAAGTTAGGGACCACACTGGTCAGCACGGCACTCCCCTTTTCACATAAAGAGATTGTCATCACATTAGCTTCTATTCTATTTTTTTTTTAATTTTTTAAATGTTTATTTATTTTCGAGAGACAGAGTGCGAGTGGGGGAGGGGCAGAAAGAGAGGGAGACACAATATCCGAAGCCGGCTCCAGGCTCCGAGCTATTAGCACCGAGCCGATGCGGGGCTCGAACCCACAAGCTGTGAGATCATGACCAACCGAAGTTGGAAGCTTAACCGACTGAGCCACCCAGGCACCCCACTTCTATTCTATTTTTGGCAATTCTTGTATGATACTGTAATGTAAATAACATTTTCAGATTCACAAGGCAGTTATAAAATATATTTTAGAGTGCTATGTTTTAAAATCCAGTGAGAAGCTTTAACAGAAGCATGTATTGTGGACCTTAGATGAACATATGCACATGCATTCAGTCAGAGATCATTATAATGGGAAATGACAAGAGATCATCTAGTCCGTACATCTCACATATCAGGTGAGGTCTTCTCTGCATTCTCAGATGACTTGCAAAGAGTACAAGACGTCTCCCAGAAACTCTGTCTGTGCTTATTTGCAGGGACTGGCCGCAGCAGTGCAGATACAGCCGGAAGAGATCACACAGAAGACCAAGGGGTGGGTGTGATCAGCCCAGTCAAAAGTGCGTCTAACGAAACTTTATGCCCTGGACGTTGTGAGAGCAGAGTCAACTCCCAACACGGACACATTTTCATTGCTTTGGTTCTTCAGAGATGAAATTCTTCCTTCCTCTTTTCCAAAGGTGCTGCCCAAAGTTCTTGCTTTCTCCTTAATATGTTTAGTTCAAATTTCAATGTGTTATGATAATAGTTTCCCAACACCTATATAATATACTGATATTGAATATCATGAGAGAATTTTCAAAGAAAAAAAATCTTCTGGATGGAAGCTGTTTGACTCCATGTATCACTCAAATCATTACAATGGTAGTTGTGTCCCTGCTTCATTCTTGACCTTGGCTTAGCTGCTGCTCCATTGCCTCTGTGTGTTACAATAAAGAAGTTCATCCCATGCTTGGCTGCTTAGTTTTACAAATTCATATAATAAACACTGGTAGAACAGAAAAAGACTCAAAATTATCTAGTCTACTTTGATTTTTTTAAATGTTTATTTTTGAGAGAGCGAGAGAGAGAGAGACAGAATCTGAAGCAGGCTCTAGGCTCTGAGCTGTCAGCAAAGTGCCCTACATGGGGCTCAAACCCTTGAACTGTGAGATCATGACCTGAGCTGAAGTCAAACACCTAACCGAGTGAGCCACCCAGGCACTCGTACTTTGATATTTTTTAAGGAAATATAACTCATATCTTGAAATGTGGCCAGGTGATTGTATGGATAAGTGTGGTGGGATGGAAGCATTCTTTAAATGGCTGACAACTGTAGTTCTACCCACATACCAGAGAGGCAGGCAGCAGGTAGGAAGTCCACCTACGTAGATACAAACAATAATATTGAGATATATGACAGGAGAAAAAAGGAGATAACTGAAAGGGAAGCATGAGGAAGACAGAATACAGTATCAATGATGGCAGAGAAGGCTGTAATTTCGATATCTGACAGACTTAGGTGTCCACAGAATGACTCAACCTGGAAGTCAGTGAGGGAGACCAATGCGCTGTATTTATTTTGTCAGATTCAGACAAAAGGCACCAGTCCAGAGAGAACTGGAAAGAACAAAGGAGCTTCTTGGCCACAATGTGATTTCAATACTCAGGAAGCTGTCAGAATTGGGAAATATGTGGGGCCAGCTCACAGAAAGTATATAGAAGCCCACGATGGAACATGGGAAACAAGGGGTGAGAGGAATGTCAGCGGAAAGGGTGACTTGCCGCTGAGTTGGAGACAGAGTAGTCTAATTTATCAGTATCCCTTTCCTACAATAAGGATGACTTTGAGCATTTACAGGAATACAGCTTTTTTTTTTTTTTTTACAAATAGTTTATTGTCAAATTAGTTTCCACATAACACTCAGTGCTCATCCCCACAAGTGCCCTCCTCCATGCCCACCCCCCCTCCCCCCCACATCCATCAGTCCTCAGTTTTTGTCAGCATTCAAGAGTCTCTCATGGCTTGCCTCTCTCCCTTTCCCCCACCATCTCCCCCCTTCTTCTCCCCCTTGGTCCTCCGTCAAGTTCCTCCTAATCCTCCTATACGTGCAAACATATGGTATTTGTCCTTCTCTGCCTGACTTATTTCGCTCAGCATAACCCCCTCAAGGTCCATCCATGTTGCTACACATGGCCAGATTTCATTGTTTCTCATTGCCATGTAGTAGGAATACAGCTTTTTTGAGAGAGACCCGGAAAGCCAGAAAACAGATTGTAGCTGAAACACAAAGTTAGAGCAAGTTGCCAAGATATTAAGTAGCATAAGAAATACCTATACCAGACTCTACCTCTAACATTTTTTTTTTTTATTTTTTAAACTTCACAATGCTTTCACCTGGTTTGTAAATATAGTTTTTTTACTTTTGAAAGTAACAATTTATTTGATTGTTTTAACTAAGAATGTAACAAATTTGATGAAAATTCTTTTGTGTATCTACTTTTTATTTTTTTTTAATTTTTTAATTAAAAAATTTTATTTTATTATTTTTTAAATGCTTATTTATTTATTTTGAGAGACAAGAGAGTGCACACTAGCAGTGAGGAGAGGCAGAGAGAGAGGAGAGAATGAATTCCAAGTGGGCTCCATGCTGTCAGCGTGAAGTCTGACACAGGGGTCCATCTCATGAATTGTGAGATCATGACCTAAGCCAAAACTAAGAGTCAACATTGGTCACTTAAACCACTGAGCCTTCCAAGTGCTCGCTGTGCATCTACTTTTTAAAAAGGCAACGATATCATAGATTCTAGCTTCTCTGATCTGAATTGGCACTCCTTTTAGAATAGAAAAAAAAATGATACATATGCCTACTAGAATACTTTTAAGGAAAGCTCAATAATTTCATACAATTCATTTGTGAATGTACATTCAGACAGACAGACATTTCATGAACTTAGACTAACAGGATGCCGCCTATTCTTTATACACTTTATTCTATCAATTTTTTTATTAAGTATTTTGAGTGGTTACTATATGCTAAGCACTGTTCTACTGGCTTGGGATACAGCAGTGAGCAAAACAAAAAGATCCTTACTCTTGTGAAGCTTGCATTCAAGTGAGGAAATATACACAAGAACCACAGATATAAAAATTTTTTAGTATGTTAGAAGATAATTTGCTATGGGGAAAAATGTAGAACTGAGTGGGATAAGAGAGATCTTTAGTGTGATGTCAGGGGGTACAATCTAAAAGGGATCTTCATTGTAATCTCAAGTAAACTTAATCATAAAGCTCTGAGTAAAGATTTAAGAGTTGAGGGAGTTAGCCAAATAGACATCTAAAGGGCATGTCTGGTGTGCTCTAGGAATAGAAAGTAGGTCCATGTGACTGGGGTGGAAGAGGAGGGAAGGAGGGGGTGAAAAAGGAAGGGAAAAGAGAGAGGAAGAATAATAGATTTTGTTTCAAAAGTAATTTAGATACCACGAATGTAATTTATATTGACCTAAATCTCCATAAGGATCACTTCCCCAAATGTGGCATTTGTACATCGACATCTTCTATAGTATTCCAGTACTCCAGATAAATATAAATTGGATCAATTAAAAATTTTAAATTTATATTTTTGGCTGGAAAGCTGTGTGGGAAAGGGGGAAATAGGAGTGAATTTAACTGTCATAAAGAGCTTATTTCAATAACAGCTGAAAATCCATTTCCCTATCTATCTATCTATCTATCTATCTATCTATCTATCTATATTTAATCCCTCAAGGCAACAGATACTTTTGCACCTACCTGGCACATTGCAGGAGATCATAAAACAACAAAAGCACCAGACCTGGAGCAGCTTGGAGGAAAGTAGGATGCAGGAACTTTTAGGTATCCAAAACCAAAATACCAATTTCAAGAATAGGAAAATGTCAGTTGCTGGAAGCAAAGACTCACCTCCTAGTGAGTGGGTGAGTGGATATATACGCAATGTTAGTTTAGTTATTAGGTGGTTCCCTCCTGCTGTTTCCCTTTGCTTAGAGTAAGCTTAATATCTTTAAATGGAATTTAATAAGTGCCAACAATAAAAATGATAAGTGTATTTGGGAATGTTGGGGTTTCTTTAAATATACACCTATCGACTTGCCAACTGTGAAGAAAACAACAAAATTAGTCAGTCTTAACTTCTGTTGAGTATTCAACACTGGAAATAGTCTTGAGAGTCTCCCCTAACAGGGAGCAATTTTTAATTAACATCTCTAGTGAGCATTTCATAAGAGTTAGCTTGTTTATTCTGCACAACAATTCTATGGCCCCAATTTTAAATAGATGAGAAAACTAAAGCACAGAGTATTTGAGTAACTTGCCCAAGGACACACAGACAATAAACAGTAGGGCTGGGATTTGAACTCTAGCATCATGGGTCCAGAACTGGACTCTATACCAATAACTTATATTGCCTTTCTAATGGGCATTGTGTACTTACCAGCACGAGCAAGGAAAAGAGCAAAGGAAAAGGTGGGGGAGAGGGAGAGAGAGAGAGACACCAAGAAACAGACTCTACTGTAGAGAACAAACTGATGGTTATCAGATGGGAGATGGGTGGGGAGATGGATGAAATAGGTAATGGGGGATTAAGGGGTGCACTTGCTGTGATGAGCACCCAGGGTTGTATGAATTGTTAAATCACTATATTGTACACCTGAAATTAAAATAACACTATATGTTAACTATACTGGAATTAAAATAAAAATAAGAATATACTTATATGCCAAGCTCTCTATGAATAGTATCTTACTGGAGGGAAAGCAACTGAACACTATCACAACATTAAGATGGGAAATAGCACTGTAGATTGGGAGGAAAAAAGAGTTCTCTTGAAGAGAGGCCAAAAAAGATAAAGGTTATTTGTGGATACTGACAACTGGCTGCAGTCCTCATATTCTTTCAATTTCTTTTTCCAGGACTTTCCTGGATCTAGCTTCATTGTTGCTTCTGGAACCCCTAAGATGATAGATGTTTTCAGCCATAGATAGTATAACTTCTAGATAATTTCCATGATTTTGTGATGGCTACCATGGTGGCTTACTGTTGCCTGGTGGTATTCTATGGAAGCATGGACGTCCCCTTGGCTCACAGTCTAGTCTCACAAATAGAGCATGACCTCACAAATCACACATAGGTGCTCAATTTTCTCAATCCTTTCCCCTCTGCCAGGTTCTCCATCTTTCCTTTTTCTCAGTTCTCTTCTTTCAGAAATTGAGATCAATTTGAGAAAGAGACCATGGCTGTAGCTGCCACAGCTGCACTGACCACAGATTACTGTGTAGTCCTTAGTCCAGTTGACTGTGCTGTTTGGCCAGCAACTAATTTATCCTTGTGTGGGTCTAAACCCAGATGCACTGTCTTGGTTTTACCATTTCATGAGTGAAGAGTGAAGAGATGTTATCAGTAGTATCAAGTACTGCTGAGAACACATGGAGAGCTGAGATAAATTCTCTAGATCTACTAATAAAAGGTTATCAGTTACATCACTGAACATAGTTTCAGCAGAAAGCTAAGTGGAAGACAGACTTCAGGGTGGAAGAGTAAAGAGAAGTTGAAGAAATATGCAATAAAAGGAAATGTTGGCATTTAAATAAGTTTAGCTGAAGAGAAAAAGGGAAATAAGCCGGTGGCCAGAGAAGGAAGTAGAGCCAAGAGATACTGTTTTTACCTGATGATTGGGTTATATGAACGTGTTAGCAACTAAGGAGAAGAGAGTTCAAAAGGAGGTAATGTAGTGGAAAAGAGGCTAGGTGGATGGAAAAGGCTGCTAAAGGGCGATGAACGGCAAAAATACAATTTGGGGAGAACCTCAAAATGTCATGTGGTCAATTCCCTCTTCTTCCCAGGATAACAAACAGAATTCTTAACATAATAATAGGTTTCAATGCCACTTTGTTAACTAGTCAGCTGGCTTTAATTTCTTACCTAATAAATGTCCCTAACTTTCCCTTTGCATTATTTGTGTAATGAATAGGTCAATTAATGATATGGCTGTGATTTTTTAAAATGTTTTTTTAAATGTTTATTTATTTTTGAGACAGAGAGACAGAGACAGAGCATGAGCAGGGAAGGGGCAGAGAGAGAGAAAGCAAGACACAGAATCTGAAGCAAGCTCCAGGCTCTGAGCTGTCAACACAGAACCCAACACGGGGCTCTAACTCACCAACTGTGAGATCATGACCTGAGCCAAAGTCGGACGCTTAACCAACTGACCCACCCAGGTGCCCCTGTGATTCTTATTAATATAAAACCCCTAACCACTTTTCTCATATCTGTCATGTTCCTCTTATGTGAATGTTTTGCTTAAAAATACAGGGCAATTGAAAATCAGATAAATTAGCTTAAAAGAAAAACAGATTAATTTATTTCATATTATATACATATGATATATATATAATCAGTTCCAAAGATGTTAACAGGACATTAAATGTTAAATAAACGGAGTTTCTCTTTAATAAGCAGTGTGGAATTAGTGGAACCCCATATTATTTCCAAGAATAGAGATGTTATAATGTCAAGTTAATTCTCAATTATTTACACAGTTGGAAACAGACTTGAGTCAAGAATCCAAAATGGAAAATTAATCATGCATTTAATACACATTGTTTCTGGAAGGTTTAGTAGAACTTCCATCTGTATCTGGAGATTCTGATGCTTGAGAGCATTGAAATATTTTCCCCCTAAAATCAATCTACATGTAAATCTCTATTACTTAGCTAAATTTACTCTGGTCCTGCTGCCAAAAGCCTGGCACTCCCCTAAGCTATATCTTCCTTATTATTAAAGGAAAGCAATTATCTTGCTAGTTTATACTGGTACCCAAGGTAGGCAATTGCATTAGCTAAAAAGGAAGTTGGTTTACTATGTAAAGAGTGTTTGTTTAAGTATGCCAATGAAGAATCTACCTAATTAAGTACAGGAAGTGACAACATTGGTCAGAATTTTTAGGCACTATTGAGACTTAACTGTATATTACATTGGATTCTTATAAACTCCCTACAGATTTTTCTATGCTCCCATTATCTCCGAGGCACTTATCTATTACTGCATTATCAATATATGCAGAAGGTCCTTAGAATCATATGTTTATGTAAGCTATAAAAGGGGAGTTACAAGCTGCTATTTGGAACACATAAGAAAAACATCTGACCCAGATGTGAAGGGTAATTATGTGACGTCTTTGAGAAGTGATCTATAAACCGGGATGTGAGGAATTGGTTCGCATTTTAGAGGAGCTCTGGTAGCTGTTATGGTGACTGTAGAAACAGGCAGTGGAGATCATGAAACTGGTGTGGTAACTGGTAATCGAGACTGTCTGGTGTATTAAAGCTTTAAAGCTAATGTGCCTAATATCACACAGTATACTGCTGTGATGTGAAAGAGTTACAGATATATTTAAATCTTCATTTCACTAATCTTGGTGGGGGGTGGGGGGGAGGCTAGGTGAGATCTCTGGCCAGATGCCCCTTGACACAATATTGAGAAGAAAACCAGAGTCCCAAAATGGCATTACTTAGGGCCAAGTCACTGAACCAGGGTTTAAGACCAAAACTTAACTGCTGTTTCAAGCTCCCCCAGAGATGTAAATCTTAACCAGTCAGTAAGGAATTTTCTGATCAGCCCCAATAAAGTAATCTGTCATAGGGGCCCTCTCTATTCCCCTAAGGAAGATGAAGTAATCTATCTAATAAGATCCACTATTCTTCCCCCTAAGGGAAAACCTCCTTGCTTTTTTTGCTAATAACTTTCTTGCCCCAACTTCCTTCATATAAAAACCTTCCATTTTTACAACTCCTTAGAACTTCCCTCTACTTGTTAGATGGAATGCTGCCTGATTCATTAATTGGTTAAATGACAATTAGAGCTTCAAATTTACTCAGTTGAGTTTTTGTTCTTTACCAGAAACAGACTTGTTGATTTATCCTGGTGTGTCATGCATGTATTATGATTTTCTGTGTGTTTGAAGCAAAAATGTTTCTTGGAAAGCACTGCCCTAAAGTAAAAAGTTGGTGTGGCTACCACGCTGAGTGAAGTTGGTGAGGGAGAAAAATGAGTATATAAAGGTAAGTATGGAAAGATCATGAAGGACTTGTAAAGCATTATATAGATTTGGGGGAGCCATTTAATGGATTTAGGCATAGAACGGACATGAAGAAATTTGCATCTTTGGGAAACCACTTGAGATATGGTGACAGAATAGATTGGAAGAAAATCAGCCAAGCAAGCAACGAAGACTAATATATTGTAGTGATTTAGAAAAGAAGTGTCATTACTGGGCTAGGAAAAAAGATAAGGGGATGAATAAACAGTAGAACCTGAAAATTAAGGAAAAAACCAGAGGGGTGCAAAAGATAAGTGTCAAAGATGACTTGTAGGTATTTGGTTTAGCCAGTTAAGTGGATGGTAATAGTAGTAGTTGATGCATACTAAACAGCATTTTGATAATTTTATCTATGTGCCTGCCACAGTTTCAAGAATTATATCAACTCATTTAATCTTAACAACATTCCTATGAGATAGATACTGTATAATAAACCCATTTACAGATGACAAAACTGGAGCCCAAGGACAAATTGTTAGTACAAGGTAAGAACCTGGATTTCAGCCCAAGAAGATTGACTCCAGCACCTGTTTTCTTTACTACCAGTGCTTTACTACTATTAGTACTTTATATGGTTTCTGGTGCCATTCCCTAAAATTGAGAACACAGAAAATGGAGCTACTTTTAGTATGAAGCTGATGAGTTTAATCTTAGACATTGCTTTAGACTGAATTACATCTCTCTAATTTATCTGTTGAAGCTCTAACCTCCAAAGTGACTGTTTCAGGAGATAGGGCATTTGTGAAGATATTTAAAGTTAAATGAGATCATAAGAGTAGGGAGGGCCCTAATCTGACAAGATTTAAATATCTCTGCAGCTCTTTCACATCATAGCAATTTACTAGGGCATGTTAGCTTGAAAGCTCTACAATACCAGATGTTCTCAATTCCAGGTTACCACACCAGCACCATGATCTCCACAGTCCCTTTCTACAGCCACCAAAACAATTACAAAATAGTTTACAATAGCCTTGCAAACAAAGGCAGACACATACCTGTTGGAAGTTCAAGAGGAGTTGCAAGCCTGAGTCCGTTCCTACGAAGAACCACTGGAACAGAGATACACATTTGGGAATCCTCAGCACACGGGTGAAAAGTTGAACTAGGGAACTTAGTGAGATTGACTGGCAAGAGTGTAACAAAGAGGGATGAGAATTAACATTTAAGAAATGGACAAAGGGGCACCTGGGTGGCTCAGTCGGTTAAGCATCCAACTTCGGCTCAGGTCACAATCTCATGGTTCGTGAGTTTGAGCCCTGCTCACTGCTGTCAGTGCAGAGCCCACCTCAGATCCTCTGTCCCCCTCATTTTCTGCCCCTCCCCGCTCATGCTCTCTCTCAAAATGGACAAAGGAAGACAAGCTAGCAAAAAAAAAATCTGAGTGAAAGGGGTTAACAAGGAAAAATAGAGAAAGAACCAAAAGAAACCAGAGAAGTGTAGTGTCACAAATACCAAGGAAAGAAATACCTGGGAGAAAGGAACTGAAGAGCGCAAAGTGCTACAGTCCTAAGGACTAATAACTCTCCTTTGTCTTTAGCTATAAGAAATCACTGTGATCATTAGTGAGAACAAGTTTACTGTAATAGACCTGTAAAGGCAGAAACTACATAGAAAAGTATGAGGAGTAAGGGGTTGTTGGGAAGTGCTAAAGTCAGAGTAAATAACTCACTTGAAGAGGTGTCCTTAACGGGAAAGGAAGATGAGGGTAGATGGAAGCCAAAAGGGGGTGGAGGGAAGTTTTGTTGTTCTTAAGGGACAGGAGAGCTTTGAGTAAGTTTAATGCTGATGGGAAGGAAGGCACAAAGGAGAAAGAATGTGGATTTGAGAGTATAGGAAGCAGCGATGGGATCATTAATAGGTAAAGTCCTTGAGGGAGTGACTGAGATAGGAATGTAGAGAGCTCAGGTAGAGATTCACTTTAGGAGAAGGGACACCACTTTTTCAAAAGAGAAGAAGTAAGAGATTAGTGAGTTTGAAAGCAGGTGAATCTTTAGATTGAGAGACAGATGTGGAGAAGACTCTTATTTGATAACTACATTTCCTCTAAGGACTAAGTATTTCACTGTTTTAAGGATAAGGGAGAAGTTGGGGAGGAACTGGGTAGAAGGCGTTTGTTGGTATAGTGCTGGAACCCTGGATTCTTCTGTGCTTGGTTTTTTACGAGGCAGTGGTGACAACAGATTGGAATCTAGAGTATTGGTGGGAGGAGAGGTTAGGATGTGAATCCTGGAATCATAGCTGGAGGGGAAAGCTGTGAGTCATTGAAAAAACTGATAAGTGAAGATACAGGAAAAGGGTCCTGGAGTTACAAGTTCTCAAGACATTCTGGAACAGATAGTGAGGGTTTAACTAAGAGGCTGTGGCCAGGGAGTGGAATGACTAAACTGAAGACTTTAAGCAGAGGAGGTCTGGATAGTGACAAGCTCCAGTGTATGGGTTCTGGGAATGGGAATATGTTTTTACAAATGAAATAAAGAAGTGAACAAGCTTAGAAATAGTTAAATGTCTTTTAAGTAAGTAGTCAAACTGATTTGAAGCTCTCAGATCAACCTCACTCTGTTCTCTCTCCCTCTCTCTCTTTCAGTTTTTTTGGAGGTGAAACCAGAGTTTATTGAGGCTATAGAGGGAGCAGATACAGGTGGAGTGTCCAGGAGACTCAGAAAGGAGAAAAGGAGCATGAATCTCCACCTGCCTCCTGTTTTGGCTCAAGCATGAGAGTCAACAGATTAACCAGTGACTGTCTTCTAACACAGTAGTATGTTGCCTCAAAGAAAATGTCAAAGCCCAAGACAGTCTTTATACCTCTCAGAAAGCTCTGGTGATATGGTTTCTACGTCCTCAACACTTCGAACTCATGCCTAGCATGGCCTTCCTTTAGCAGTGAGATGCCTTTGGACCTGCAGTCTAGGGGTGCTTCTCAATGAAGTTTCTGTGGCCGTTTTTCCACCACCTCAACTAGGAGTACCAACGCCATTGCACTTTTCCCTATTATTCATGACAATGATATAGCCTGTAGTGACAAGATAGCAAGCCTTCCTGAGCGCCTGTTTATGTATGTGCGGGACGTTCGTTAACAGTAAATGGATGGTTCTAAGCCAACTAGAGAAAATACTCTGCTTTCTCTTCAGATCGCATAAATCTTTCGCCGTTTACTAATCCAACTAGAAAAGTCAGAATCAAAGGAAAGTATATAGAGGAGAAACTGATTTTGTGAAATTTTATTAAATCAGAAGTGTAAACGCAGCCTAATGAGCCATTCTGCCACTGCTTTCAGAAGACGAAAAAGATAACTTTCGCTTATGTTTTCCATTTCCTAAAGTACCACACTGCGCTCACTTCCCTGTGCTCCTGCCGGACGTGTGTCACACCTGCCTTGGAATGCTGCGTACCTACCACGTCAGCTTTGAAAGACATCATCTCTAGACCTCCCACGAAGGTCATCATTCTTCCCCGTATTTGAAGCTTAGGTTTTGTAGGTTGCTCATCTCACAAGCAAGTCACCTAAATACCACTCTCTGCTGGTATTAGAGTGACCGTCTTGTCCAAACAGTATTCAAGATCCACTTAAATCTTACCTTCTACATGAAATCTTCTCTGACCATCCTAAGCTGCAGGGAAATCACTCTCTCATTTCATGAGATACGTAGTTCAGCACTTATTTGTTGATGCCTAATAAGGTAGAGCACTGTACCAGGCCTGGTGATACATTGTTGAATAAGATGGCTTCTATAGGCATAAGGGCAAAATGCATAGTATGAAATGAGTACTTAGTAAATACATTTTTTTTTTTCTGCAGAAGGTTCAAGGTGGAATAAAAGAAATTGAGCATTTTTGGGGGGGGCCTGGGTGGCTTAGTCGGTTGAGCGTCCGACTTTCGCTTAGGTCATGATCTCGCGGTTCGTGGGTTCGAGCCCCGCGTCGGGCTCTGTGCTGACTGCCAGCTCAGAGCCCGAAGCCTGTTTCAGTCTGTGACTCCCTCTCTCTCTGACCCTCCCTTGCTCATGCTGCCTCTCTCTCTCTCTCTCCTAGAAACAAATAAAACATTAAAAAAAAATTTTAGAAATTGAGCTTTTTTAAATAGAAATGTTCATGCTTGATTTCAATATAAATCATTATTCATGTAAACTTTTGTAATACCTCTGCAACTTATTTTCTTATCCTTGCTAAAAACAAAAACAACAACTGTGAGGCTATTGTTTAGCTGACTGATTGCTTTAGAGCAGCTTATTAGCTGAATTTCTATAAGCAGTTTTTCTTTTCAGGAAAGAAGAAAACTTTACTTTCAAACCCCATTCTCTATAGTCCAGCCGGCTGGGCTCTTGGGTAAGCTCCCTGGGGTAGGTTTAAAGCACCTCCCTCTAGCTAAGAGCAAGAATCTTTTTTTCTCGTTTGCAAAAATCACTGTGCTGTTAACCTCAGGCGTTTCATAAGAGTAATGGCTGACACCCAAACTTTGTGTGTTTGTTCACACAGAGAGATGTTCACACAAAGAGACAGAAGAGGGATCCGTCGTATTCAACTCCTTTTCTCTGACTGACAGTGCTACTATTTTTGAAAAGTTTACCTTGGATGTTTTGCAAATTAAACAAAGAAAATAGAAATAAGTAGCATAAAACTGATACATGTCTTGGGTTCAACACCAGTTTCAGAGGCAGTTAGTTACACTTTTGACTCAATCTTCATAAAGTAGGAATGGAAAAAATTATGGAAGTATTTTTTGTTTTGTTTTTGTTTTTGTTTCTTTCTTTCTTTCTTTTTTTTTTTTTTACAAATAGTTTATTGTCAAGTTGGTTTCCATAGAACACCCAGTGCTCATCCCCACAAGTGCCCCCCTCCGTGCCCATTCCCCACCCCCCCCCCCACATCCATCAGTCCTCAGTTTTGGTCAGCATTCAAGAGTCTCTCATGGTTTGCCTCTCTCCCTTTCCCCCACCATTTCCCTCCTTCTCCTCCCCCATGGTCCTCCGTTAAGTTCTANTATTTGTCCTTCTCTGCCTGACTTATTTCGCTCAGCATAACACCCTCAAGGTCCATCCATGTTGCTACACATGGCCAGATTTCATTCTTTCTCATTGCCATGTAGTATTCCATGGTATAGATAAACCACATCTTCTTGATCCATTCGTCCGTTGATGGACACTTAGGCTCTTTCCATGTTTTAGCTATTGTGGAGAGTGCTGCTATGAACATTGGGGTACATGTGCTCCTGTGCATCAGCATTTCTACACCCCTTGGGTAAATTCCTAGCAGTGCTATTGCTGGGTCATAGGGGAGTTCTATTGTTAATTTTTTGAGGAACCTCCACACGGTTTCCCAGAGAGGCTGTACCAGTTTACATTCCCACCAACAGTGTAGGAGGGTGCCCGTTTCTCCACATCCTCGCCAGCATCTCGCGTTCTCTGATTTGCTCATTTTAGCCGCTCTGACTGGAGTGAGGTAGAAATTGAACATTTTTTAAACTTCCCCTTCTATAGATCAGGACTTTAATCTTCAGAATAGCCCTTAGGCTTTGCATATAACAAAACTGGCCAGAAGGCATTACAGATAACTAAGGCATATAAAGGTCATGTGATAAAACAAAAATCAGGTAGCATCTGTCTGATACCAAAGGCAAGGGTTTACCACTTTACTGAGGCTCCCTCTGAAGAGTAGAAAAGACAAGTGTGATTATCTTAACAAGTATTTATTGAACGCTTATTATAAGCCAGGTACTACATTAAGTACTTTCCTTAGGTATTTATTTAATTCTGACACCAATACTGATATGGAAGCTATTGCTATCCCTATTTTAATTTTTTTTAATGTTTATTTATTTTTGAGAGTGAGAAAGAAACAGAGCATGAACGAGGTAGGGGCAGAGAGAGAGGGAGACACAGAATCTGAGGCAGGCTCCAGGCTCTGAGCTGTCAGCACAGAGCCCAACATGTGGCTCAAACTTCCGTACAGTGAGATCATGACCTGAGCTGAAGTCAGACTCTCAACCGGCTGAGCCACCCAGGCACCCCAATTATTATCCCTATTTTAAAGATAATGAAACTAAATGATGAAGAGATTAAATAACTTGTCTAGTACCCTCCAGCATGGAAATGACACGGCCAGTATTTTAACCCATTTTCTTCTGACTGCAGAACTCAGAATCTTATCCATTTTATTTTATTAACACCTAAAGGTTAATAGACTAGATGGCACTTAAAGCTCTATCATTAAGACTTGATTGAGCATGTGTCATTTTCTCCATAATATCAATTTCTCTGTTTTTCAAACAAGGAAAATGATTTCCACTCTTATTTTTTGTGGGGCAGCAGTATGGGGTTCAAATAAGAATTATTTATTAGGTGCTCTATTAATGGTAGATTACAAACAATGTCATATTTTAGAGAAGTATACTGGCTAGGACCTTCTGAAAAGTTGGCTATTACTAAATATATTAATCAAGAAGTCCCTTTTAGAGTTCTTTTTTAATGAATTGTGTCTCACAAATTTAATAAAAGATAAAATAGCTTTATTTTTAATGTGGCTTTTTTTTAGTAGATATCATGGAAAGTGTCCAACCAAGAAAGTTAATTTTTAATATTATTATCCTGAGTTTTAGCCTTATGTGTGGCTTTCTACTGATTTTGAGGGATTTGAAAAATGAGAACAGCAATGTACACCACACTGTGATGTTTCAAGGTACAGTGAAGGTCTCAGATTAATTAAAAGGAATATATTGAAAAATCCAGAAGACGTTGGAGGTGCAGGAGGCAGCATGGAGGCAGCTCTGGTCAGGTGGGCCTGTGGGGTTCTTCCCTGCTGGGGGGGGCAGGGTTGGGAGCTGCCAGGTGCTGCCCTCCCTTTGAGGAATCCAGTGCAGTGAGGGCCGCTGCCCAGAGAGACTTTTCATACTGAGCCCAGGCAGGGCCAGGCATCCTGGGAATACAGACAGTCCTGACAGCCAGCCGTTGTGCCTCCTGCTGGCCCGGCACACTCGTGCCTGAGACCCCCAGGCTCTGTGATGAGCCTGGGAGACAGTGATCCAGAGGGGTGCAGGCGTGTATCCAGCTGTCTTGGTTCTCAACTCTGAGGTTTGAGTTTGGCTTAAAATCTTAAAACCATTCTTAGAGTGATCTAGTGTTCATGGTCTCTTGCAGTGCCTGAAGTGAAGGCAGTGATTAACTGGGAATTTTCTGTCTCTGAGAAGTCAGGCAATCATCCTGGTTAAGGGCATGGGCTATGGAGGCTGACAGACAGAAGCCAAGAAGCAATGAGGCTAAAAAGTAAAGTGCTTGCAGAAGGGCACCCAGGTTAGATCTGAGGTCCAACCCAGGTAGAAGTTACCAGACATTGCTGACACAGGGTGGTCACTGGGGAATTAGTCTAGTGATGATGACTTCTGAACCATTGCTCCTCAACTAAACTGAGGCTGCAGAGCTTTATACAAAGTTCAGGTGAGCACCCTTCCAGCATCTGGGGAATCAGTGGAATGACAGAAGTGCTATGGACTCGTTCCCTGGGATGGCACTGCCATGTGGGAGGCAGTACAGGAGAGAGGAGTGAGGGTTGGGAGGGGAGGGTAAAGCTGACTCTTTGTGAGACTTGGGGCAAATTCTTTCCCTTCTCGGGGTTCATTTCTCCAGTGGTAATTAGAGGGCTTGGCCAGGGGGGGACACAAAGTTGCTCCAGCCTTGCTGAGTGGAAGGGGAGATTGAAGTGTAAATAGTTACAATCCTAGATGACTGGGGCTGTGGCAAAAGTCTGTCCCAGAGCCTGAGGGAGCCCCAGGAGGGGCAAATAATGTCACCTGGGTGGGACACTTGGATGAGATTGGTGTGATAGAACTGACACACCGGGTCTGAATCTTCTCACCACCCTACCTGGGCCTGGCCTGGAGGCAGCTCAGGAATTATCTTCAGCAGTCCTGCTGAAAGGAGGTATTTTCCTCTGGGTTTCTGTTGATTATCATCGTGCCTGTAATTGTTTGGGGCAGTGGCGGGAGTGGGGGTGGAGGTACAAGGTGGCAGGGAGACTAGGTGTCAGGCTGCCCCAATGGCCCTGAGCTTTTGGACACGTCCAGATCTCCTTTGGTCCCATCTTTCCTTAAAATCTTTCATGCTTAACCCATCCCTTTGCCTTCAGGATAAAGTACAAATTCTTGAGCCTATCAAGGCCTTGAGCGATCTGATTCTTCAGACTAGACTAAAATTTTTCAACTTTGGTACTGTTGGCATTTGAAGTTGGATAATTCTCCACTGTGGAGATGTGTAGCAGCTTCCTTGGCCTCCACACACTAAATGCCAATAGCATACATACCACTCCTTGGTTATGATAACCAAAAGTGTCCAGACATTGACAAATGCCCCCCTGGGGGGCCAAATCACCCTTGTTTGAGAACCCCTGGACCAGATGAGAATCCACCGCTCTGAACCTTTTATTTCCAGGAGTGCCTTTACTCTTTGCTCATATATCCCTTCCTCATATAGCCTGTTCTCCCCTCTTAACCTGGTTTATCCTTGCTAGTCCTCTCTGACCTTCTCAGACTGGCCAGCTACCCATTTGGGGCTCCCATAGCCCTTCAAACCTCCCTTTCCCAGCCCTGCAAACTTGGGATTATCACTATTAGGGGACCGTTTGTCTTCACTACCAGACTGGGAGCCCCAGGAGGGCAGCGTCTTCACCACACTGTCCCCAGCACCACCCAGCTCAGGGCCAAGTACAAAACAAGAGCTCAGTGTTCTTGGAATGGATGGATCTTGAAACAGAGGCGAAGCTATGGAATTGCCTGATGCAGATTGATGTGTCCCAGCTGGGAGTAGGGTGGCGCTGTTAAGTCTGGCTTCTCCCAGCCCCTGCCCAGCCCTCGGGCTCTCAGTTGATTCTCAGCCCTCATGGGCCATTTAAGAGATGTTTCTGGAGATTGTATGTGAGACAGGATGGACCTGCAGGTCCAAAAGCAAGAACAGTGTGTTAGTCACTGCCACCACCACCCTCCCTTTGTTCATGAGACCTGGCACAGAGCCCCTCCATTACCCAGCTGCTCACACACTCTGCCCTTCATGCCTTCAGCTAATGTGTATGGAGGCTCCCTACTGTTCGGCCCTGTGTCATGTCTGGGATCCGGCTGTGAGAAGACAAGAGGCTTAGCCCCCTGGGACCTCTGCTCTAACTGAAGGCAGGGCTACACGAGGGGGAGCGCAGGGCAGGGCAGGGACGAACAATGAATGAGATGAGTAAGAAAAATATATTGCAGGTTAGATGGCAATGAGCGCTTGAGGAAGAGGATAGGAAGTAGAGGCCGATGGCTACAAGGGTTGCTATTTAAAAAGGGTGGTCTAGGAAGGCTTCCCTGAAGAGACAACATCGGAACAAGGACCTGAAGGATGTGAGAGAGAGTCATGCTGATACATGCGGAAAGAGCGCTTGAGGTTAAGGGAATGGCCAGTGCGAAGGCGCCGAGGCAGGAGGGTATGGTGAAGGAACAGTGAGGTCAGTGTGGCTGGAGTGGATGAAGTGAGGGAAGAGAAGTGAGAGCAGAGAGGTAGGGAGGTCCCAGCTCATGACAGGCCTTGGGGCCACAGGGAAGGGGGAAATGGGAGTCACCAAGGAATTCCCTCTTCCTGAGGAATAACGTAGGAACCACTGTTGGTCTATACCAACAAGTCCCATGGCTTTCATGGGTGCGCAGCGCAGCCATCACAACCCTGCCGGAGAGCACTCCCAACCCCTCAGAAAGTTCTCCTTTCCTTTTACAGCACCTCTCCCCCACACCCCAGCCCCAGGTGACCACTAAAGTGCTTCCTGTCTCCATAGTTCTGCATTTTCTAAGGATTTTTTATATCCATATAAGATGTTTTATTTAATCTATTTTAAGCTGAGAAAACAACTTTGAACGGATACTAGAACTTTACATCTTTACTTTCCCCCACCCGTGTTTTGTGTTTGATGTCACAATTTACAGACTTTTACCTTATGCATCCATTAACAAATTACAGTTGTTTTGAATACTTTTAAGCTCCGCAGTCGAGTTATGTGATTTACCCACCATCAACACAACATTAGAGTATCCTGAATGTAAGTATATACTTACATTTACTAGTTAGTAATAGGAAGACGTGATAGGGTATAAATCTAATTAGGTGTCCCCTCATTTCGGCTTAAAGAAGGTCCTTTAACCTCTCTTAAAAGGCTGGTCTTGAGGAACTCCTTCAGCCTTTGCTTGTCCAGGAAACTCTCTCCTATTTTGAAAGACAATTACATCAGGAAGAATATTCTTGGTTGGCAGTTTTCTTCTTTTGGCACTTTTGGAGACATTGGGTTCATGATTCTGTGACCTCAACCCCTGGCAGAAATGCCGTCATCATCTCACCTGGGTGTGTGGCTTGTGACTCCTTTCTCTCCACGTGCCAGGCTCTGTCCTTCTCCACAGAAGGGGATCAGACTCAGCCTAGAGACTGCAAGCCCTGCGTGGATGGCTACTGTCTTCTTTCTGTTCACATCCCAAGCCTCCTTCTTTTACTCCAGAAAGATAACAAGACTTAAGAAGAGGATATTTCCAGAGTTCTACAGCATCACATCCCTGTACAATCCCCAGAGAATGCTGTTTGCGCATCCCCACTCCTTCTGGGAGAATGCTATGGCCACATCCTTGAATGTCAGCAGTCCCTGAGAACTGGCCATTTCTTCTTCTTTCACTTTGTCCTCTAGATTTCTTTCTCAGAAGAAATCCTCTAGGGATTTCTTATAAGTGGAATTTGTCAACAACAGATCCACATCTTATTTAATATGGCTTTTTAGTACTTACTCTCCAGTGGTGAATCTCAAAAAGTAAATAAAGGCATAATCCAAAATAACAGCAATATCATCTTAGAAGTTTGGTTTGTAAACTGAGGCATGAAGAGGTTAAGTGTACTACTAAGCCATAAAATAAGTCAATCACAGTAAGAAAAGAAAAACAGGATAGGACTCTGAAACTTAAAACTCCTATTCTGCATTGCTTCTTACTGTTTAAACTTTTCACCCTGTTAAAGGTCTCTCCAATGAAAACAGCCTTAGGTAGGAAATCCCAATGTTTGTAGACTCACTTTGGAAAAGAACGCTTTGTATGTTTGTGTTTGATAACATTGTTATAGTTACTAAAATATCAACTCATGTTTCTGGAATTTTGCAGGATTCCCCACTGCGGAGGCAAGGTTATTTGTGTGCATGGGCTTCTCGGTTCAATATTTTCTTTAATGTTGGGTTGCTATGGGGTAAGATAAATAATTGAATTTCCTTGATATACATGGTAGTCTAAATTGGTTTTAAATATGATTAAACGTGAGTGGATAATATTGTGCCACAATTTTTAGACCTGTGAGCTATTTTACAAGAGGAATGCACACGTATGATTGATTACACAAGCATTCAGCAGAGAGAACAGAATAAAAGTAGTAAAGGGTTAAAAGTGGTCACTTTGGCAAAACTGTCTGATTAAAAGTTATCAATCTGCACTGTAGTTTATTTCCTTTGACAACATTTCTGTTGCCCCACTACACCCTGAGTCCTGAGCGCTAGGAAATTCAGTGACTACTCGTGTCAGACAGGTTGAATAAATAGGCTTTGTTTCCAGATCTAACTACAGTTATTCTAAATTTAAATCTATCACAGGGAAGAGATAAAATAAAGCAGGGATTTCCATCACTTACTTAACGGATATCTCAACCTTCAGCCCTCTGCTTATATTTTTTGGCATATCAAACAATTCTACAATATATTGCAAGACAAATGTCATACCCTGGTACATAGGGTCTATTTTCAAACAATTCATAGAACACTCAACATCTCACATCAAGAGGGAGGCAACACTGATCAAATTTTCAAATATAAACAGAATAAGATACTGTAAGAGTTCTATAAAAACAGCATAAGAGTAACAGTCAGTTTTTAAAAGAACATTAAGGGACCATATTGTCTATTAAATTTCAGATATTGGAGTGATGAAATTTGTTTATGCAGAACTATCTGCTACCAATTTTGATACTTGGTCCAGCAAGAAAAATCCTAAGAAAGTATCAGGATAGAAGACAGAGTTTGTTATAAGGGTTATAAGAGATTTCGTATTTGAATAAAATGAGATGATCAAAACCAAAGCAAGTATAGATTTATGTACATGTTGTGTGTTTCATTCAAAGTTGTCCTTGTACTTTGTGGTCCTGAAAGAATCAATTATTTTACTTTAAGATACTGAAGACCAGATCAGTGAGTACCCTTGCAACAGGTGATTTAGACATAATGTTAGATCTAGGGAACAGACACTATAAAAATAAAACCATCTGTCGGATGTTTCTTACTCAAAGTGAAGAGTAATGTCTAGTATTTAGTAGGCAAATATTTAAGCATCCTATTAATAACAATTATAAATCATACCAACTATGAATGCATAATACAGGGTTTTTAATTTTCTTTTTTCCACCTGAAACTTCCGTAGAAGGAACACCACAAAAATGGAGTTAATTTTTCTGTAAGTGGTAAGATAAAGGTTGATTATTACTTTTTTCCACGCAGACATCCAGAAGGATTGCTAAAAAAAGTTTTTTTCCCTATTGAATATGTGTTTCACTTTTGCCGAAAGAGAAATAATCATATATGTGTAGGTGTACTCCTGGAATTCATTCTGTTCCACAGATCTAGACATCTAATACTATTACCCATACCACCTTGTTCCTGATTACTGTAG
The DNA here is from genome assembly GCF_003009895.1 of Hyaena hyaena. Taxonomy (NCBI): domain Eukaryota; kingdom Metazoa; phylum Chordata; class Mammalia; order Carnivora; family Hyaenidae; genus Hyaena; species Hyaena hyaena. The sequence continues at coordinate 886,987 of NW_024081238.1, read as the reverse complement.
TTTTACTGTCTGCCTTAAAATCAAGCGGTGTAAGTCCTCTAACTTTATTCTTCTTTTTAAAATTGCTTTGGGGGCGCCTGGGTGGCTTAGTTGGTTAAGCGTCCGACTTTCGCTTAGTTCATGATCTCGCGGTTCGTGGGTTCGAGCCCCGCGTTGGGCTCTGTGCTGACTGCCAGCTCAGAGCCTGGAGCCTGTTTCAGAGTCTATGACTCCCTCTCTCTCTGACCCTCCCCTGCTCACGCTGTCTCTCTCTCTCTGCTAGAAATAAATAAAACATTTAAAAAAAATTAAAAATAAATAAAAAAATAAAATTGCTTTGGTGGAAAAAAATAAAATTGCTTTGGTGATATTAAGTTGTACTTTCATATTGATTTTACAATATACTTGCCAATTCCTATCTTAAAAGCCTCCTGAAATTTTACTGAAATTGCATTAAGTCTGCATCATTTTTGGTAGAAGTCTTAATATTATTGAGTCCTCTGATTCATAAAGGTAATTCTCACTATTTACTTAGATAAGCCTTCTTAAAATTAATTCATCAAGGATTTGTAGTTATCAGTACACAATTCTTGCACGTATTTTGTTAAGTTTATCCCTAAGTAGTCTATGTTTTCTGATGCTATTGTGAATGAAACTGTTTGTCACTAGTATATAGAAATACTATTGGTTTTTATATATTATATAATCTTGGATCTTATGTTCATGTTAAATTAAGTTAGGGTTAGTAGAGTTTTTATTACCACTATTATTCCTTTAGATTTTCTAAAGGAATTCCTACAACATCATTATGCCATCTGCAAATAAAAGCAACTTTAGTTCTTCCTTTCTATAATGTATGCTTTTAATTTCTCTTTCTTATCTTACTGCACCAACTGAGGCCTCCGGTATAACACTGATTAGAAGCGCTAACAGTAGACTCCTCGGCTTTATAGGGCCAAGGGCAGGCTGCCCCAAGATGGGCCACTTTGGTATGAAGACTATTTTGAGTTAAAAACAATCAAAACCCAGCACATTCAGGAAAGTGCTCTTTATCTCTCCTTCAACTGGCTGCCTATAACACAAAGAGAACTATTAACAGAGAATTCTTTACCAAAGAAATTTATCTGTGTAACAGGACAACCTTTGTTTTCCAAACATCTTTTTCACTTTCCTACTAATGGTCTTCTTCCCTTTGTATTCTCAAACCCCTATCCCCTCCTTAACTCGGGATGTCATCTAGCCTCTTGTTGCCTGCCTTTGAATTTTCATGTCTGAGGGGATCCCTCATATGTACATAATTAAATTTGATTTCCTCCTGTTAATCTGGATTATGTCAATTTGATTCTTAGTCTAGCAGTAGGACCTTGAAGGTAGAGAAAATTCTTCTTCTTCAAGGTTGACACAGTTGGCAGGACACTTGAACTTGCTGGATGCTGCTTTCCCTAGACACAGATGCAGCTGAAAGATCCTTGGGATATCTGAAAAACAATCAACAGAAAGTAGGATTTCTTACTATACCAGTCTCCTGGAACCTCTATCTGCCTAGTTCGATGGATCAAAAATGATGAGAATTCTCTCTCTCTTTTTCTAAATTTACATTAGCAGAAAATACTTATGGAGCTAGTTCCTTAGATTTAGTAACTCTTGGTAGAAATTTGGTAGAGTATTCTGATTATTGTTCCATTTCCTCCCAGAAGCGGTCTTTGTTTTCCTTTGTCTGTATCTTTTTTGCCGTTTGTTATAAAGAGGAATTACCATAGAACAGAACACAGCAGAGGCCATATCAGTCTTGCTGTTCAAGCTGACCTCAGAGACTGGTGAGTTCATGGTTCTTATTCAGATCGGTGTCTTTTTAGACAAATTGTGATGTGGGTTAATGTGAACATGAAGTAAAGGCTATTGTTAAGGGCAATTTTGAAAGTGAAAGCCACAAAATTTGTGGGCATGGGTCGAACACTTAAAAGCTATTGGAGCGCTCACCACCTAATTCAAAGACTCCTGCGTTAGGATAAGTTGGTCATGTAATGAGCTAAATTGACACTAGTTTACCTGCCAACCTCAAGAAAACTTTCATGCAGCAAGGTACACTGTAAATACACAGTCCCCAAGTTCATGGCACATCCCTTTTAGGTATTAGTATGTCTCCAAGAGACTCAAGACTTATCTGAAAGAAAAACTTAATGAGGTTTTCCTTTTTGTTTTATTCTATATCCTAAGAGCTATGCCTGGTGACCAGTGAGAATATTCTCTTTGGTCTTTACAATCTGGAGTATACTTACTGGGGTGCATGTTGGGGGCTAGCTGAATAGACTAGGGCTGCAAGTCTCTCTGTCCATCCATGACAGCCCCTGGCGGTGACTGCTGTGAGAGGTCATAGCCCATAGGAACCTTTGTTGTCTCAACCTTCATTGCTAGTTAGTGCTGGAAAGTCCCATTTCAGTAGCAACAACCTGGTGTCACAAATTAGTAGGTCTGTGACCTTAGGTGTCTCACATCTTTGTGGGAGATTGGAGATTGGAGATATCATTTTCACTCCACCATCCTTACTGCCTATGCAACAAAGGCTTTTGCTTTCTTAGACTAATTTCAGGAGCAGACTTTTGCATCATAGGGGTTGCATCATCTATGCCCTCTCTGGATGCCTCTTGTATCTTTGGTTAAGCCATTAAAAGGCTTATTGGTTTGAATTGCTATTAGATCCTCCTCATCAAGTGCCAGAAGATGGACCCTTTAAATAGGCTTTTAAAAAATAAATATATTATTCATAGAGAGCGCTCAATTGTCTTATTTTAGTAGAACCACTAGCCTTTAAGGAATCCCTTGACAAGATGAAAGAACAGAAATTACACTTAAGACAGCAATGTCCACATTCAATGTAAATTCCCTTTCTGAAAATCCAGTTTCATACGCTGTTTTAACATCCTATTTGCTATAGGATTTACTGAGAGCACCTGGCTTAATCTGAGTTCTAAGTACACAGGGTGCTCATGGGAATGCCGAAAGGCAGGAAATGAATTTAACACAAGCTCCGGACACCAGCATCTTGTGCTCCTGCTTTTCCAGCGCTCTGTAATCAGGCTCTGCCAGCTTCAGGCATTCCTCTGCAATGTCCTTTGCAGATACGTCCAAGACCCCCCACTACAAAAGCATTAGTGTCCCTGGGACAGCAGCAGATCTTTTAAATTATAAAGTCCTTTTACCTACCCTTTTGGATGATCCTCCCAAATTGAGAGGGCGAATTGGAAAGATGAATGACTATTCACAGCTTCCCCATCATAAAGGAAAGAGATGACCCAAATTTCTCCTAGGCCCTCCTACAAACGATCTGTAAGAGTCCAATATTCAGAGGTTAATTAGAAGCTAAGGTTGAATTGTGTACCTAGAAAGAAGACTTTGTTCAAATGCATTACATAGACTTTACAAAGGCATAAATCTTTTGATTCCCACTTTAGTTGAAAATATCCCTGATATAAAGAAGGAAATTCAGTTAAAATGACAAGCCTTAATCCCTTGATATTTAGACTATAATCCAGTTCTTCAGGGAATTAGAAACAACTATCTCTACCTCTACAAAGCCAGGAATACAACTCTAGAAACAAGTGAAAGCCTACCTATCATTAATAATCTTCAAACCTCATCTATTCCTCTCAAAATGTGTGTAGACATTACAAAAGATCAGGATATTGGATCAAAATTATTCTGTACTTTTAACAAACAAAAAAGGTAAATTTTAAATAGAAATTAACCTGAAACCCTAGGGGAAAAAAATTTTCTTTGCACTCTCTGTCCCTTGAAATTATTAACCTTCTGCTTTTGAAATGTAAACACAGCCCACTCGCCTCAGATTGAAAATAGGTTGAGTTGGTTAGGGAGAATAGGCCATTTTAAAATACAAATGCATAAAGAGCTCCTGTACTCAGACTCTTAACTTCTGATAACAGGCAAACACTCTCAAAACCTCCACCTTGGAGAAAACTTATATACTTTCTCTGTGCCTTTGCAATGCATCCTTCCTGCCCCCATCTTCTCTGGGACCTGAGAGCTGTTCTTTGAGGTGCAAATTTTAGGAAATAGTTTTTCATCAGGAAGGAATAAGGGGGTGGGGGATATTTTTAAAAATGGGCCTTAATGTCCTTTTCACAAATATTTCACAAATATTAGAAAAACAAAAAAAGATTTTGGTTTGCATTTGTCTGGCATAGGTGTGTTCATATATGTTGTAAAATGTGAGATATTTTCTTTTTTTAACATTTTTTTGAAGTTTATTTATTTTTAGAGAGAGAGCATGCACACAAGCAGGAAAGGGGTAGAAAGAGAATCCCAAGCAGGCTCTTTGCTGTCCACGTGGAACTCAATGTGGGGCTTGATCTCATGAATCCTGAGATCATGACCTGAGCAGAAATCAAGAGTCAAACTCTCAACTTACAGCCACCTAAGCTCCCCAAAATATTTTCTCTACCTCTATCTCTGAATGGTATTGCTAAAATTAATTTGAACAAGAGCTCTCTTTGGTTACTATGGAGGCAAGTGCTTATAAGGATTGGGCATTCTAAAACTTAGAAAGCGAGAAATTAACCCAAATGTTTTTGAGTTAATGTGATCTGGGAAAATGTTCAGTATTAAAGTTAATTTAAAGTTGTTGACTTGATTAAAATAGACTTATCTTTAGAGTTCTCAGCATTAAATATAAAACTTTTATTTTGCCTGTAGTGTTTACTAAACATCAAAAAAAAATTCATGTTTTCTTTGTTGTGAAATTTCTACAAAAAAAAAACATTTTAGAATAATGGTTGACTTTACCTAATACCTCATGAAGTTTTGTGGGTAGTCTAAACATAATTGTTAAAATCAAGTAAATTAGATAGATGTAAATAAGATAAAAAGGTTTGTAGGTAAACTTTCTTTTAAGTTTATTTTGAGAGAGAGAGAGAGAGAGAGAGAGAGAGAGAGACAGCATGAGTGGGGAAGGGGTAGAAAAAAAGGGAGAGGGAGAGACTCCCAAGCAGGCTCCATGCTCAGAGTAGAACCCAATTTAGGGCTCAATCCCACCACCCTGAGACTGTGACCTGAGCTGATAACGAGAGTCTGATGCTCAACTGACTGAGCCACCCAAGTGTCTTGGTTTCTAGGCAAACTTTTAAATAGCTTCCAAAATCCTTCATAACCTGAAGCTTAAAAAAAAAAACAACACCTCATTCGAGAGAATGAGCTTAAGTGGGGAGGGGCAGAGAAAGAGGGAGAGAGGGAGAGAACCCCAGGCAGGCTCCACAATGTCAGTGTAGAGGCTGATGTGTGTGGGGCTGGTACCTACCAACTGGGAGATCATGACCTAAGTCAAAACCAAGAGTTGGATGCTTAACAAACTGTGCCACCTAGATACTGCAACCTGAAACTCTAAAGTTTTGCTAATTAAATTAAATGATGAGTTAAGTTAGATTCATTAAATAATCAAAATCATTTCCAAAAAATATAAAATAATAAAACATTAAATACTGGACATAGGTTTATCTAATTTTTTCTTATTACAGAAACATTAATGATAAATGTGGGCCTGTTAGTAAACATATTTTGTGCTTTATTTAAAAATTGTGCTGTGAGGGGCGCCTGGGTGGCTTAGTCAGATAAGCATCTGACTTTGGCTCAGGTCATGATCGCACTTTTTGTGAGTTCCGGCCCCATGTTGGGTTTTATGCTGACAATTCAGAACCTGGAGCCGGCTTTGGATTCTGTGTTGGTGTGTCTCTCTCTCTCTCAAATATAAATAAGCATTAAATTTTTTTTTTAAGTTTTAATTTCATTTCCAAGAGAGAGAAAGAGTATGAATAGGGGAAGGTCAGAGAGAGAGGGAAACACAGAATCTGAAGCAGGCTCCAGGCTCTGAGCTGTCAGGGCAGAGAGACCCTGATGCATGGCTCAAACTCATTGATTGTGAGTTCATGACCTGAGCTGAAGTCGGATGCTTAACCAACTGAGCCCCCCAGAGGACCCCTAAAAAGTTTTTTTAATTGTGGTATGAAAAAGCATATGTTTCTAGAAACTATGAAACGTGTTTATATATTTGCCAATCTAAAGAATACTGGTATAGCAGACAACTCACAATTGCTTCATGCTTACTTTTCACTAGAAATTAAGGTTTCTAAGAGTTAAGAATTCTAATAAATGTAATTAAGACTACTGAAAATAAAAAGAGAAACAACTCTGTACATAAGGAAAGTAAGATATGTGTTTTTGGTAAGAAAAGGAATAAAGAGGCACCTGGGGACTCAGTCTATTAAGCATTTGACTCTTAATTTCAGCTCAGGTCTGATCCCAGTGCCATGGGATAGAGCCCCACATCGGGCTCCATACAGAGTGTGGAGCTTGCTTAAGACTCTCTCTCTGTCTCTCTCTCTCTGTCTCTCTCTCTCTCTCCTCTATGTGCCCCTCCCCCACTCATGCTCACTCTGTCTCTCTCACAGAATAAATAAACTTAAAACTTAAAAAAAAGGAATAAAAACATTTTTTTTGAGAGAAAAGAAAATAGATTTGTTCTAAGGTGAGGATGGTTACTTAAAGAGGGAAAACTTAGGAGAGAATCTGAATGTAAAAAAGAAAGCTGCAGAAGGTTTATGGAGAAAGAGTCTTTTGAGAGGAATTTTATATGTAGTCAGGGCTGGCTGAGATTAGGATAAATTTAAGTAAATGAGTTTTAATCTCAAAAATATACAGATAAAAATATCAAAAATATACAAAATTACATACTGTCTTCTCTTTGCTAAAAGGACAAAGTTTTCTTGACCTATTGGCCTGCTCTTAATAAAAAGATTGTAAAGAAAAGTTTTTCTTTACTTTAAAATTATCTGCCTAGAAAATAAGGATTCTGTGTTTTGCCAAAATAATTTAGAAGTTTACCAGGTCTTTGACTACATAAATAAACTGAAGCAAAATATTAAAAGAGCTAAATTTTGCTCACAATTATGTAACCTTATATATTTGCCTTTAAAATCTTTTATTGTCACTTTGGTTATACAAATAATTAAATATTATTTTATAATGATTTGTGATCCTATTTAATCAAATGTTTAAATCTTTGGATATTTTTGGTATACTTCCCAAAGTCAAATTCTAAAATGAAATCCTTTGACCGCAATCTAACTAAAATTTTCCAGACATTTCAAAGATTCCTGTGAAAAATTAAACTAATTGGACTTACTTGGCATGTTAAATTACATAGGAAGCATTGTCAAATAAGTGATACTAAACACTTTTAGATTATATTTGTATAGATCTATGTTATTAAAATAAGTGTTCTAAAATTGTACAAAACTCCTAGAAATCTGATTTCTTAGTATGTTATCTTGGAGTGTTGTGTGTCACAGAAATAACCAAATTCCCTTGTCAATTGCACTGTAATGAACGTGAATCGGATCTTTAACCATGGCCATTCTTAAGTTTTATCATACACAAGTCATTGTTTTACTCTGATCTTATAACAAATTGTGTTTCATCTTTAATAAGACTCATGAAAAAACTCTTGAGTACAGTTTTTGATAAGAGCATAAAGCTGAACTTGATTACAATTTCTGCACTAGTGGTAAAAATGGATTCAAGCAGAAAAGAGTAAATAATGTGGGACTAAAAGAACTGAAAAGGATAATTAATGTTTTTATTTGAAACACTGCTGACTTTAAAAATGTTTTGTTTTCTAGATTTAAGGGATCTTTTCTCTTAAGCTAACTCTTTCAAAGTCCAATATCAAATAATAATTTATTCTCCTTATGACAGGACACAATTGGAATCATTGGTCACATTACTAAAACTTTAACTGAAATATCATACTTGAGAGAGACATCCATCCATAGATTCAGATATGACCAGATAGCTCTAGGAACAAAGGTTGATTTTATGGAGCCAATAAAGCCCTTGAAAATATCATCCTGAAAAAAAGAAAAAGAAAAGACAATATCATCCTGACAGCTCGCTTACAGAGTTTCCAACATTCTTACCAGGTAAGTAAGGAAGGTTACTTCCTGTCAGGTGCAGGAACCTCGAGGTATTTTGGGGACCTCAAGAAGAGAGGAATTAACCCAAACTTACAGGTATTGCAGGAGAAGTCTGATGGCAAGTGGATTGGCTTCTGGACCTGAGAGCCTGTTGAAAATTCAGTTTAGAGACTCCTTATGAAAATTTCCAGCAAAACAGGTTTGCTTTTGTTTCTTTTTTTTTTTTTTTTTTTATTCAAGTGTAATTAACATAGAGTGTTATATTAGTTTCAGGGGTACAATATAATGATTCAACAGTTCTATACATTACTCAGTGCTCATCACAATAATGTACCCTTAATCCTCTTCACCTGTTTTACCCATCACCCCACCAGCCTCCCCTCTGACAACCATCAGCTTGTTCTCTATGTTTAAGAGTCTGGTTTATTTGTTTGTCTTTTCTTCTCTTTGTTCATTTGTTTTGTTTCATAAATCCAGTAAGAGTGAAATCATAAGGTATTTGGTCTTTCTCTGACTTATTTTACTTAGCATTACACTCTGTAAATCTGTCCATGTTTTTGCAAATGGCAACATTTCATTCTTTTTTTTATGGCTGAGTAATACCCTGTTTTATATATTAACCACATCTTCTTTATCCATTCATCTATTGCTGGACACTTGGGTTACTTCCATATCTTGCCTATTGTAAATAATGCTGCAGTAATGCTGCTGTGGTTTTCATTTGCATTTCTCTGATGGTTAGTGATATTGAGCATCTTTTCATGTGTTTACTGGCCATCTGTATATCTTCTTTGGAGAAATGTCTATTCATGTCTTCTATCTATTTTGAATTGGATTTATTTTTTGGTGTTGAGTTACATGAGTTATTTATATATTTTGGATATTAATCCCTTATCAGATATATTATTTGCAAATATATTCTCCCACTTGGTGGGCTGTCTTTTTGCTTTGTTGATGGTTTCCTTTGCTGTGCAAAAGTTTTTTGTTTTGATGTAGTCCTAATAGTTTATTTTTTGCTTTTGTTTCCCTTATCAAAGAAGATATATCTAGAAAAAAATTTCTACAGTTGATGTGAAAGAAATTACTGCCTATGTTTTCTTCTGGGATGTTTATGGTTTCAGGTCTCACATGTAGGTCTTTAATCCATTTTGAATTTATTTTTGTATATGGTGTAAGAAAGAAGTCCGTTTTTCTTTTGCATGTAGCTTTCTAGTTTTCCCAGCCCCATTTGCTGAAAGGACTGTCTTTTTCCCATTGCATAATCTTGCCTCCCTTTTCATAGACTAGTTGACCATACAACTGTGGGCTTTTTATTCTGTTCTATTGATTTATGGGTCTATTTTTGTGCCAGTATCATACTGCTTTGATTACTACAGATTTGTAGTATATCTTGGAATCTGGGAGTGTGAAACCTCCAGTTTTGTTCTTCATTTTCAAGATTTCTTTGCTATGAGGTGCCTGGGTGTCTCAGTGGATTAAGCATCTGACTTTGGCTCAGGTCATAATCTCATGGTCCGTGATTTTGAGTCCTGCATCAGGATCTATGCTGACAGCTCAGAGCCTGGAACTTGCTTTGGATTCTGTGTCTAATTCTCTCTCTGCCCTCCCCCCCCACTCATGCTCTCTCTCTCTCTCTCTCAAATAAATAAAACATTTTTTAAAAATTAAAAAAAAGATTTATTTGCTATTTAGGGTCATTTGTGTTTCCCTACAAATTTTAAAATTATTTGTTGTATTTTGTGAAAAGTGACATTGATATTTTGTTAGGGACTATAGATTAAATTTATAGATTGTTTGGGTAGTATGGACGTTTAAACAATATTTTTTCTTTCAATCCATGAACATAGAATATCTTTCCATTTGTTTTTGTCATCTTCAATTTCTTTTTTTTTTTTTAATATTTTTATTTATTTCTAAGAGTGAGAGAGAGAGAGAGACAGCATGAGCAGGGGAGGGTCAGAAAGAGAAGGAGTCACAGACTGAAACAGGCTCCAGGCTCTGTGCTGACTGCCAGGGGCTTGAACCCACGAACCGTGAGATCATGACCTAAGTGAAAGTCAGATGCTTAACTGACTAAGCCACCCAGGAGCCCCATTGTCATCTTCAGTTTCTTTCATCAGTGTTCATAGTTTTCAGTGTACAGGTCTTTCACCTCTTTGGTTAAGTTTATTCCTTGATATCTTATTATTTTTGGTACAATTGTAAGTGGAACTGTTTTATTAATTTCTTTTTCTACTATTTCATTATTACTGTATAGAAATACAACAGATTTCTATATATTGATTTTGAATCTGGTGATGTTACTGAAGTTACTTATGAGTCTTTGCTTTAGGAAGCAATATGTTAATGCTAAATAACTTTTTTTCGGGAATGAAGAAGGGCTTTCCCCTTGCTGCTAATGGTGTTCTTCCTTTTGTATCACTAGAGCCCTGACCCTCTCTTTAGCTTTTTGATGGAGCCCTTCAGGTTTTCTATGTATAGTATCATGTCACCTGCAAATAGTAAAAGCTTTACTTCTTCCTTACCAGTTAGGATGCCTTTTCTTTTTTTCTTTTCTGACTTCTGTGGGTAGGGTTTCCAGTATACTATGTTGAATAAAAGTGGTAAGAGTGAACATCCTTCCTGTTAATGGTGTTCTTCCCTTTGTATCGCTAGACCTCTACCTCCTCTTTAGCTCAGGATGTCAAATATGAGCCTCCTGAGAGCTGACTGTCTTTGGATTTTCATGTCTGTGTGGATTCTTCATAAGAATGAAACTAAAATTGATTTTCTCCTGTTAATCTGTCTCACATCAGTTGGGTTCTTAGTCCAGAAGACTAAGGGCAGAGAGGATTCTTCCTTCCCAACAACTTATTGCCAATCTTAGAAGAAAAGCATTCAACCTTTCATCATGAGGTATGATGTTAGCTGTAGGTTTTTCCTAGGTTCTGTTTATCGAGTAGGGTGCTTCACTTTCTATTTTGCTGAAAATCATTTTTATCATTAGTGAAGTTGAATTTTATCAAATGTTCTTTATACATCTATTGAGATGATCATATAATCTTTTGAAATCTGTTAATATAGTGAATTATATTCATTACTTTTCAAACGTTCTATTGACCTTATATCTACCTGATCATACTAAATATTATTTTTATGTATTATTAGATTTGACTTGCTTGTATATTATTAAGGCTATTTACATCTAAGATGATGAGAATTACTGTTCTGTAGTTTTCTTTTTCTACAATGACTCTGGTTTTGGCATCAGAGTAATACTGGCCTTATTACATAAGTTGGGGACTGATGGGGAAGTAAAATACTTTCTTCTCTACCCTTCTAGTATCTCCCTAGAGGGAACTCCCTGTAATAAAAGATAAACTAACAGGAGAAAAACAAACACAAGTTTAATAACACATATACCTCCTGTATACATGGGGATTACTCTGGAAAACTGAGCAGCTCCCAAATGGCCTAAGCTACCACTTTAAATTATATCTCCAGTTAAAGACAGAAGAAGATGTTGGGGGTAAGGAAGGAGGACTGTTTACCTTACCATGAGAAGCACAGTCAAAAAGGGTAAGGTTGTTACCCAGATTCATGTCACTGCCTCCTCTATTGATAAGAGTTTCTAATGATTTAAGAGTTATCCCTCCATCTGGTGCAGCCAGGAGACACCCTGGAAGAAGAAACATCTCTTCTAAATGTCAACGTCTTTTACAAAAGGGAAACTTGCTTTCAGTTTTCAGAGCTTTCCTATGTCTCTTATTAAAGATAATCAACCTAAAATTAATCTGTAACCCAAAGAGTCCTACTTCTGGGTGGCAAATTCTTCTCACCTTCAGAAGCAGTCGTTTTTCTTCCAGTTCCTGAAAAAAAATTATTTAGCATTAATATATTGCTTCCTAAAATATTTAGTACCAGACCAGAACCTGGCTACAAGAATACATTGTGAAAGAGGGAAGCAGTAATTAATTAATGGAAGACCTGTGGCCAGCTACAGAAGGAAGAATAGCAGCTGCATATTATGTTAATTATTTCTTCACACCCCCTCCCTTTTTCCCGAAGACTTTATTTGAACATCACTGATTATGGCTTATCTTTCAGGTTGGAGACAGAATATGACAAAATTGGCATCATTCTACAATGATATGATAATAAATAAATAGACTTTCCATACTCTATGTATTGAGGATGCAGTTTTTTCACCCACGTAAGAACTGATGCTGAGGAACCAAGGAGTTGTAACACACCCCTTCGGATATAATCTCTACCCTACTTTTTGCACAAGGAATCTGCTATAAGGACTGGCTAGGTTGAGCCCATGGGAGGCACTGGCAGCAATCTGAAAAGCATGAGACTCGTGGACATAGAGCAGTATTCTAGACTTTCCTCCCTGCCAAGTGGTCTTAAGATGACTGCATTCTTTTAAGGAAGACCACAGCTTCTCTTCAGCAGCCTTCTCTATGAAATGCCTTCTCTGGGTCCTGATAATTCCTTCTATCCTTTACCACTCCCTTCAGGTCTAAAGATGGTGAAGGCTGCAGGCAAAGTATTGCACCAACTGTTACTGCTTTCCTGAAACACTGCCCACACGTTTGTAAATAGTGCCTTTATTAATCTCTCTTTACTCACTCTGATTGTGCAATTTATTTTTTACTGGGATCCAGCTAATATCAACTTACAGTATTGTGTCCGTAAGTTCAGTATACAAGTGTCAGGATGTATATTTGTATTTTGGAGGGTGTGTGTGTACACCCAATGTACACACTGGCCCTGGGTCTGAAGCCAATATTGAACTACTTCATTTTCTAAAAGGATGGGAGATTCTGAGCCCAGAGGTAGGAGCTGACAGGTCAACTGTTCTCAGCTAGACTCTGGCTGGGCAGAGGGGTTTTTGAGGCCAGGCTGTCTTGCAGGGAGGCCTATTGCTGCCAGTTGCTGGGAGGTTCCCAAAATAAGGTTTAGCAGACAAAGCCTTTTAACGTGCAGGGATTTCACTATGTTGGTTGCTTCAGTCAGTTTTGCCACGGATACAAATATACTATCTTCTACAATCTTCAGAGCAAAGAATTTATTGAATAAAAAAGTATTTTTCTAATAAATGAGTTAATAAAGTTATACAAGTTACCAGAAAACAATCCAAACCAAAAGGCCAGGAGCAAGCATTAATGTTCTGCTCCTTAACCAATGTTTAAACACCAAAAAGGTCAAAATGGGAAAGCATTGAAAATCTAGAGATAAGTCAGTCTGTATCTGCCAATGCCTATCTATGTTTCTGCAACTGCAAATATGAAACAGTGATATGCCTCTCGCTAGCATTTTTTGAGCAGTTATTACACGCCAGCCACTGTTCTAAACATTTTAGTTGTGTTAATTTATTCTCACAGCAAGAAAGTAGACACTATGTATCACCTCTGGTTTACTATTAAAGAAACTGGACACAGAAGGGTTAAGTAATAGGTGGTAGAAATCAAATTTGAACCCAGGTAGTTTTACCCCTAGAGCCCATGTTCTTAACCACTGCACCATGCTACTATTTTCACTTTTAAAAAAATGAGATGGCTTAGGGCAACTGGGTGGCTCAGTTGGTTAAGCTTCTGACTTCAGCTCAGATCATGATCTCACAGTTTGTAAGTTTGAGCCCACATGGGACTCTGTGTGGAGAGTGCAGAGCCTGCTTAGGATTCTCCCTCTCCCAGCTTTCTCTGTCACTACCCTACTTGTGCTCTTTCTCTCTCTCTCCAAATAAATAAACTTTTTAAAAAATGAGATGGCTGGCATAATGATCTGCAATGTCTCTTACCTCTAAGTCTCCCCTCTGAGCCCTACACAGAAGGTTAACAATTTCTCTTTAACATCAAGAATGCCCTAATTCCTCATATCACTGAGTCCATAGGCCCCCTACTCTTCCCTTGCCTCTGTTGGAATCATGCCTCATGCTGCATGTTAATTTGTACTTGCAATCACTACTAGTAGACTGTAACCCTCTTATAGTCATGGATTGTTTTCCTCTTCTCTGGAGCTCAGATCAGAAAACACCCTTGAGCACTTATTCCAGCTCTGCCTAAAAAACCTTGCCATTGTCATAGCTAGACCTGAAGTGATACCAAATTTCCACTGGAACCTACATGTCCACTGATTTCATGATGACACACATGCCTGCCACACTGCGGGGCTAAGTGTAGTCCTTTTAGAATATCCAAATCTTTCCAGTTTTCTTCAACTTTCTCTTTCCCCTGATCCATTTTTCCATTATTTCCCTCTCCAAACCTTTCCACAGCAACCCATAAGATTCTCAACTCAGCTGAATAAATTCTACTTCTCAACCTTAGTTTAATAACTACTCTTTTGAGGAGATCATCTCTGACCCAATAGTGTCATGGTAAAAAGCAATAGCATACTTTCTGCAGAGGCAAAACTAGCATAATTGATATTAAAGTTGAAGTGTGGTAGACCATTTTACAGTGAATATAATTCCTCTTTAGGGACTAGATTAAAAATAACTAGGTTAGAGATTAAAAATAATTCAAATACTCCTATTTCTTTTTTAATAGAACCAGCTTTTACACAAGTGTTCCACCTGAAATAGCACTTTGGAACTTGGGGCTTCCTGGAAAATACAAATGAACAGCCAGACCTTCAGTCTGATCATACTTGAGATAAAGGAAGTGTATTTTAAATGTGAACAGATGGATCTATTAAAAACAAGCTTATGAAGAAAGGTTATCATAGATCTTAGAATGATTAATTTACATTTTTCAAGTTTCTTTAGATGTGTGGCCAATGTGGTTTATCCATCTTCCAACTCTGGCAGAAAGATAAGTACAGCATAGGCTGTAACATCCAAAATCTTGTTCAAAAATAAAATTCAAGAAATGATGGTTTTTTGCTGGGGCCTTTCTATTTTGGAATGGTCAATTATGAATATTAAAAAAATTCTTGAGATCTATCAAGAACTGTGATGTCTTTACCTATCTGTATCATAGCCTACAGGGAGTGGGAATTCTTTGAGAATTTAATTTCACTTCATTAAAACAGTGTTGCTATCTAGAACTTTGTTTCATTTACTTAACTTTTCTCCAAAGAATAGTCCAAATGTGTGGAGTATTACATTTAATAATATATAGATCTATTGCATTAATGGAGAGGTATTCTGAGGTGTGTATTACATATTAGGAATGATGCTCCAGCATAAGAACAGGAGTGAATAAATCAGGATGTTGAGAATCATGTTGGAAGATACTGACCCACACTTAATTAAGTAATGCATTGGTGAGTATGCAATACCAGCAGATAAACAAAATGTTGGGACTGATCAGTCATAATGATTACTTTAGGTGGGTAGCAGGTGAGGCTAGAGAAGGTTGCACACAGTATTTAAATACTTTAAGTTTTGAAGAAGCATACTTAGGGGTTCCCTAATTAGACAAAAGGGGTAAAAGCATTCCATAGAGGAAAACCATATGTCCTTTGAACGTATATGGCCCTTGGAAACCAAACTTTTTGATTCATTCAACCACTTCTCCCTAGCATGGAGCTAGATATTCCAATAAGATAAAATAAATAAAAGTTTTGACTCTTGAAATCTGGTTCTGCAAAATGAAGGAGGAAATAATTTAAAGGTACAAGAAAGCAAATGCTTGCTTGTTTGTACAAATCACATACCTAATAGAAATTAAAAATTAGTTGATATTGGGTTCTCCTTTAACGCAGGACTACAGTATGACTTTCACTGACCTAAGCACTTTTTTCTTTGAGGATATTTACCTCCCTTCCCAACAACCCTCCCCCCCCAAAAAAAAAACACTAAAAATTTTATTTTATGACTATGCTGGCAAAAAAGAAAAAAATGTGCTAAAATTATATATTAAAACATTTTCTTTGACCTAAACGGTTTTTTCCTTCTGATTATAAGTAAATTAAAACATTTTGGGGGGGACACTAAGCACTGCATCTAATGATAAATCGCCTTCAGGAATTCTCTCTCATATTCTATTCTGCATTTTGTTGCTTCTACAAATTGTCCTTTCCTTGGATCATATGGAAATTTCAAGAACTCATTCAGTGTGGTGATTTCTAGATCCCTCCGTCAGATCCCTTTTTTTGCCTAGCAATTTAAGGTCACTACCAGATGTACCTTTTGCTTCTACCCTGTCATTTCCTCTAGTCCAATACTGTGTATTGAAATAACCTAGGGAAGTATTTTGTTTTCATTTTGTTTTATTTTATTTTATTTTTTTAAATTTTAATGTTTTATTTATTTCTGAGAGAGAGAGAGAGAGAGAGACAGCGTAAGCCAGGGAAGGTCAGAGAGAGAGGGAGACACAGAATCGGAAGCAGGCTCCAGGCTCTGAGCCATCAGCACAGAGCCTGACGCGGGGCTTGAACCCACGAACCGTGAGATCATGTCCTGAGCCGAAGTCGGACGTTTAACCTACTGACGCTTAACCATCCAGGTGCCCCTTGTTTTTTATTTTAAATTTGGATTCTGGGGGACCTGGGGGGCTCAATCAGTTAAGCATCCAACTCTTGATATCAGCTCAAGTAATGATCTCACAGTTGGTGACTGAGCCCTGCATCAGGCTCTGGGCTGACAGCGCAGAGTCTGCTTGGGATTCTCTCTCTCTCTCTCTCTCTCTCTCTCTCCCTTTCTGTCCCTTCCCTGCTCATATGCATGCACACACTCTCTCTCAAAAGAAATAAATAAGCACTTAAAAATAAATAAATTTGGATTCCAAAACAAATCAAATTTGAGTCTCTGGGTATGGAACCCAGAAAACATTACTTTTTTTTTTTTTCTAAGCTGGCTTCATGCCCAGCGCTGAGCCAATACAAGGGCTTGAACTCCCAACCATTAGATCAAGACCCAAGCTGAGATCAAGTCAGATGCTTAACTGACTGAGCCACGCAGGCACCCCCAGAAAACATTACTCTTTAAGCTCTTCAGGCGATTCCAATTTGCCTACTAGCTTGAGAACCAACTAGCTTGTTGTCTTTAAAGCAACAACAACAAAAAGATAATCATTGTCCTGTAATGTTCTGTGAAGTATCACTGTACATTGTAATAACTCATTTTTACATGAATTTCTTTACTAGACGGAAAATTCCAAGCATCATTTCTCAATCATTTTACTTAGACCCACCACCTAGTTCAATGACTAGCATGGAGTAGACACTCGATAAATACTTTTATTGAATGAGTAAATGGGTGAATGAATTGGCACATGTTCTTAAACTTCTGCTTTCCCTCTTTCTTTTTTTCTTCTTCATTGTCTTACTCCAAGGTTCTCAACCCTGCCTGCACTTTACAGTCACCTGAGAGCTTTGTAAAACTATCCTGGGCCACACCCTTTAATTCCTCAGTTAAATCACTAATTCAGAGGGTGGGGCCCCGGTAGTTTTTAAAAATCCTGAGGCAATTCAAATACACAGCCAGGGTTAAGAATCATTGACTAATTTTTACTCACTCTTTAAGACCTTTAAGATCCAACTTTTTCAGTAAACTTTTTCTGATGCTCTCCTGCATTTATCTTTTAATTTCTTAAATTCTGCTTGTTCTTAAGAGAAAAATATATGATTTCACTCTTAATTATTTTCTTCTTGCATCCATATATATATGTTCTCTGTGAAGCTAGCATTTGAGGGCAGGATTTATGTTTTCTATAGCCTCTCCTTCCTGGAAGAGTTGAGAACAGTGCTGGGCCTGAATTCTCATACAACTTAGGGACTAAAGGCAGTTATTTGGGTTTGTGGGAATATTGTGTTTCTTGATCCAGACTTGTCACATACTATTCAATAGATCTCAGGCGATCAATACATTGCTTGGAATTTTCAGTGTGTTGTGAACAATTCATTTTCTCAACCAGTTCCTTGTTTTAAAAGCTTTGACTTAAACTAGAACTTGCTGACACCACACTGATGTTGACCAGCTCCTTCAAAGTCGTAATTCGACTTACGCATCAAGGGAAGATCAACAGGCTGATCTCAGTTTATGAAGGAACAAGGCAGAGAGATTCAAAATTCAAATTGCTGTGCTGTCCTCTCTTCAACTCTTAACTCATTTCGTCCCAGGAGAAGCAGAGGTAGTGCAATAATTTGGGAGGTGCCTATTAGCACTCACCTGGGGCATGTGAACACCTGATTATTTTCATGACCAGATCATAGAATACCATAATGCTTATTAAAAATGCTGATTTTTTTATTAGTCAGCATTACTGTGCTGCTGAGTAGTATGAATTTGGTAACTCAGCAGTTAATGGAGGTATGTTTATTAATAACACATTTCAGCTATATATTTTGTAGGACTCTGATGTTTTGAAATTTCTCTTCTCTATTTTAAAGTTTAGGAATAAATATCTAACAAATAGGTGGTTTCCCAACCAGAAAAAATGCACATGCCTTATCTGTATTGGGTGGGCAAAACATAGACAAAATGAATACAGGGATTTGGTCAGTCTGTGACTGATGAATGGGCAATATTCAACACTTGAGGGGAAAAGTCAGACATTTATAATAATACAGTTAATTAGCATTCAAAAATCATAGTTACTTCAAGCTCTTGCTAAATAAATGCCAGAAATGGTAACTTTTATAGACCTGTGTAGAGTCTTAAGTTCTCATGAGGACTAAAGAAATTTTGATTTTTCAAGAGGAATTTAGTGAGATATTTCTTTTTATAGTAAGATACCTGTTTATCATCCTTAAATGTTGTTTTTAAAGTTAGTTTAATCATGATAAACACAAATTCTTAGAAATAGTTGATGAACATCTGCTTGGAAAAGAAATCTGAAAAAAACAGAAAGATATTACCCACGCAGACATTCCCAGACACATACAAACAAACCCAAAGAAAGTTTTAGTTTATATTCTGAAGTCCAAATGGAAAAATGAATATGTAACAAAAAGTCTAATTTGGTACTACGCAGAAATGTTTGAAAGGAAATACCAATTCAAATGCCTTGCATTAATAAGTATTTAGTTACCTGCCCCCCCAGCTTTCATATGCCAAAGAAAATGATGTAAACACAGGTTTCTACTGAGTCATTTGTTTCAGTTTTCTTGAAAGAGACTAACAGTGGCAGCTTTTGTTCATAATTACAGCAATTTAGCAATCTTTTTTTATTGGCAATCATTTTTATTGCCTCATATGGGTTAGGTGGCAAAAGTAGTCAAAAAATGATGAAAACCAACATCTTCATCCTTCTCTTATATCTACTAGATTATATATCATGAAGAAAACCCAACAGGTGCTTCACATTACATTTGTAAAAGCATTTTAACATGTATTGGTTTTTAAAAATTTTCTGTATAGTGACCTATGAGATTTCTATTATCTTCCCCATTTACTAGTGATCTGGTAAAAGAGAATCAAAAGTCACAATGACTTTCTCAAATTTCCACAATCTTTAAAGTCAATAGCAATCAATTTTATATCTATTATGTGCACAGATGCTTTAACAAATGGGTGTGAAGTTAACATTTTAATTTCTCTTTCATAAAAAAATATCATTTGCTTTCAGATCAAAGTTTGGCCACTTTATTACATCGTCAACACCTTTCTGAACAACTTTGTGATGAGCAAAGCCTTGCCTTTCACCAATATTTTCAAACATTTCTGAAATTTTTTGCACACACGCACGTGTATGTGTGTGTGTGTGTGTGTGTGTGTGTGTGTGTGCAATTTTGACAGAGACAGTGCACGTAGGGGAGGGGCAGAAAGAGAGGGAGAGAAAAGAATCCCAAGCAGGCTCTGCACTGACAGTGCAGAGTCTGATGTGGGGCTCAAACCCACGAAGCTGTGAGATCATGACCTGGGTCAAAACCAAATTGGAAGCTTAACTGATTGAGCCACCCAGGTGCCCCAAACACTTCTGAAATGTTTAGAAAATACTGGCTGCCTTAGCTCTTTCATGAACCAGTAACTGCTGAAGTCACTCCTAAATTAAAGCCTAGGTGACTCTGGTAGATGAGATTAAGTCTATTTGTGCTTAGAGACTGGTCATTTCAGTCTCAAGTGTTGGCATGAAGCCAGTAGTATTTCTACACAAAGTGGTTTCTAATAAGTGTTGGTTCCTAACATCATGGTGGTTGTAAATGCTAATAAACTTCTTACAAGGGAAGTAGAAGTGGAAAGTTTTATTTGTCAAACATTTTATCACTGTACTTGGTTAGCATGGACAATTACCCCAGTTCCCTGAGGCACGTATTCCAAGAGTTTAGCAGTTAATGAATATAAATAGTAGCAAGGCAGCAATTTTAAAACCGTAAATAATTGTTACTCTGAAATCTCCTACTAATGGAAAAAAATAAATGAAAAAGAACTATCATAGCAAAAACTTACTTATGTAAAGAGGCCAAAATTGAGGTTCAAAATCTAACTTGTGCCATCCCAAGACACTATAAATCTATTCAACTATTTCATAGATGGAGATTTATAAATGTAAGTTTTCAGTAATTGTTTTTTGTCATCTACAATATTTATTCCTTATGTAATTCTCTAAAAAACAAACTATAGTTAACATCCATTAACAGGATAATATCAATCAATAATGAGTAAGTTTTGTCGGGATTGATATTTCTGTTATCATTCTTTACTACTTTCTTGAATTAAAAATATTTCATTAAGAATATAAGTTTATGTTACAGGCATGGAGGAGGGCACTTGTGGGGATGAGCACTGGGTGTTATATGGAAACCAACTTGACAATAAACTAAAAAAAAAAAATGTAAGTTTATGTAGCAAATCAAACAACAGAGAAGTGAATAAAAGAAAAGCTAACAATATTCTCCTTCTCTCTTCATCAATAAATATATTTATTGACTTAACTATATTAGGGATTAACATACCAAAGTATTAAAAAAATTAAAATGGGCAACTGGGTGGGTTGCCACCTAGATCAGGTAATGATCTAGGTCGTAGGATTGAGCACCATGTTGGGCTCTGAGGTGAGCATGGAGCCTGCTTGGGATTCTCTCTTCTCTTGCCCCTCTTGCCACCCACCCCCTCAAATAAAAAAAAAGATATTAAAATAGCATGTTAATTCAGGGTTTTATTAATGTTTTTTTTAAGAAACCATTTTAAATATGTTGATTTATTTATTTGAGAGAGAGATAGAAAGAGAGAGGAGAGGAGGAACATGTAGATAAACTTTAGAGAGAGTGCTTAAAACGAATTGGGTCAGGCAGAGAAGGACAAATACCATATGTTTGCACGTATAGGAGGATTAGGAGGAACTTGATGGAGGAACAAGGGGGAGAAGAAG